>NW_023494786.1:29067269-29372269 GCF_904425465.1 Colossoma macropomum
TTTTTCTTATTTGTAATAATGTACTGTATTATCTTTTGTGCTTTTTTCTGTAAATTCTACTGTAATATTTTACCGTAAAGTTAAAAACGTGCTCATGGTAGAGTCAGAGTGGCAGGAAAACAAGATCACAGAGACAAAGAGCAAAGACAGGAGTGAGGGAGAGAGTGAGGGGAAGAATAAAGGACAGGTAAAAATAGCAGGTGGAGGGATTTGATGGGCTGTATGTGTGAGTGAGTGAATAATGCAGATATCTTCTCTAGTAAAGACTCTTACGCAGTTAAACAAACACCTGTTATTGAAATCTGTGTTCATGCACATTTATGAGGTGCCATATGTTCCCTCAGAACATGCGATGTGTTTGTTTGTTTGTTTGTTTATGAAGTTTAAGAGCGCTCTCTCTGTCTGCTGTGTCCGTTTGTACTGCCAGTCTGTGTCTCCAGGTTTCAGAATAAAGAAGAACCTGCAGTGAATGAAACACTGTGGAGTTGTTGGCGTGCACTGACTCTGGGTGTGAATCTCTGTGAATGATTCAGTGTATCATGAAAAAAGATTCTCAGTGACTAAGTTTGATTTTAGTGTTTTGGCGTGATTCAGATCGCTGAATATACATACATATGGCTGGAAGAACCGTTTACAGACTATTTATGTTCATTAATTAGTAAATCAGTACAGTTTAGTTGCCACTTTCAGATTTTTAGACCTCTAAAGCATTTTTATACCCCTAACAATGATGCGCTCTCTCTCTCTCTCTCTCTCTCTCTCTCTCTCTCTGTCTCTCTGTCTCTGTCTCTCTCTCTCTCTCTCTCTCTGTCTCTCTCTCTGTTATAGTGAATAAACATAAGCCGTGGATTGAGACGTCGTATCGGGGGCTGATCACGGAGAACACAGACGAGGTTCTGCTGGATCCTCCATTAGTGGCCCTGGATAAAGATGCACCTGTACCATACGCAGGTGAGAGAGAGAGAGTGAGAGAGAGAGTGAGAGAAAGAAAAAGAGAGAGAGAGAAAGAGAGAGAGAGTTGTTATTGTTTCTTCCTGTTATTAGCAACATTATACTTTGTACCGTAATATTACTAAAGCTACCTTTAACTTCAATTTCAAAGAGAGAAAGAGAGAGAGTAAAAACAAAGAAAGAAAGAAAGAAATAACAAAAGAGATAGACAGAAAAAAGACAAATACAGAAGAAAGAGTAACAGAAAAAGAGAGACAAAACACAACACAGAAAGAAAAAGAATGAATAACGAAAGAAAGAAAGAAAGAAAGAAAGAAAGAAAGAAAGAAATAATTTAGCAAGAGCGAGACAGAAAGATATGAAGAGACAATATACACAGAAAGAGAGAGAAAGAACACAGCAGAGAAAGAGAAAGAACAAAAACCAAAGAGAAAAAGAAATAGATAGATAGATAGATAGATAGATAGATAGATAGATAGATAGATAGATAGATAGATAGATAGATAGAGGGGCATCTGTGTGGTATCAATATCTCTGTGGTGAAAAAAACTTCGGCCAAATTTCTGCTGCCAGTTAACCCCCCTTTAACTCCCCCCCACCACACACACCCCCCTGTCCCCTGAGGCAGCGTGAGTGCGTGTGTGTGTGTCAGGGAGTGTCTTTTCTCCAGCTGCCGTTGTCGATGGCTAGATGTTTTGTTTGTGTCCAGATTTTCTCCTCTGGGTTGCCAGATCCTCTCTGTGTCCAGATCCCACAAGGCTTCAGTTCAGTTCTCACTCTCTGTTCTTGATGTTTGTCCATATCGCCTCACACCTAACACACACACACACACACACACACACACACACACACACAGCCAAGAAAACAAACTGAACATCACGGCCAGGCCTGCCTGAGGCACAAACACTGTGCATGTGTGCGCGTGTGTGTGCGTCTGTAGAGATGATAAAGTTTATATTCACTTTTTTTAGACCAACATTTTCTTTCTTTTCTTGATATATATATATATATATATATATATATATATATATATATATATATTCCCCTTGACCTTTTGAACCCTAGACTTACTATTGTTTTTATTCTTAAAACATGATAATGATGTTAAATATAAATTTTAAAAAGGAACAATAAAGCAAGTGATAAATGTAGTTATGAGAGTGAGAAATTTAATTGTGGGCCTAAATACAGGACCAATAGGGTTTTAACTTTAAACGCTCTTCATACTCACACACACACACACACACACACACACACACACACACACACACAACTACGCACACATTCTTGTTTGTAAACAAGCTCTTCCTCCTGCCCACTCACTTTATTTCCACTGGCATCCATTCAGTGTTTCAGCCATTAATCATCATGGAGATAAAACACCAGGCTACACAAACTGACCTTCCATCATCTGCACTATTGGAACAGTTTGGCTGCACTGCTTCAAGCACACAGCGATAAAAATACCCATAATAAAAGTAATGAAAGTGCCCAGTGGCTCAAAACATTAAACATAAAACCTACACAATGTGCGTAGTGAGGAAATGGTTTAAATAAAAAGTCATCAAAATATTCAGCTGCAAAATGCAATATAAATATGCAGTAATAATAATACTGACAGTAATAAATACTACATGCAAGTAGTGATAACAATACTGATGGTAAAGGTATTCAAAGTATGCTGTAGTAAACATGCTCATACTAAAAACTATTTGAAAATGCAGTAAAACAAATGCTTACAATACTAAAATACTCAAAGTATACAGTAATAAAAATAAAACTCAACTCAATCAAAGTAAAAATGACTCAAAATACACAGTGGCAAAAATGCTCACAATAAAAACTACACAAAAGACGCAGCGATATTACGGACCCCTGCTGGTGATATCTCATATAAATAAAAATAATGCATCACCACTCCATATTAACACAAGATCCTAATGCGTGGCCATGACTTATTAAAGCGTGGGAATGAGATAATTAAGTTGTGGCCACGCACTATGATCTTGTTCCCACACCTTACTAAGTTTTAGCCTCACATTATTGTTATTTATGTCACCAGCAGGGCTCCGTATGATATAAATGCTCAACAACTCTAAATAAAATCGGGCCAATAGAAATACACCATGTACACAAAAGTATTGGGACACCTCTCCTAATTATTGAGTTCAGGTGTTTCATCCACACCCATTGCTAACAGGTGGATAAAATTAAGCACACAGCCTTGCAGTCTCGATAGACAAACACCGGCAGTAGAATGGGTCGCACTGATGAGCTCAGTGACTCTAAATATCACACTGTCATAGGATACCTCCTCTGCCACAAGTCAGTTTGTGAGGTTTCTGTCCTGCTAGATCTGCCCCAGCCAACTGTAAGTGCTATTATTGTAATTGGAAGCATCTAGGAGCAACAACGGCTCAGCCATGGAGCAGTAGACCACGCAAACTCACAGAGTGAGGCCTATCTGTCTGTCTGATGGACTAGTCTGGGTTTGGTGAATGCCAGGAGATCGTTACCTGCCTGACTGCACTGTACCAGCTGTAAAGTTTGGTGGAGGAGGGATGATGATATGGGGCTGTTTTTCAGGGGTTGGTCTAGAACCCTTAGTTCCAGTGAAGGGAAATCTTAATGCTTCAGCACCAAGACATTTTGGACAATTCTATGCTTCCAACTTTGTGGGAACAGTTTGGGGAAGAATCTTTTCTGTTCCAGCATGACTGAGCCCCAGTGCACAAAGCAAGGTCCATAAAGGCCTGACTGGGTGAGTTTGGTGTGGAAGACCTTGACTGGCCCTCACAGAGCCCTGACCTCAACCCCATCAACACCTTTGGGATGATCTAGAGCGGAGATTGTGAGCCAGACCCTCTCGTCCAACATCAGTGTCTGAACCTCACAGATGCTCTTCTGGATGAATGGGCAAAAATTCCCACAGTCACTCCAAAATCTTGTAGAAAGCTTCCCAGAAGAGTGGAAACTGTTACAGCTGTAAAGGGGCACCAACTCCATATTAATGCCCATGGATTTAGAATGGAATGTCTCCTGTAGGTGTAATGTGTAGGTGTCCCAGTATTTTTGTCCACATAATGTATCTTGTCACAATAATGTAGATTAAAGTTAAGTTTTTAAAGTTACTATTCAGGAGATGTAAGGTTTTTTTATGTGACAATGTCCTTTCTGTGTGCCCTTATATTCGAGAATTGTTCTTTCGCGGCCAAATCTCTGTTTATGCTGAGTTTGGACCATCATTCCCCTTATCTCTCCTCTTCTCCACTGTCGTTGCGTATTAGCACCAGGCTTAAAGCATGTTAATCTTCTCCTAGGTTTGATAAGGCATAAATGATTAAAATATCAGCAGTGATGGACTCTCAGACGTGCTCCCCCTTTGAAAAATAATGGAGGGAGAGGAGAAGACAGCTTTGCCAAGGGGCGGCTTTTAACGAGCATGTGGATCCGAGTCTTTCTGCATGTATCTGTGTGTGTGTGTGTGTGTGTGTATGTGTGTGTGTGTGTGTGTGCATTTGCCTCTTTATCAATGCAAAATGTCAAGAAAATTTTGACACGGTAGAAAGATTTTGCTGGCGTCCAGAAGAAAAAGTGCTTTTTTTAGGACTTTTTTTATCAGCTAAAACTTATTCACTCATTAATTGTGCTATTATCTATAACTACTGGGTGGGAGGGGGTGGGGGCAAGGACTGGGGGGGCCAGTTCCAACCATTGGTATTAGTGTTTGCTGAAGCCCAGCTGCTCATGTGCTCTGTGCTACTATTATAGAATGTGTGATAGAGCTTTCAAGTAGAGCTTTAAATGGCTTTTAAGGTGGTATCTTCAGCACCTTCACACACACACATATATATATATATATATATATGTGTGTGTGTATATATATATATATATATATATATATATATATATGTAGTATTCAGACCTTAGATATTTACAAGGATTATGGTATAATTATTAATTATTATTGTAATAAGCTACATTTTTTTAAATAATCATAATTTATAGGATAATTTCTTTTTGGAGAAATTGTGAAAATAATACTTTGTGATTTTTTAAATTTCTTCTAAAGTGAAGTTGGAGGATTTAGATTTCGAGATCGTGAGCTTAATTTTTAATTAAAAAATGCTGTCCCACATTTTTGTCACTACTGACACACAGAGAGTATTAGTCTGTAGGCAGAGCCTAATTTTAGCCACGCACTTACATTTTACATGACTATATTATGCACGTTAGATCCTACAGTTTTGAAGTAAATGTGTCCCAAAGTCTGAAAATAAGCATGGAACATTAAGTCACTATTGCAACACACATTTTCTGCAATTAAGTGAACTTTTTTGTGTTTTAATGAAAAATGTTATGATTTTTTTGTATGTGCGGCTGTTCAAAGCTGTGTTTTCTAGTCATGTAATAGCTAGTGTTTTTTTTTTATTGAATATTATTGTAAACAAGTGATTGTAGGCCTCTCTTTCAAATAAAGCTACAATTGTCACTACCACATTGAAACAGTGACCACTGAAACGTTGGTAAAGTTTCAGTAGTGTTATGATTGTTTTGGTAGTGACAAAATTGAATGGTCGTTCATTTGTATTAATAAAATAAACATAAGGTATAGGGTCACTCAGAGCAAAGAAATTTTAGTCTGAAATGTGTTTTGACTTTGAACCAGTTCAGTAGAACCATCCATATATACTCATTGATTGATTGGAACATGCAGACGCTGTTGCTCTCACTGGACGTTGGTGATGAAAATTGGAAACTGCGCTCAGTGTGTGGAAATAACGATATTGGATTACTGAAAGTAATAAATGCATGAAGCTTATTTTGTTTGCCTATATAGTTATAACAAATCACACTGCTTTTTAAATAAACAGTACCTTTCTATGGACTCTAACTTGAGTGGTTACATAATCAATTATGCAGTATTCACAAAAAAGACTGCACACGTTCTCTTCTACAGAAGAGAGATAGAGAGATGTTTGGTATGCATTGAAAGTGTATAATCTGCACTTGTTAAAGCAATTATCAGTATTTCTTAATGAACAAAATGTGTTTAAAGATGTGTTCACTATGAGAGACTTATGGAGGGGTAACCTAGCACTTTTATAAATGTCCTACTCAAAACCCCCACAGTTCAACTCACATCAATGACCTGGCGCTCTGTTGTGGGGATGAAAGCTGACCAGGGCTGCTATAGAAGACTGAGGTTGACGTGTCCTCCTTACAAAATTTCAAATTTTAGATTTTCTTTTGATTATTGAGATTAGGTTTATAGGTGTAGGTGTAGCCATAACTGCCTTCACAGTCATACGAGATACTAATACACAGGGTATATATGTGGACTTTGAATACTGCTACACAATTTTGGGCACAAGCTCTAACAAAAGCAGAGAGTTTGAAGTTATTCCCCCAAAAAGCTATTAATAAACTTTCAGACTGCATTAATTAGGAGCAATAATTAGCACAGTTTGAGGAGGCAATTCCACTCTTTACTCTTTCCCTCTACTTCTTCATTAATTCACTCTTTTCACTGCATTGAAACAATGCAGCTCTTTCATTTCTGATCGCTCTGCTTGTATCAGTCTGGAACAATATGGCCATGTCATGTACACCTAACTTGTATCTCCACTCTTAGTTCATTTTGTCAGCTCCACTTACTGTAAAGGTTCACTTTGTTGTTGTACAGTTACAGACTGTAGTTCATCTGTTTATCTGCATAATTTTCACCACTCCATTCATCAGTGATCATCATCAGTGAGCAGATGCTACTGAGTGGTGGATCATTCTCAGCACTGCAGTGACATTGACATGGTAGTAGCATGTAGCCATGTAAATGTTGCCATGGTGATAGGGCTGCTAGTATAGCAGTGCTGTCCCTGCTTAGGTAATTATGCTGAAGTGTTTTGAATGCAGAAAAAGTTGAAAATCATGACTTTATTGACATATACATAACATTTTGCAGACCGATGTTGTGCACTGCTATTCTCACTGGTAGTGGCAGAATTTTGGGTGAATGTTGGGAGTAATGAAATGTGTTACACACATGTTATAGTAATATGAGTACTCTTAGCTGTATAAAAGCAGCGGAATGCACACTCGAAAGAAAAAAAAGGTATGAAACAGTCATTGGGGCAGTGCCCCTCTTGTCACTGGGGTGGTACGCTCCAGGGTACATCTCAGTACCTTTAGTCAGGGAACATAACTGAAGCATAATCCACTGAAATAATATTTTCTAAGTTGTACTGACTCCACACACCCCGTCTCGTCTCCAGGCTTTTTATTTTATTGTTTTGTTTTAAAACATGTACAAATATGTACTTTTCATCTGGAAAAACATATT
The DNA here is from genome assembly GCF_904425465.1 of Colossoma macropomum. Taxonomy (NCBI): domain Eukaryota; kingdom Metazoa; phylum Chordata; class Actinopteri; order Characiformes; family Serrasalmidae; genus Colossoma; species Colossoma macropomum. The sequence continues at coordinate 29,074,561 of NW_023494786.1, forward strand.
TAAGGATCACAACTGGACCTGAAAATCACTGTTGTGCCTTTGAGGGAATATTTACATTGTTTGTACCTGCACAGCACCTTTATTTCTAACAGTGCCTCACAGTTTAAATCCTGTAAACACATTACAGTTACAGACTTAAGAACCATGACTCTTTGTTACTCATATAAGGGTGGCACGCTGTGGTTCGATTCCCAGCTGGGCGACCAGGGTCCTTTCTGTGTGGAGTTTACATGTTCTCTCTGTGACTGCATGGGTGCTCTGGTTTCCTCCCACAGTCCAAGAACATGCAGTCAGGCCACCCTCACAGAGCAGGTACTATTTGGGTGGTGGATCATTCTCAGCACTGCAGTAACACTGACGTGGTGGTGTGTTAGTGTGTGATGTGCTGGTCTGAGTGGGTCAGACACAGCAGTGCTGCTGGAGTTTTTAAACACTGTGTCCACTCACTGTCCACTCTATTAGACGCACCTACCTTGTCAGTCCACATTGATCCACCCCCCAAATAGTACCTGCTCTGTGGGGGTCCATGGGGGTCCTGACCACTGAAGAACAGGGTAAAAGGGGGCTAAAAAGTATGCAAAAAAAACAGATGGACTACAGTCTGTAACTGTAGAACTACAAAGTGCACCTATATAGTAAGTGGAGCTGATAAAATGGACAATGAGCAATGAGTGTAGAAACCAGGAGATGGTCATAATGTTATGCCTGGTCGGTGTGTGTGTGTGTGTGTGTATATATATATATATATATATATATATATATATATATATATATATATATATATATATATATGGCCCAAAATTACTTGGAAAAACATCTGGTCCCATTGACTTACATTTAAAGTAAAGTATGTTTTTTCCTCCTCCTGTAAAGTTACCATTTTGGAGATACAAGGTTTTGTTCTGACAGCGGCAGGAAGTGTGTGTGTGTGTGTGTGTATATATATATATATATATATATATATATATAAAGTAATAATTCATTTCTAAAGAGCACATGATACCCCAAAAGGCCTAAGCAATATGCAGTTTGATCAGAGTGTGACTGGGAACATGTAACAACAATAAGCAACATTATTTTTCTGTTATCCATATGGACGCAGTAGCAGCAGATGTGACAGGATGGCTTAGAAGCTTTATTATCCATTAAAGGCTGAAATCTGTAACACTGGCAGTGACAGGAGACAACAAGATGCAGGTAGCTCCATGTTGTATTGCTCATATAAGTCATCATTATGGTCTCTCGTCTCATTAAAGTGTGCGAGAGTGATAAAAATGTTTAAAGGCTTTCTGTCACTTGTTTGTTGTTGCTGGAGTTCACAGGGAGACTTTGCTAACTTTGTAACATCAGGTGAATCTGAAGTGGCTCCAAGCGCCTTATGTAGTGGATTACATAATGTGTGAAATTGTGAATGCTGCACCCCAAATACTGTAATGCAGAACATTGTTTAACCCCTTAAAATTCCAGGATTATTGCACATTAAGGCTTATTATTCAATGAATACAGTTTCATGCAAACATGTTAAGCTATTCTTAGGTTATACAAGCCATTCGTGTTTTGGCCATACCAGGGTTCAGCAGCTCAAATATTAAGAAGAACCATTTTGTCCTTTCAACAAAAATCCAACCACCTTGGGAGCCACAACGTTGTATGTCCATTTTACCATCTTGGCTGTAAATATGTCTCAGTATATGCTAATGTACAAGTATAGGCTACAAAGCATAATATAAACGAAAACACAGACTTGCTTTGTTCTGCTTTAAGCTTTAGCTCAGCTATAGCTGCTTTTCTCGCATCTCCGGCAGGAAACTTTTCCTCAAAAGTAGAACAGTTTCTTGTAAAACATCTCTCAACCTTCGACTTTTTACAAGGCTGAAGTCGCTTCTCATTCGCCAGCTTCTTGTTCAAATTTTCCCATTCCACCTTAAATGGTGCCTGAAGGGCCAGAATGTAACTGCTGCACTATTTAAGATGGAACAGGACAATTCGAATGAGAAGCTGACGAACGAGAAACTGACTTTGTGACTTTTTAGTGTTTGACAGTTTTTTGCTGCAGCTTAAACGTATCAGGAAACCAGCTGAGTACTTAGAAATGCTAATATGTCCACTCGTCTCCAAATTATCGATGTTTGTCTTAAGTTTTACTCTTTGCCTTGTCATTAGCTACTAGCTAGGCCAGATTGTTGTCTGCATTGCTATGTTACCAGCAGTCTGCGCACCAACCTTCAGGGTTAAAGGGTGAATTAGCAGATATAGGCTACATTAACCAGCGTTTAAGACCATTTATTGTTAAAACTGTGTTGAACGATCAGCAGAGCTTTATTTTACTGCAAAGGAGGATTATTTTATTTTTAACTAAATATCTAATTCTGCTGTGGAGCCGCAACAGGGCAGTAAAAGAGTCCCATGCAGCTCCGGAGCCACGTTGCCCATCCCTGGGCATATAGTACACAGCTTTCTGTATATGATTAATGTATCATTTGTGTGTAAGTCATATTTCCGTGACCCAAGTAGTGTCCTACACAGATGGGGGATGGACAAAGTAGAGCAGAGCTTCTCATTAGTTTGCTAACATTAGTTAGCAAATTAATGCTAGCTAAGAGACTACTGTTGAATGGTTGACAAAGTTATGAATTGTAAGTTTACAAGGCAAACTTCACATTGTGGTAGTTGGTTGTCGTCATAAACATTCAGTAAGTCAAGTTCTTCTTGGGTATATGTGAAGTAATGAGTGCTGAGATTATTAGTTAGTAGTAATTTGTAATGGGTTACTTTTTTGAGTAACTACCCCAACACTGAAAATATGGAATATGTGGTTTGCCATGATGTAATTGCAGCATCTTGTCAGCCATAGATAACAAAACACTACCATGTGTGCATTTGAAGTTGAAGTTGTTGAAAATGAGATGATTGAAACTGAGCTTTGTCGCTAAAATTAAACTGCCATTATTGACTCTTCTGCATGACTCTTTAGCGTAAGGCTCTCACATTGACCTCCCTTGACCTCCCCTTCTGTATGAGACTAGATAAGAATAATACCCTCAGACAATCCTGTGTACCTCATTATTATTATTCGCAAAGTACACAGACCAGCAGAGACTAGCAAACACTGCACATGTGCACATTTAGCTTTAGCTGAACTTGCCTTTGTAGCTGTTACTATGGTAGAAGCATGATAGAATAGGCTGACATGATTAGAAAACAAATTAAGGGTAATAATTTAATAACTGTGGCTGGAAGACAATCTCATGTTTGATTTCCAGCTTTAACTCGAGATCTTATTATTGTGATTATAGCATTACATGGCAGAGAACATTGAGGTTATAAAGTGGGCTCACATTAGATACAATATCCAATTTTTTTTATTCTTTCTTTCTCCTAAAATATCTCTGCAAACACTTTTGAAACTCCAGATTTCATCAGCAGCAAACACACATACACAAATCGTGATACAGCTGAGATGAGGCTGCTCAGTCACGTATTTCAGCTCCCTGGGATGCCGACTGAAACCAGGGAACATTAGCTTAATTTGCTATCTCTGTCTCTGAAGGTTTTTCTCTGTGAGAAGCTACACTTTCATGTGGCTCCTCCTGATATGACTCCAGCTTTTCTTTACATGTGCATCATACATACCAAAGAGCAGATGAACTGACAAGCATACGGGTGCCTTTGAGGATGAAGATGGGAAAGTGAAATATGAGAGAGAGATGGAAATGTATAGTGACAGAGGTGGGGGGAAGGGGTGACTATAATAAAGTGGAGCTTATTGAGGTTATAAAGTGGGGTTAAGAAGAGCTGATCTGAGGAAAAATGCAAGTCCAGCAGATAATGGCCTGCTCATATGAGGTCATTGTTTAAGGGGTTCCCCAGGGTTCAATTCTCGGGCCATTATTAAAGAGCTTCACCAGTGAGCTCTTCAGGCTACGATAAATTCTCTCTAGCTCTATTTCACTTTCACCGTGATGACTTTTCATATAGCATATATTAATACACACATGAACTCAGTCACATACACGTGCAAATTGCTTCTACAATCAAATTTGCATCGTGCAAAACAAATGACCTGCCTATGTGTCAGGTAGTGTTTTGTATGACATAAATTTAAATCTACAGGCAAAAATGCTTAATGATTCAAGGCAAACACTGAAGATGCTGCAACCTAATTAACTTGAGTCAAAAAGAGAGCTGTGTAATTATGACTGATGGCTGGGCATGAGTATGTTAGTTTTAGGGGAATTGCAAACATTTTATGCATTCAATAATTCATGTGTGTAATATGGTAATGCAAATCAGATGAATCAATCTGGTAAAATGCACAGAAATAAATACTCATAGCTGAGTCAGCAGTTTCCCACTGAGCAGCCCAACATACTTTAACTTTGACAGTTGCCCAGGATTTGTTTGCCCATACACAACACTAAATAAATGAAGCACATTGTGCACATTTTTTATTTGAACTGCAGTGTTAATAGTATATCGTCACTGTAGGAACGAAACCTTGTATTTCAATTTATGTTGTTTTTTTTTCATTTTTTGACATTATTTGGAAATACCAGCTGTTCTTTCTATTGTGAGACAATTTGATAAGGAATGGGCTTTTAGAAGTGGCAAAAACTGCTTCTTTCTCCTGTAAAGGTTTACCATTTTGGAGATATGAAGTCTTGTTCTGACAGCAAGATATAGATTAATACACAAATGTTTGGGCACACCAGTCAAATTACATGCTGATTTTGAAGTGATAATGAGTTAACACATCCTCTACAGAGAACACAGGTCTACACATGACTTTATAAATATATATTTTGAATAAACGTATATAATAAAAAGAAAAAAAAAAAACTCTTTTCTTGTGGAGTCCCACAAGGTTCAGTTTTAGGACCTTTGCTGTTCTCTTTGTACATGTTATTTCTAGGTAATGTCATTAGGAAACATAATATCAGTTTTCATAGCTATGCTGATGACACTAAATTATACATTTCCTTTCCTCCGAAATTTCCTACAACTATATCACAAAAAAATTGAAATATTGATCCGTGATGCTAAAGAGAAAGCTGCTTTATGAGAAGCTCAGTTCTTTAGCTTTATATACTAAACCTTAAGTATGAAACCTGGGTGTAGTTTTAGACTATGAGCTCTGTTTTATCCTGCATGTAAACACAGTCACTGACGTAGCTTTTTATCAGCTACTTTTCATCAAACATCAGCTATTTTTTTAGCTTTTGAGAAATATTGCTAAAGTTCTGCCTCTTCTGTCTCAGAGTGGTGCAGAGAATCTTGTTCATGCATTTATTACAAGCAGTTAATTATTGCGATGCCCTCTCACTGGGCTTCCTAAGAAACAATTCATCCTCTACAACGTGTACAAAATGCAGCAGCATGGATCCTAACAAAAACAAAACAGAGAACTCAAATCACTTCTGTTTTGAAAGAGCTGCACTGGCTACCTGTATCTTTTTATCTTTGTATAAAATATTAGGCATTAGGGACAACTTTTCTCAAAGCAGACAGGTGAATAAAAAAACAATGCATTTTTCAACACAGAGGGCCCAAAGTGCTGAGCCTTTTGCTCCTATTTCAGGTGCAAATTGGTGAAAGCGTGGGAGGAACATGTAAAAAGTGGGTGGAAATGTTACACGTACAGCTGACTACATATTCCTCTAAATTTACTGAAGTTTGAGCAACTCGAGGCAGATTTTGTTTTCTCTGCCATTAAAACAAGGTGTAAATTTGCATTTTTCAAGAGAGATGTTTTTGAGAGACTAACTTTAGCAATAACAGCAGACACAGCAGTTAGATAAACACATGCTAAAAGAACATTTACCAACAGATTAACACTGGCTGTGTTTACATGCAAAGATTTTCGTCAGTCCGATTGAATACATTCCAATTATAGATTAAGACTGAGGTGTTTATTCTCACTCTACTCAACAATCTGATGGAAAGCCTCCGTTTACATACTCACTACAAGTAATCAGATCCAAACTTACACGCATGCGTAGAGAACCACTTAGTGTAGATATTACCGTAACAATGAGCATCACATGAGTCCAGTCAGAGTGAGATGAGCAGCAGTGAGCAGTGCTTGTGTTTTTAATTACTTTAAAATGATGTCAGACTCAGGAAAACGTCCTTCACATGTCCTTATTAAAGAAGGCCGAGAGGAAGACGTCGTGTTCTGAGACACATAAGCTGGACGTCCGTCCCACCGCCGTCTTTTAAAGATCAGAGCATAAACTTTCTGCTCCGCCATGTTGAACATTATAAACGTTCGCTATGATGTGACGCAAACGCGCAGAACGTACTTACACTGTCCGATTGGGAATGTAATCAGACATGGTTATTATTGTTCTATTTAACAGATCATTTACAGGATTACACAACTCGATCAATTGGATAGAAACTGTACTCCAAATGGCCTCAATCGGACTACACTATTCCGATTTGAGGTGTTTACATGGACGTATTCTATTCTGATTGAGCTATTACTTGGATTATTAATGGATTATTAGGCTGCATGTAAATGTGGCTACTGTTTAAAGTCTTGGGACGTAGAACATTTTGATGGGAAATTACATCTTTTATTAACACTCGTTGTCACTGAACTTTCATTTTCTCTTTTGTGTCGAGCTTGTTGACTTCCATTATTTCACTGAGCCTTCTAAACCCTGTCCTCCCGAGCATAGTGGGTGGGGCCATGTTCAGTTTTTGCTTTTTTGCATCAAGGCACATATCTGTGCCTGCACTCTTACATCTGGCCCTGAATGTCTAAAACATTAGGTGTTCTCTTTAGGGACAATTCCTATTTAGGGAACGTCATGAGCCCTATTGGGCTTCAACTGTCAAATCAGTTTTAACTGGTGTAGATGAACGGGAGAAGACATTTGAGGTTAAAGAAGGATTTGTAAGGCTTCAAGGCATCTGACACATGAACTGTGCATGAGGACAAGAAAAAAGATTTCAGTTCGTTTGAATGTAGCGCGATAGCAGGTGCCTGGCGTGCTGGAAAGAGTGTGCCGGGTGTCCTGTTTGTGCCTGCAACATCAGAGGACGTCCAGTCGCAAACCAGAAATGAAATATGGCTGATGAAAAACAGTTGATTGGCAGTCCAAAAGCATTTTTCCAAAACTAGAGTTATTCAGAATCTACAGAATATTCAAGGTCAACATTTATAGTTTAAGTTTATATGAATATAAAATCCCTGTATCACTCCAGCCCTTTTTTCTATTCTCCGCCTGAAATTACACACCAAAAGCTGGAGGCTTTTTACTCAAAGCCTTCAAATTTGTAGTTGAAAACATTTAAAGATATTGAAATGAATCTGTAAAGGTCAAAATATTATGAAAACAACAAAAAGTAATTAGGCACTTTCCTAAATTTCATTTTATAATTTAGATTTTAGTGACTACAAATTGAAAGAGTTAATGTCCCCCAACACTTTTTGCTTTGAAACTTGTGTCACCAGGGGTCTACTTTCACCATCCAAAATTTGGAGTTGATTCCTTCTACGGATTTGAAGTTATTCAAGCTAATTCAAACTAATGTCATGCGCCTCTAGTGGCCTCTCCAAGTGGCCTTTTTGACTTCTCTTGGGGTCTCCAAAGTCCCCCAACTGCTCCAAAATGAAAATAATCAATTTCACCGACAAAAAGCTATATGTTTTATCTATATTTTAAGGCAACATCTTCTAATGTTTTATCGTATAATTTCTGTACCTTCCTTGACAAACTAATGACATGCACCTCTCTATTCGCTATTCAGCAAAATGCACTTTCTGAGGCAAGTTTTCTGTTTATGTCCCGCCTCCGTGGATGTGCGTCACCATAACTCGGTGCCTGATTGGTCTACAGACCTGGCGGGCATGTCGTTGGAAAGCTTAGAGTCTGAGCTTTCCAGGTATGTGTGCTTGGAAGTGGAGTTCTGATGGGGATCATATTTTATTTTTTTTAAATCATTGTTGTTGTTGTTTTTTTTTTGATGATTGTTTTTTCCCAAGTACTGTTTGCACAAAAATGAGGATTTCTAATGACTGGATTGAAGGAAAGACACAATTTAGCTCTCGTTTGAAAGAGGACAACCTAAGATAGGTGGTAGTATGAAGTGTTTGTGTGTGAGATATATATAGTGGCAGCGGCCATTATGCACAAGTGAGATATCTCTTGTTTGGAATAATTTTTTTTGGGGGGGGGGTTTGATTTGATAGTCGTAGATTACAGCATTGTAATCCTGAGAGTCTGCCTGTTTGTTTGATTTATAATATGCCCACATTGGCCAAAAAGTGGCTTTATGAAAAATATGAACGTTCATACTGTAACTAATATTTTGCCATAAAGAACTTTCTTGGCGACCAAAATATTTATTATTCTAATTAAAGATAAACTGGCAAAATTGATGAAAAGTAAAGATTTTAAGCTTTAATATGGTATCTTGGTTGCCTATATTGCATCTGTAATGCTTCAGATATTCTCTTGTATATACAATATGATTGATTTCTGGCCACTCAGCAAGCCAGGGCTTTTTAACAGGATAATGCTGTGCAAGATTATGGGATGGAACATAATCTGATTTACTTTACTAGGGTCTCCTCCTTAGAAGTCTAAAGTTATTATTGTCAGTATACCTATGGCCTTCATTTCAGGCCATACAGAACAAAACATGATCAACAAATGGAAAAAAAAACAACACCTTTATAATAATTTCTGCTTGTTCTCTATGGGGTTTGTAATAAAATGTTAGCGCAAATCTAAAGCAGGTGAACGTTTATTTGGAATTGAAGCTCATAACAAATATTATCATATAGTTTACCTTGTATTTATTAACTTTACAGTGTCTCTTTAGGTAAAGAACCCTGACAGAGCTGCCACTGCTGTTTTCCATTTCTATTAACAGACTGAAATCTGGTTCGACTACAGCTTATATTCACAGTCAATGGTGCATCTAGAACTTCTAAAAGACTTACAATGATATTTTTCTCATAAATTGGTCTCACCCTTAGGAAATCAAATGTAATGAACCCATTGGCAGTTCCTAATTGTGTTAGTGGTGGATCTAAAATATAAGGCCTTCAACTCAGCTCCTGAAGTCCTAAACCAATGGGAGAGTTTGCTTGGTTGCATTTACATAGATACCCTTGTGGAGAAAAACCCTGATTATTCAGTTTTCAACTAAACATTTTTAATAATTCAACCTTTTTGTTTCCAGGTAAAACCTAAAAATGAAATAAGAATATTACTGTAATATGTGAAAAGTGTAAATACAAGCAAAAAAGAACTAAAAATTAGTGTGATTTGCAATGCATTCATTTTACACCGTGCTGTTATTTACAAACATAATTACATAGTTAGTTACGTAATACATTACATTTATATTATTTTTTTTCTCCATTGTTTTGGGGTCAAATAACATAAAATGGCAAAAAAGTAATAAGTAACAATAACTATCCATCAAATTCAAATCATAAAATATCCACTCTTACTGAAAACTTAGAATCTGTACTGTTCATAAATTTCTCTGCTTGTTTACAAATGACATATAGTAAATGTAAAATGACAGCTTGCTCATGGTATCGCTGGCAATAACTGCAGCTTATGGGGTTAACAGCACTGAAAAACAGTCATATTTCATTTTACAGAAACCTTAACGTAGTTTCTTCAGGCTTGTCTGTCTATAATCACTGTAATTCAAAACTACATTGAGTCTAAATATAGCGGAGTGTGTCCACTCGTCCTCTGAGAGCATTTGCCTTTAGCCTGCCACTCACAGTAAATGCATCGGCTCCTGTAAAACCCCCCGACCTCAGGGGCCTGATGAGAGCTTATTTAAAGGGGTCAGGTGAGCTCTGCAGACGAGCACTTTTCACTCCTCTTTTATCCCTCCTGTATTGATTCCCTGCAGTGGCTTTTTCGCAGGGGCACTTAAAGCGCTATTGGCCGCTGTCTGAGGGGTTGGCTCTAAGAGGCTGACTCAGAGAGAGAGAGAGAAGTGGGTGAGGGTGAGAATGACAAAAGAGAGAGAGAGCAAAAGTGATAGAGAGACAAAGAAACAGAGAGTAAAGAGAGAGACAAAGGGGAGAGAGAAAGCAAGGGGGGAGAGACAGAAAGAGAAATGGTGTGAGAGTGAGAGAGAGAGAGAGAGAGAGAGAGAGAGAGAGAGAAAGCAAAAGAGAGAGAAAAACAAAAGAAGAAGAGAGACAGAGAAAGAGAAGAGGGGAGAGAGAGAGCGAGAGAGGGTGAGAATGACAGAACAAGAGAGAGAGAGAGAGAAAGTGATAGAATGAAACAAAGAAAGCGAGAGAGTAAAGAGAGAGAAAGATAAAAGAAAAAGAGAAACAGAGAAAGAGGAAAAAGGAGAGAGAGAGAGAAAGAAGGGGTTAAGGGTGAGAATGACAGAACGAGAGAGAGCAAAAGTGATAGAGAGAAACAAAGAAAGAGAGAGAGTAAAGAGAGAGAAAGGGGAGAGAGTGGAAAAGAGAGAAAACAAAGGAGGGAGAAAGACAAAAGAAGAAGAGAGACAGACAGAAAAGGAGGGAGAGGGAGAGGGAGAGGGAGAGGGAGGGAGAGAGAGAGAGAGAGAGAGAGAGAGAGAGGGGGGGCGACGGTGAGAATGACAGAACGAGAGAGAGAGGGGCCGACGGTGAGAATGACAGAACGAGAGAGAGAGCAAAAGTGATAGAGAGAAATGAAGAGAGAGTAAAGAGAAAGGGTAGACAGTGAGAGAGAGAAACCAAAGGAAGAAAGGCAAAAGAAGAAGACAGAGAGGAAAAGGAGAGGGAGATAGAGAGAGAAAAGAGAGAGTGAGGAAAAAGACCAAGGTAGAGAAAAGGGGATGAGGGTGAGAAAGACAGAAAAAGTGTTATTGAGACAAAGAAAGAGGGATAGAAACAGATGACAGAGAGGGCAGAGAGAGAGAGAGAGAAAAGAGAGAAGGTAGGAGAAAGAAAACAAGAGAAGAAGGAAGTAAAGGAGAGAGAGAAAGAAGAGATAAAGTGACAGAGAGAGTAAGTGATTGGGAGAGAGAGATGGGAAAGGGGAGGGAGAGAGAGAGAGAGAGCAATATCATCTCTAATGTAAGTGGTGAGAGTGATAAAGCCTGGGGGACTGAACTGCCCTCACAGTGACCTCGTCTAGAACAGACAGGACAGGCAGGTATTGTTATCTGTGTAAGGATTTATGTTAATTGTGGTGCTCAGTGATGCTCTTATTCTTCTCAAATAAAAGAAATAAATCGTGTGAGAACCAATCAAATGTCTCAAACTATTCATATTTTATCATAGGACATTCAATCAGCTCCATATTATTATTATTATTTTATTTTTTTATTGATGTATTTATTTTAATTGTTATTATTATTATTATTATTGGTACCTTTTCTAAAGATGGGGTCTTTGTGCTTAATCTGCTCAATCTCACGGTGAAAATATGAGTGAATCTATCATCTGATTGAAGTCTTCTCCTATAATGCTTGATGAGATTGGAGGACACAGAGCAAAGGATCTGAGAGCTCTCCTCAATACGGAATCTTTCCAGGTCCTTCAGGGTCCCAGGCCCAGGGTCAAGGGGGGCTTTGTGGTTGAATGTATGGGCTTAGCTCTGAGAAGATGTCAGCCCTACCTTATCACTGCTTAGCAACTGTTGCTATCTGCCATTACCTCGATCAATCTCGCGCACAGCATTTCTGTGGGTATATTTTGAATTTGAGCCTTGATACGGTCAACAGATGTTCCTTGGAATGCTCCAGATCCCCATTTCCAAAGCCAAACACAATTCAAAATTTAGCTTTGTTAAAATAAAACTGCATCTGTGTCGTCATCATCAGTGCATTGTTTAAAATGCCACTTTATTGAAATAGGTTTAAGCTACTTCAAAGCAAATGGCAAACACTTCCTTTAACAGGCGACTCATGATTTCAGTAATTAACTGGGTAAGTGTGAGTTACAAACTACAAAGTACTGGGTCATTATTTTGGATAGAGCATAAGGGGACTATAAAAGCATTACCAGAAAATGTCTACTTCTGCACATCAAGCCAAAAAAGGTAAGATAGAAATAGTCCATAAACATTTTTCATGCCTGCTGTGGCAGAATCCTTTAGTTTAGGGTGCTCGACAGTTTAGGTGTTGAAGTTTGCTGGAGTTGTTTTTCCTTGACTTTCCTGTGCAACTTATATCTCAGCTGTCATGTTTATGTGGTCTTCAGTGGGGTATATGTTGTGCCTGTTGTGAGTAGATACATGCTGTCACAGTGTATGTTAGGTTTATGTGGTGCCTGCATTCTCATTGCACAGTTTTAGTTTTGGATTATAGCTTCAGGTTATGTAGGATGATGACTGTCAGCAGTAGGTTACAGCCTGATATGCATTTGGAAATGTATAAAATTGGATAACATAGCAATGGTCTAGCAACACCTCAGCAACTACCTGGGATAACATAGCAACGTCCTAGCAACACCTCAGCAACCACCTGGGATAATATAGCAACCACCAGGGATACTTCAGAAATGCCCTAGCAACACCTTAACAACCACCTGAGATACTACAGAAATGTCCTAGAAACACGTTAGCAACCACCTGGGATACTACAGAAATGCCTTTGCAACACCATAGCAACCACCTTGCATACCATAGCAACAACATAGCATCCACCTGGGATAGAACAGCATCGACCTAGCAACACCTTAACAACCACCTGGGATACTACAGAAATGCCCTAGCAACACCTTAAAAACCACCTGGGATACTACAGAAATGCTCTAGCAACACCTTAGCAACCACCTGTGATACTACAGAAATGCCCTAGCAACACTTTAAAAACCACCTGGGATACTACAGAAATGCTCTAGCAACACCTTAGCAATCACCTTGCATACCATAGCAACCATCTGGAATACCATAGGAGTGGCCTATCAACATCTTAGCAACTATCTGAGATTCTATAGCAATGGTGTAGTAACACCTTAGCAACCAGCTGAGGCACCAAAGCAACAGTGTAGCAAGATCTTAGCAACCCCCTGGGACAACATAGCAATGGCCTAGCAACACCTTAGCAACTCCCTGCCATTCCTTAGCAACCACCTAGCTACACCTTGGCAACCATCTGAGGTTCCATAGCAAGGGCCTAGCAACAAGTCAGCAATCACCTGGGATAACATAGTAACCCTCTTGGGGTTCCATAGCAAAGACTATGCAACATTTTAGCGACCACCTGGGATGACATAGCAATGGCTTGGCAACACCTCAGCAACCACCTGAGATATCATAGCAGCATCCTAGCTACACCTTAGCAACCATCTGAGATTACAAAGTAATGGCCTAGCAACTTTTCAAAGACCACGTAGGATAACCTAGCAACACCTTAGCAACCACTTTAGATTTCATAGTAACGTCTTTGTCAAGCCAACATGAAATTCATTCATAAAGTTTATCCTTGTAGATATTATTGTCCCCTTTATTGAAGCCTGTATTTTTGCCAGATGTCCTTCTGCATCTGGTTTATGGATCTGAGATTATTGTGTGGAATCGACTCACAGAATGAACTCCGTCAGTTCCCGTCACTTGGAATCGTAATCAGACAGCCATGGGTGGTCCTCCCTTTTGGCCTCACCCCTCAGGTTTTCAGGGGGGTTTAGATCAGAGGACTGAGATGGACATGTCTAAAGTTTGATTCTGTCTTCCTTGGAACATCATTATGGGGATTTGAACACATGCCAATAATTATGGAGCTGATTGGATAGTAAACACAAAGAACTGAAATCAAACACATGCGTGAGGACAGAGACAGAGACGCTGGCCTTTAACAGTTGACGTCCTCTTTATGTCAAAAACACAGCACTGTCCTCTCTCTGCTGTCATCACGATCTTTTCCAACTGCTTAGAATAAACGAGACATGACATCTCTCTCTCTCTCTCTCTCTCTTTCTCTCTCTCTCTCTCGCTCTCTCTCGCTCTTTCTCTGCCTATTTCTGTCTCACTTTCTCCCCTCTCACTTTTTCTCTCTCTTATTTTACTCTTTTTCTCTGTCTCTCTCTCTCCTCCCACTTTGTCTGCCTATGGGTCGCAATAATAAATGCAATAATGTGCAGATCATTTAAACCCTATATTTAATTGAAAATAGTACAAAGACAACATATCAAATGTTGAAACTGAGAAATTGTATTGTTTTTTGAAAAATATGTGCCCATTTTGAATTTGATGCCAACAACACGTTCCAAAAAAGTTGGGACGGGGGCAACAAAAGACTGGTAAAGTTGTGTAATGCTAAAAAAAAAAACCTGTATGTATTACAGCAGCATGGCTCCGCAGTAAAAGAGTCCGGGTGCTAAACTGGCCTGTCTGCAGTCCAAAACTGTCACTACTGAAAACATTTGGCGCATTATTAAATAAAAGATATGACAAATGAGCCCCTGAACCAAACGCTTACAGAGTGTTGTTAAAAGAGGAGGTGATGAAACACAGTGGTGAACGTGTTGTTTGCATCAAATTCAAAATGGTCATATATTTTTCAAAAAACAATAAATTTTTTCAGTTTCAACATTTGATATGTTGTCTTTGTAGATTTTGTTCTTTAAAAATATAGAGTTTACATGATTTGCAGATCATTGCATTCTATTTTTATTTATATTCTGCACAGCATCTTTTTTGGAAATGGGATTGTACATAGATTATACAGCTAATAACATTAAATTTTCTATTTTCTATATATTTAACGGTACCACTTTAATATAAGACTACCTTTATAAAGCGTTCATGAATGGTTTAAAATTAGTTCATTAATAGTTATTAATTAGGTCATAACGACCTTAAAAATATTAATAAACATTTATAACACATAAATAAAAAGGGCCATGGTGGGCTGCTGTTTGGCTAACAGTGAACGCTTATACAGTCATTTATACTGTTAAACCTCAGATTTTGATCTTTACTCATCTTCATCTCATCAATCAGCGCTAAACCTGTCAGCTTTATCACATTTTCATATTCATTAGATATTACAGCTCACTTTTGACCTTTTTATTAATGTGTTAAAACTGCTTATTAATGATTTATAAAGTGTTTATGGCCTAACTAATAACCATGAACAAAATAATGTTAAACCATTCATAAACCCTTTATAAGGGTAGTCTTATTTTAAAGTGGTACCTATTTAACTATGTACATTTTGCTACATTTCACTGATGGTGCCCCCTCGCTGTGCTGACCCTCTCTCTCTCAGGCTGTGTCACTCCTCTACATATCTGTCTGACAGAGCAGTGTTTTGGTCCTCTCCTAGTAAAGCTTTCAGTTTCTCTGATTCAGGGAGTTCACTGAACTCAGGGCTTTCATTATTGAGTTTACTGAAATATTTGCCTCTGATATGTTTGTGTTTCTGACAGTAGAGAAAGTGCACCTCCGTCTCCTCCTCCCCGACTCACAGTGACCACTCAGCCTCTCTTCTCTTTTCCTCTGTCTGCCCCACTCTATGGCCAGGCTATGGTCCCTGTATTTGGTCACGATGTGCCTCTGCTGAGTGTCTCTGACGGAGAGGAGATACAGGGCCAATGTGTAGTTCTCTTTTATAGGTCGATAGCAGATTCATTTGTTTTGCTGCTTCGTTATTCTGTCCCAGCGTTCCAGATAAGAATTTTGTGAATTTGTTTAGTGTGAATCTGAATAGCAGCCGTGGTCTGATCTCTCAGGCTGTTGGACGGTAGCTGATGTGTGGGCTCTAAGACCAGCTGGCACAGAGAGGCTCTTCTTAGGGTTCAGCTTCTGGGCCTGGAGTGCTTCACAGTGGAGTGTATCAGGGGGTCTTTCTGTCAGATGCATCCAGAATTGTAGTGCTCTTTTTTGGATTTGTGGTGCTGATGGGAAACGGCCTAATTCTGCCCTACATGCATTGTTTGGTTTGGTGAATTTTGGCTTGGTGAATTTTAAGTACTCTTTCTCTCTCTGGCCTTCCTGAAGACTCCTGTCAGCCTTTTCCCCAAACTTTCCCTACGTACTACTGAGTTGTCAGAGTGCTGGTGTTTTGTTGAACTATGTGTGGCTTTAGGTTTCTCCAAAGCTCAGTGTTCTGTATGTGCCTTGGCTAATTTGTCTGTGGAATGAGCAAACCTAGCAATATGAAGGTCCTTCAGATCGATGTCTGAAGGGAAGGACACAAGTGCTTCAGAATTCTTTAAGCTTTAGTGGAGTCACCCCATATGGAAAAAATATATATTCCAAATGTATTTATCAAATATATTTATCAAATATATATTTCCAAATTATGACAATTGGGGAAAAAAAGTTTTAAGATATATTTTTGAAATGTAATAAATATATTTTTGCAATTTATAAAAATGCATAAAATGCACTTTAAAACACATTTGTTTGTATTTGTTATTATATTTTTTCAAATGTATGTAGTTTTAACAAAGGTTACGGAACTAAATATACATGAGCTGAATGAACAGTACTGACTTCTGTGTTTTGCGTTGTACTTTGCATTTACTATGTACATATGCAGTAAGACACTCACATGAAATGTGTTTCAAATAAACAAGATATCAAATCATAACTACATTTTCACAGAATATCAATACCTACAACACGTGCTTTTGTCATGTTAAAGGTTCATTTGCTAATATTTAATATTAAGATACTGGAACACAAACTCGTTTTTAAAGGTTTTCCAAACAGTGAAGTGCATTAGACAGTGTTTGGCTGTTTTCATACATTTTCAAATGTATTTGGTAAAAACATTTATATAGTTTTATTTTTGAATAGCACCTTTCTTGTGTAATATTTCTCCAAAAAGTTAATTAAATAAAAGTATTACAAAATACGTTAATATGGCAATATATTCTGAAATACTGGAATGTATTTTGGCATCATGGATTGCAATGAATATATATATATATATATATATATATATATATATATATATATATATATAAGATTATTATTTTTGTTTGTTTTTATCAACATTCTCATAATATTTCTGGTTTTGAGAAAAACAGTTTCTTGATTGAAGTGTTGTATCTTTATTTCTCTCTCTCTCTCTCTTTACCTCTCTCTCACCTGGGCCTGAGGGAGAGCGAGCGAGAGATGAAAGACCAGTTAAATGCAGTCTGATTAAATGAGACAGATAATTATGTTCCTCAGAAAGGTATCTAAATCAAATGAAAAATATCTGCATTAAGATTTCCATGTCTACATGTGTTTAATTAGGATTATCTGACTGTGTGTGTGTGTGTGTGTGTGTGTGTGTGTGTGTGTGTGTGTGTGTGTGTGTGTTTGTGTGTGTGTGTGTGTGTATCTGACATTTCCACACTTCGTTTATCGTATGTAAGTCTGACACACTTTCTGTATTGGCACAAACATCAAACGCATTAGACACACACACCTACACTGCAATTATTCACACACACACACACCCAAAACAAACTCATCGCTGTCAGATCAAAACCACTCTTTTTTTAACATCATTTAAAAACATCACCTGTTATTTACACTGTGTGGGCATTTCATGATGGATAGACCTGTAGAAAGAGCTGTGTGGAGCAGCCGAACCGAAACTCAAGTTAAAGTAGAGTTACTTTAGTAAAATAAAGCCTCTGGTAGAAGCAAAAATACCTTTACCAGTAACAAAAACAAGAACTTACTAACTTAGAACTGCAGTGGAACTTCTTAGTGCATCCAGCGTCTATCAAAACAGGAACTAAAGCTTCTTCTTTTGGTGTAAAATAAGCTCCCCGGACAAAAAATTGTGTTGCACGATGATGATCAGGCTATAAATACCTGCGGGGTGTGCGACGGGATTCATAGATTGAGAAGAGGTGGTACAGTGCAGTGAATGTCATGAACATACAATGGACTACAAGCAAGTTTTCTTCTTTTTATTTTTATGTTCAAAAAAATGTGTCCAAGTCTTAGTCTTGCCTCTGACTCACCTCTAGAGTCTTGACTACAACACTAGAAAGTGCAAATCCCTCAAAATTACTTGAGTGCATGTAAAATTGTAAATGGTTCAAAATGACTTAGATTAATATCTTGTTACATGTTATTTAAAGTTAAGAACATTTTCTTTCTTTTATAAATTTACTTTAATCTACCGTAAAGTTGGGTTATTATGATGACAGTGCTGACATACAGTACATGATGTTTTCAGTGTTTTATTAATTAATGAAGAAAAGAAATCATAAAGATGTGTGGTGGTGGGGACGTGGGGATCATGGTGGGTTACGGCTGAGGTGAGTGTTGTTTTGTAGTGTTTCTATAGAGACTCTGCTCAGTGAAATAAGAAATTATCACTTTTTTTTATAATTATAAACTTTTTATGTGTGTGTGTATCATTCTCTTCATTAACAGATTGATTACCAGGCTGTGTGAGTGTGAGTGTGAGTGTGTGCGTGTGTGCGTGTGTGCGCACATAAGCTTGTGTGTGTTCAGTTAAATCTCACAGTATGCTGTTAATGAGAAATCTGCCTCGGCTTCTGTTTATTATTTCAAATTGTGAAGAATCTCCAGCTTCTTAATGAGGATTGAAGAAACAGTGATTACTGCAGCGTGACATTATACAGTATCGTGAAAAAGTATGTGACCCCTCCTGATGTCATCTTTTTTTTTTTTGCACACTTGTCACAATTAATTGAACCAGATCTTCAAACAAAAGAGTATATAAGACAAAGATAACCCGAGTAAACACAAAATGCAGTTTTAAACATTCCTTTTATTTGTTTTATCAGTTGTTGAAGGTATGCCACGCCGAATGGCCAGATATGAAAAAGTAAACAAAAAAGTTATACAAACAACCAATGAACCACATTTAGTTGTTAGCTATCAGTTAAGCTAGATTACTGCCACCCCTGTTTAATCTAAACATCATTTAATTAGAACCTTTCCAGCACTATGCCACAGTCAAAGAAATTCTGGAAGAGATGAGAAAGAAATTTATTGAAATATATCAAAAGGGTTACAAAGCCACTCTAGGTCTCCAGCCAACCACAGTGAGAGCCATTATCCCTAAATGGAGAAAACATTCCAGAAGCCTACCAAAATTCGTTCAAGAGCACAATGACAACTTATCCAGGAAGTCATAAAAGAACGAACATCCTCAGATAAGGTCAGCAGTGATGATTCCACAGTTATGATGATTCCACTGTTAGAAAGAGACTGAGCAAAAATGGTATCTATAAAAGAGTTGCAAGGCAGAAACCACTGCTTTTTGGAAAAAATGTTCTATGGATATGAAAGTTGAACTTTGTGGAGGACAAGTGTCCTGTAAAGCATAAAGCCAACACCAGTCACACCAAAAGTGAAACATGGTGGTGGTAGTGTGATGGTGTGGAGATGCTTTGCTGCTTCAGGGCTTAGGCGACTTGCCATAACTGATGAAAAGATAAATTCTGCTCTCTGCCAGAAAATCTTGCAGGAGAATGCCAGGACATCCATCTATGATCTGAAGCTCAAGCAAAGTTGGGTTACTTACTGAGACAAGAAGCCAAAGCAAAAGAGCAAGTCCACCTCCAAATGGCTTCAAAAAATAAGACTTTGGAGAGTCCTAGCATGACAGCATGAGCCCCACTGAGATGCTGTGGCAGAATCTGACAGTTCATGCTTGTGAATGTGGTCAAATTAAAGCAATTCTGCAAAAAAAGAGTGGGACAAAAAATTCCTCTGAAGCAATGTGAAAGTTGGGAACCTCGTCAAAGTGAGATGCTAAATCTCGAGGGGCTATCCTTTTAAAAAAGTCAAATTCATAAGAAGCGTTCCTCATTTTTTTAATCATGATCTGAAACCATTTAGTGTCACAAATATGTAAAAATAGAGGAAATGGACTCCAGTCAATTAATGTACCTAAAAGTGCACTTGTATGGTAGGTATTTCTGATAAAATGGCCAATAAGTGTAGATACATAGTAGGTGTAGCTATTAAACTGTCAAGTGTTTGTGTTTCTGTGTTTGTGTGTGGCACTCTGAGAGTGTACTCTCACAAACACACCGTCCACTTTCATGACCCTTGATGCCGACACCTTTCAGATAGAGCTATCCAGCAAGCAGAGCCAAGATTCCTCCCGGCCAATTCTCCACAGGATGAATGTGTCTGTCGGCCGTGTGTTCGTGTGTGTGTGTCAGTGTTTATCTAGCCTTTGGGAGACAGTAAACGCTGATTAAGTGTGTTTTGTCTGGAAGGTGATGAATGTGCGGAGCTAAAGCTCAAATAGAGATGTGGTAAATGTGTTAAAGATTTATATCTCCACTCTGAGCTGTAGATTAGTTCTGTCTCAGACTGAAGCGTGCTGAGGGCTGCAGTCCGGCACAGCATTGACAGCTTTAAATAAGGTTAAAACGATAGTTCAGCGAAAAACCTAATGTACACAATTTTCTCCTTAGCCCAAATCTAGTTCATCTGCCAAGACATTTTCTGGTGTCTAAAGTTTCCTTCTTTAGTTTTACACTGGAGCTACAAGGCTGATGTAGCTAACAAGTAATGGAAGCTTATGTCCACCATTTAGCATCATTTTGTCCACTTAATCTGCCTGTTTTAGTGCCTGACTTTGACAGGTGCTTATATTGTTCCTGCAGCAGAAACTGCAGCTAATAAGAAGAAAATGCAATAAGCAATAAAATGGTAGCAAAGCTGTGCCTTTGTTTATGGCACATGAATCATATAACGTATTTCTGGCTGAGCATCAGCAGCCTGATTGGTTCAAATTCAAAACGCCAAACAATTTGATCATAAAGGTCATAAAGTGAAGTTTATTGTGATTCATGTATATTAAGCATCTCTATCTTTAATAAAAAGCAGTTTTATACATTTAAAAATGATGGTTAAGAAAATGGTTCTATATAGAACCATGAACACTCAAAGAACACTTTGCATGATTAAAGGGTTCTTTGTATCGTGGAAGGATTCTTCAGATTGATGGAGAATGTGTTGTATGTAGTTTTATATAGAACCTTTTTGAAAAGAGTTCTATATAGCATCAAAAAGTGTTCTTCTATTGTTACAATAGCTTACAAGCTTGTAATAATAGAAGTGCCCTTTTTGGTGCTATATATAGAATAATTTCCAAAAAGGTTCTGTATAGAACCATATACAGCACATCCTTCCATCAATCTGAAGAAGTCTTTGACAATACAAAGAACTCTTTAATCATGCAAAGCGTTCTTTTAGTGTTCATGGTTCTAAATAGAACCATTTTCTATACTAAAGAACCCTTGAAGAACCATCTATTTTAAGAGTGTAGAGAAATACTCAATGCTGCTTTTAGCCAGTCATGTCATGTTATTCGAATCACAACCAAATCACTCTAAAAGAACTAAAGAACCCCTGAAGAACCATAATTTTTTAGCTCTATTGTGAAAAAAAAACACAGCACTTGTATCCCAAATTTTGGACCAATCACTGAACACTCACATAATTTGGTGGACTCATTCAGCAACTGAATGAAAATGTCACAAGAACCCAAACTCTGGTTCAGACTAGGTGTGAAAACAGCCTAAAACTACTCATTCATTCCCTTTGGCTTGGAATCAATGGGTTCTAAAAACATTAGAACCCATTCTGCTTGTGCTGAGCTGACCGGCTGTTCCATATAGGCATCAAAACTATTTCATGCACTTGGCAACCATCACTTAATATCAGTATTTCTGAATAGACTATAGAGTATTTTAACATCCACTACTTGTTAGCTAAATTCGCCTCATAACTTGAATGTGCAACTAAAGAAGCGAACTTCAGACACCAACATGTCTCAACTACATGTGATCAGTTCGGTCAGTAATTCTGAATGGACTGGACTAAAACTAGGACTAATACATGACAACAGAACAGTCTGTTGTCTGTATGCATATATAGTTAGAAACCAATCCAGCTGCACTAAGGCTCACTCTCATTTCTTATTTTCACCCCTACCCCTTGTTTTCAAGTGTCTCCTTGCCCCTTGGAACCAAGCTACTCTGTAGCCGACCCTGCCAGTCTGCAGTGATAGCAGAGGAGGGTAAAGTTCAGCAGCCTCACTGCTGGGCTTTAGTTACATTTAGAGCATCATATGCCTTCAAAGAGGTGGATACGACTAAATCTTGAACAGTCTATAAAAACAACCTATTATCGGCCTGGTTGTATTTACCTATAAAGCCAACTTACAAAAATACTCATAATGACTGACTTGCTATCTTAATGTATTTTTGAGTTAATTTGAATTTTTCAGCTCAAGTCACTCCAACTTTCTGTAGTATTTAAGTGAATTCTTTCATTAAGATATGCAGTTTGGTTTTACAGCTATTACAGTGATTTTTTATTAGCCATGGCTCCTAACACTACATTTCCACCATTCTAATAAAGGCACACTGCTGTGCGTAATGTATTTTGATCCATTCTGTCATCGTAGTCATTAGCACTTGCTCATCATAGAAACTCATATCATGATGATGTTAAAAATAGCTTTAATCTTGAAGCTTTTGTGGCTCCTGACACTGTGTACTCTTATATCTATAATGGACTAAAGTACAGATGAAATTCAGCCTTTACGATTGCTGATATTACTGATTTTAGCCATGTCATGTGTACTTTTGCTGTTAGCACAATGCTAATTGGTGTACTTAAATATTCATTACATTGGAGCTACGAGGCTAATGTAGCTAACAAGTAATGGATGTTTAAGTACAGACAAAATTCAGACTTTATGATGGCTGTTGTTACTGATTTCAGATATGTAATCTGTCACCTTTGCTGTTAGCACAATGCTAATTGGTGTACTTAAACATTCATTACATTGGAGCTATGAGGCTAAGTAGCTAACAAGTAATAAACATTTAAGTACAGAAGAAATTCAGACTCTATGTTGGCTGTTATTACTGATATTGGAGCTACCAGGCTAATGTAGCTAACAAGTAATAAATGTTTAAGTATAGATGAAATTCAGACTCTATGTTGGCTGTTATTACTGATATTGGAGCTACCAGGCTAATGTAGCTAACAAGTAATAAATGTTTAAGTACAGATGAAATTCAGACTCAATGCTAATTGGTGTACTCAAACGTTCATTAGCTATATTAGCCTTGCAGCTCCGATGTACAACTAAACAAGCGAACTTCAGACACCAAAACGTCTCGACTACATTTGAGGAAAAATTACGATGTTTGTTTTTCCAACCAAAAGCTTTTCTTTTAAGAGCAGCAGCATGTCTGATTTTAGCTTACATACAACCATAATGAGCCTGTTTATTAGATTCATTACTAGGAAATAAAAGCAGAGAGAGAACGAGAGGGAAAAAGGGGGCAGCAGATGAGAAAACAGACAGAGAAATTTGATAATGACATCGAGCGAGGGTGTGTGAAATAGTCTAAATTAACAAATGGCAAAACGGCTTAATTTTCATTATTTTTCAGGTAATATCATTATACGTCCATTAGCGATGTTTTGACCTGAAGGTTCCTGCAGTCGTTTCGGAATGCAAGTTGTTTTTAATCCAAAAATATTGTGAAAATAGAAGCCGCTGCTCGTGAAAGGATGTTTATCTCTCTCGTGCTCTCCCTCTTCTCCCCTTTCTCTCTCTCTAATTCTTTCCATCTGCGTGATTGAAAGGTACGGTGTCAGTCTGACAGCTTATACAGGAAATACAAGGCAATATGTGTCAGTCATAAACTGTGTGACAGTATGAGGCTGTATACTCTGTAAATGAATGTGTTGATCCCTCAGAGACCTGCTTGTCATCTTTATCCTGTAATCTATATTCATGGCCCTGGATGTGGATTTACTGTACACAAAGCCGGATGCTATTTCCGCCCAGCACAAATTTATAAATGAATACATCCTGCCAGAATCCCTTCTGAGACCCATTTATGTTTTATTGAATATGACATGCATTCAGCAGGACTGTGACCAAAGTTTCCTCTGAAATCCCTGCTTTGCGGCGGTAGCAGCCTCTACTCCTCTTGGACGGCTTTTAGAACATTGCTGTGAGGATTTGATTGCATTCAGCCACAAGAGCATTAGTGAGGTCAGGTACTGATGTTGGATGGTCAGTTCTGGATCACTCCAGCTCATCCCAAAGGTACTGGATGGAGCTCTATCACTCCAGAGAATGCAATTCACTCCTTCTTTATATACACTCCTCTCGGGGCTGTCATGGGCTGGAGGTTAGGGAACGAGCCCAGCTGACAGTACGTGACTGAAGTGACCTTGATCAAGGCACCTAACCCCCAACTGCTCCCCGGGCGCTGTGGAAAGGGCTGCCCACCGCTCTGGGCAAGTGTGCTCACTGCCCCCTAGTGTGTGTGCATTCACTAGTGTGTATGTGGTGTTTCACTGCACGGATGGGTTTAAATGCGTAGGTGAAATTTTCCCATTGTGAGACTAATAAGGATCACTTAATCTTAATCTGATGCTCGGCCTTGGGCATGGTGACCTTAGGCTCATGTGCGGCTACTCCAGAGTGGCCAGTTCTATTGGTCAGTGCTTTTCTATGGAGATTATAAAAGCTGTGTGTGTGGATATAAACACCTGTACCACTCATTAGGGAGGATGTTTGGATTCTCAGCTATCAGAAATTTTCTCATTTAGCTCATGATTTCATATTAAGCTTTTAGTTGAAGTCACTGGTGTGACCTACTTTATTCTTAGGTAATTGTGAAGAAATAGAATGCAAATTAATTAAATTACATATTTTAGTAGATATCCCCTGATTGACAACATGTGGTTTGATGCGAGTTCACTCCTCCAATACCTACACTCCTCTAGCTGACGCTCGGCACTGGGCATGGTGCCCTTAGGCTCATGTGTCGCTGCTCCAGAGTGTCCAATTTTATTGGTCATCACTTTTCCGTGCAGATTATAAACTGTGTGTGTGGATATGAACACCTGTACCACTCGTTAGGCAGGATGTCTGGATACCTTCGGACATAAAGCAGGGCTGTACATAAACTTTTTGAGCAGGTAGCGCAGGTGCTATCAAAGCTGTGCATTGAGATAAAAGCTACATACAAAGCCTTTAAAAGTGTTCATCTCATCTCAGCATTTCATCCCAGTAAATGGAACAGATTGTCAACCAGAAGCAGCATGATGTTTGATTTTTAATACTCATTTTGTGAAGTGTAAAGATGATTAACCCACTTACATGGCCAGAGCCCACTGACAGGCCCAAAGTTTTTTTGACTCGCTTCTACAGCCTATAAATAGCTCAGCCAGTTTGCACTGAAGTCCCTGTAGTTACTGAATAATAAGCCTTAGTATGTAATAAGCCTTGAATTTTAAGGGGTTACATAAGAGTATAGTTTGTAGAATCATGTATTTTCTCCCTTGAACATATGATAACATGCTGCTAGGTCACCTCTGTGCTCAAAAGCCTTTTAAGTGCTTTATATTATTGTATTTGACTGATGTCATATAAACTAACTAATCTAAAATTCACAGTCATTTCACTAAAAACAGGCCAATAAAATCACCTTTTCTAGCCAGATAGCACTGTTTTTCTATCCAAAAGTTTGGGCGCCCAGTCAAATGATATTTTGTGATTTTAGTGAGAATGATTTAAGATGTAAAATGTGACCTGTGCAAAAGTTATGGCACATTTACTTTATCTATATTTTTTCCAATATATTCAACTCAGCAAATAAGCTAAAAGAGTTCAACAGCAAATGTGCAGAAAAAATATCTTATTTAAATGTGTTCCCTGTAGAGGATCCATACTTATTTTCACTTAGAACATCAACAAAAGATTATTTTATGTATTTTGTACAACATTTGAATAATGAAAATACTATTTTGTTATTAACCCCTTAACAATCCAGGTTTATTTCATGCAAAGGCTTATTGCTCAGTAACTACAGAGACTTCATTGCAAACTAATGGCGCTATTCTTAGATTATAGAAGTGTGTAATAATAATTTGGCCTGCTGGTGGGCCCATGGCTTGTTAAGGGGTTTTTCTCCGCAGTAGAGTTTGTCTACAATGCTGAACCTACACCAGCAGTAGTGCACATGTGGTTGCAAAATGGGAAGTGGAATAGTTTAACAGGCTAAAGATAGTAAAGTCAGGGGATGCCTAAGCTTCTGAATCCAGACACACCTTTGGGATTATTTTTTTCTTTTTGTTTTTTAAGCAGGCAAATGGTAAACTATTTAATTGTTGCTGGCTTTACACCCTCAGAACAAAATCTGTGAAACTGTCACTGGGGCAGTACCCTCTTGTCACTGGGGTGGGACCCTCAAGGGTACATCTCAGTACCTTCAATCAGGGAACATAACTGTATCATAATCCATTGAAATTATATTTTCTAAGTTGTATTGACTCCACACACCTCGTCTCGTCTCCAGGCTTTTTATTTTATTGTTCTATTTTAAAAAGGGACAAATCTGTATTTTTCACCTGGAAAAACGTATTTAAGTTTCACAATCGGGCCTTAAAACCACTGTTGTACCTTTGAGGGAACATTTACATTGTTTGTATTGTGATGAACAAAAAATGTACCTGTACACCTTTATTTCTAACAGTGTACATTTGACATTACAGCCTCAAACTGAACAACATCTGGCCTTTCTTGTAAATCATGAGGCTCTTTGTTTACAATCATTTGCCTTCATTCTCTAGTGTTTGAATTATCTGATGGACTACAACTACCATAAACACCCAAACCTTTGCTCATCTACATTTGAGGAGTTGGCCTGGATAGAGGAGAAATGTTGTTCAATATTGCACACTGTGTTTTTAGAATAGCTCAGGAATAATAGACTACAACTTCCATGAGTACCAGGACTTACAAACTTTGAATGGAGATGGACACACTCACACAGGAAGGTGTATACATGTGTGCAACTGTTGTCTTAATTCCTCCCAGCACATGTTACAGTGTGGTATTGTACAGGCCTGTATAGTGTTTATGTCTTTATGTCTTTTTGCTTAAAGTTTTAAAAGACATACGCATACACAGGCTAAAAGGCGGCCTGCCTGGAGCAGCGTTAGCACTCGATTGTATAGTTAGACATGGGTGCTTAAACATAATCAGCACTGAACGAGTGTGTGTGCGTGTGAGCATGTGAGTTTAATGGGTTTAAGTCCTGAGGCTGTTCTACACTGAGGAGTGAATGAGCCTGTATCGATTGTATTGAGTGCTGGATGTAATTGCTTTAGCTGTTTTGGCTCCGGATGCTGGAGTATTTGTCCTCCTCTCACACGTCACTGGAGCCGTGAAGAAGAGGAGAGGAGAGAGGGATGATGGAGGGAGGGAGAAGACCAGCAAGAAGAAAAGAGCAGCAGATTGTGAATTAATGAGAAGAGGAGGACACATACAAGGAGAGGATGGATGGAAGAGGAAGGAAGAGCGGAGGAGGAAAGGGGAAAGAAGAAGTAAGCAAAGAAAGGAAGAGTGGAGAATATAGGGACAGAAAAAAAAATAAAGCAAACTAAACAGAAGAATAGAGACCAGGAGATGATGGATGGAGAAAAGAAGAAAAAGGAGAGATGGAGATAAGGACCAGAGATGAAAATGAGAGGAAAGAAGAATTGAGAAGAGAAAAGGAAGGGAGGAAGAAAGTTGGAGAGAATAAGGCAAAGAAAAAAGTAGGGACAGGAAAAAATGGAGAAGAAAGAAAGGGTTGAGGATGGATGAGGAAGGAAAAAAGAAGAATGGAGGACAGGAGATAAGAATGAGAAATACAGAGGGAGGATAAAACAAAATAAAGAGAAGAGACCAGGAGAGGATGGAGGAAGGAAGAAAGGAAGGAGAAGAAGAAAGTGGAGAAGAGGAGGAAGGAAGGAGAGGGAATGGAACAGAAGGAAGGCAAAAATAATAAGAGAAAAGAAGAGAAGGGAGGAGAGGAGAATTAGAGGCATCAGGAGAAGATGGTTGAAACAAGAAAAGAAAAGAAGGGTGAGGAGAGAAGGAAAAGGAAAGGAGAAGTGCACAGAGAAGGAGAGGATGCATAGAGGAGGAGAGAAGAGAAGGGGATGATGGAGGAGTAAAGAGGAAAAAAGAAGGAAGAGAAGAGAAGAGAAGAGACCATGAGAGTGTGCATGAAAGAAGAAAAGAGAAGACTGCAGAGGAGAAAAGGAGAAGTAAAAGTAGGAAACACAGAGGAAAAAGTTGAATGGAAAAAGAAAGGAGAAGAAAAGAGAATAGGAAACATGTTGGAAAGAGAAGATAGGCCAGAAGGATGTAAGAAGCAAGGAGAAGAGGAGAATAAAGTGGAGGAGAGTATGAATGGATTAAAGAAAGGGAGAAAAAGAGAGAGGAAGAGAAGAGAAGAGGTGGAAAAGGGAGGAAAATAAGAGAAGATAGTAGAGGTAAAGAGAAAGGAAAAGAGGAGAGTTTGAAAAGGGAGAAAGAGAAGAGAAGAGAAGCGAAAGGAGGAGAAGTGGAAAAGGGAGGAAGAGAAGAGAAGAGAGACAAAGAGAAAGGAAAGGAGAAGAGGTGGAAAAGGGGGGAAGAGAAGAGAAGAGAAGGGAGAAGAGGAGAAGAGAAGAGAAAGGAGGAGAAGTGGAGAAGAGAAGAGAAGAGAGGAGAAGAGAAGAGAAGAGAAGTGGAAAAGGGAGGAAGAGAAGAGAAGAGAAGGGAGAAGAGGAGAAGAGAAGAGAAAGGAGAAGAAGTGGAGAAGAGAAGAGAAGAGAAGAGAAGAGAAGAGAAGAGAAGGGAGAAGTGGAAAAGGAGGAAGAGAAGAGAAGAGAAGAGAATTGAGGAGAAGTGAAAAGGGAGGAAGAGAAGAGAAGAGAAGAGAAGAGAAGAGAAGAGAAGAGAAGAGAAGAGAAGAGAAGAGAAGAGATTCAAGCCCTCCTTGTATTTGGAAGAGTGTCATTTTAATTCTGATTTTAATTAGAATTTTAATGCACACAGGCAGGCTGGAGTAGCTGGGGGGGGATATTGTCTGGTGTTAATTGTTATCCCAGTTTCTGACCAGACTGCGCTGAGTGTAATTTCTTGCTCAGCTCCTGCTTCACTAATTCTATAACGAGTTTGATTACATCACATTTCATTACGGCTCCACTCAAAAACACACTATCTCAGGCCTGCAGCTGTGTGTAAAAGAGGAGAGAGAGAGAGAGAGAGAGAGAGAGAGAGAGAGAGGACAGAGAGAGAGAGAGAGACAGAGAGAGAGAGAGACAGAGAGAGAGAGAGAGAGCTGTTATTAATGAAGTTACACACTAACTCCATCCTATGGACTCACTAATACAGTGATGTTCTGCTCATTTCTAAATCATTATGAATGCATGAATTGAGCAGCTGTTGATTATTACTGCTCTGGTTATTACATCCTATTATTATAGCCTTGATGGGCTGGTATAAATATAAGCTGATTAGAGAAATGGAAAGAGATTTATACACCACCCATCAAAAGTCTGGGGACACCTTGCTGCTTTGCAATAACTTAACATATTAATGACTATGAAAGCAGGTTTGTTTTCAGGTGTCACACATCACTCTGGCTCTGAAATGGCCGAGTACTCCATCTCCCAGAATCCTCTGGGAGATTACGTGCCTGCTGACCCTCCACAGCACTCTGATCATCGCTCACACTCACCTGAACTCCAATCTGGTTCACCTGTTCTCCTGGTCATGTGATCAGTTAGAGTTAGTATAAAGCCCAGGCTTTTAGATTAGCTTCTTTGCGAAGTTTTGCTTCTTCTTGTGAGAACTACTGAGCAGTTTTTCTGATTGACCTTTTATATTTTTTGACCGTTGAATTTGTCTTTGTCCTTTGGATCTAGTTGCATGTTTTTGTTTGTCCTTCTTTGTATTTTGATCGCCTGTTCATTGCCCTTAACAATAATGCCTCATTTTTTACCACAAACATCTGACTGGTTTGGTTTTGTTACATCAGGACCAATGCAATATCTTGTGTAAATACTTGTGACAGTAACTAAAATACAATTAAACCATATTTTCATCCAAAAAAGCTCAAAATAAACTACTGCGCACAGGCGATTGATTTTTATTTTCATTAATATTCACACATGATATTGTTGTGGTGCGTTGTATATGGTATGGCAAGTACATCATACTTAACAGGTAATTTTATAGTTCTCTGTAGCACCAAAAAGGTTCTTCTATTGTTACATTGTCTAGCTTGTTACAGTAGAAGAATCCTTTTTGGTGTTACATAGAACCGTTCTCATAAAGCTTCAATATAGGATTATATACAGCTCATTCTCCATCACTTGGATGATGGAGTCCAATTTCACCATGCAAAGAACTATTTAAGCATGCAAATGGCTCTATATAGAATTCATGGTTCTAAATAGAACTTTTCCATTTGCTAAAGAACTCTTGAAGAACCATCTTTTTTTTAAGTGTAGGAGTGTGTATAAATATAAAAGTATATAAAAGTAAATATAACTAAAACTATTATCAGTGTCATCTGTAATGCTAGTAAATGAGAAAATAACACTAATTATAATAATTTGTTCTCATAGCAATCCAGTTTAAAGTGGATGCACTTCATTTATTTATACATTGCTATAAAAAATACACCACGTTCTGTTTAAAGACACAGCGCTTTTGTTTTATAATGCTAACAGAAGCATCTCATACATTGCTTTAATGTAGTGTTTAAATACGTTATTACAGGAAAATAATCACACTGCACAATCACATCACTCAGCCATCCTTAAAGCACTGAGATATTTTGTTTAGCTCACATTTTATTCTTTTCAGTTGTCGTAATGTGAACACTACAAAGTTTGGTCAGCAGGGGGAGCAACACACTAAACTCCACCTTAGACTCCGCCTACAAGCACAGCCATTGGATCATGAGCTGCTGAATGCTGTGGTTTTATTGGCTCCCTAATAAAACATCTGCATGAATTAGGTTGTGCTTCATGCACATGATATGTAAATGAGGTACTAGTACACACTTAAAAATGATGGTTCTTTAAGGGTTCTTTAGTACGGAGCCCCACTGGTGACATCCTGTATAAATAAAAATAATGCGTGGCCATGACTTAGTAAGGTGTGGGAGCGAGATAATTAAGTCGTGGCTATGACTTAGTAATGCATGGGAATGAGATCCTAATGCATGGCCCTGACTTAGTAAGGCATGATCTCATTCCTACACCTTACTGAGTCGCAGCCACGACTTTAATATCTCATTATCACGCCTTACTTTTATATAAATGGCATGTCACCAGCAGGGCTCTGTACTTCAGTAAAGAAAATGGTTCTTTATAGAACCATGAGCACCCAAAGAACCCTTTTCAGGATTAAAGATGTTCTTCAAACTGATGGAAAATGTGCAGGTCCCTGTAGTTAAGGGAGAAGAAAAGAGTTCTACATAGCACCAAAAAGGGTTCTTCTAATATTACAAGCTTGACACTGCAACAATAGTAGAACCCTTTTTGGTGCTATATAGAACCATTTTCTTTACTAAAGAACCCTTGAAAAACCACTATTCGAGATTGTACACGGGGGCTTGATTTCATGCACTAAAGCTGATTCATCATTTGTGCTCAAATCTCTATTCGTTTCTATGTCCTACGAAAGTTTGATGAATCAGACACAGAGTAGTTCATACGTCTCTCTCTCTCTCTCTCTCTCTCTGTCTTTCTCTCTTCCTCCCTCTCTGAACTGGTTTGACAGTCAGTGTGTTGTACCGCTACAGTGAAGGCTGTAAACACATTGTTCTCCTTGCTGAAAGGTTTTACTCTCCTGCGGCATCCGCTCCAGGTTGACCTGAGCCAACCTCATCACATCATCTCGTCCACTTCCGGAGACATATGGACATTTATGCTGAGCTGTCACACTTTCACACTCGCTTAGTCTTTTACTGCCTGCGGAATTTTCCAGTGGCAGTGAGTTTTTAACACTGAACTCTACTGCAAATGTTTTGGATCTGGACTGAAAATGAGGCAAATCGACCAAAATGAGCACCAGTGAAGACATTTATATTAACTGGTTGACAAAATTACTGTTCATTTTTAATTCAGATCAATATAAGTGTATTTAAATGGCACTTTCTACAACAGATATTGTCTTAAAGCAGCTTCTAGAAATGTGCGTCCTCCCCCAAATGAGAAAGTAAGTGTCGAGAAACGCTTGATAAGAGCATGGGGGAGAACCACTGAGAGGAACCAAGACTCAAAACAAAAAAGCTTCTAAGAACATGAGGACGAACCACTAAGAGGAATACAGACTTAAAATAAAACGTCTTAGAACATGAGCAAGAACTGCTGAGAGGATCCAAGAGCTAAAATAAAAAACCTTCTAAGAACATGAGGAAGAATCACTGAAAGGAACCAAGACTCAAAAGGAAAAACATTCTAAGAACATGAGGAAGAATCACTGAAAGGAACCAAGACTCAAAAGGAAAAACCTTCTAAGAACATGAGGAAGAATCACTGAAAGGAACCAAGACTCAAAAGGAAAAACCTTCTAAGAACATGAGGAAGAATCACTGAAAGGAACCCAGACTCAAAAGGAAAAACATTCTAAGAGCATGAGCAAGAACCACTGAGAGGAACCAAGACACAAAAAGAAAACATTCTAAGAACATATGGAAGAACCACTGAGAAGGGCAAAGACTTAAAAGAAAAACTCCCTAAGAACATTGGGAAGAACTGCTGTGAGGAACCAAGACTCAAAAGGCAAAACATTCTAAAAACATGAGGAAGAACCACTGAGAGAGACCAAGACTGAAAAGGAACAACATTCTGAGAAAACGAGGCAGAACCATTGAGAGGAACCAAGACTGAAAAGGAAAAACTCTGTAAAAGCTTGAGGAAGAACCTCTGAGAGGAATGAAAACTCAAAAGGAAAAAGCTTCTAAGAACATGAGGAAGAATCACTGAGAAGAACCAAGACTTAAAAGGAAAAAACATTCTAAGAAGATGAGGAAGAACCACTGAGAGGAACCACGACTCAAAAGATAGCATGAAAGAAGGACAGGTTTACATAGAGACTAAACAGAAGCATTGGGGTCTTGCAGAGGGTCTAGGAGAGTCACCAGTGACCAATGATAAAGGTTGCAAAACATCTGGAGGATTATGAATCACACATACATACAGGATGGTAGATATGAGAACATGATGGATAACAGGGTCACCAAAGATGTGAGGCAGAATTACAAGTTCTGGAAAGAAGTTAGGAGTTCACACAGAGGGTGTGGTTATGAAGTCCCTCACAAACCATGACGGAGGATTGAGAGAGATGATCCATATGTCAGGCTTTCTCTCTGCTGCAGCTGCATGTCACTTTAGATTTCAAATGGATAGTATAAAGCTCAGGATACAGTCAAGTCAAGTCAAGTCAAGT
Organism: Colossoma macropomum; assembly: GCF_904425465.1. Lineage (NCBI taxonomy): Eukaryota > Metazoa > Chordata > Actinopteri > Characiformes > Serrasalmidae > Colossoma > Colossoma macropomum. The sequence goes on from NW_023494786.1 coordinate 29,107,753, forward strand.
CAAAGTTTATTTATATAGCGCTTTTTAGAACAGGCATTGTCACAAAGCAGCTTTACAGAAAAATCCAGGTCCAAGGCCCCATGAGCGTCACCAATGACGACAGTGGCAAGGAAAACCTCCCTAAGAGCAGGATGAAGAAACCTTGAGAGGAACCAAGACTCAGAAGGGGAACTCATCCTCCTCTGGTCGACACCGGATAGCAAACAATAACAGCAGAGAATGAGATTTGACCATCAGTACACTGTTATCAATAAAGGTTCTGCGCAGGTACATTTTTCGTTCATCAAGATACAAACAATGTAAATGTTCCCTCAAAGGAACAACAGTGGTTTTAAGGTCCAGTTGTGAACCTTAAATAAGTTCATTTTAGGCAAAAAAATACATATTTGTACCTTTTCATAACCAAATGTTTTAAAACAGAACAGTAAAATAAAAGCCTGGAGGCGAGACGGGGTGTGTGGAGTCAGTACAACTCATTTCAATGGATTATGGTACAGTTATGTTCCCTGACTCAAGGTACTGAGATGTACTCTTGAGGGTCCCCTCCCAGTGACAAGAGGGGTCCTGCCCCAGTGACAGTTTACTACCTTTTTTTCTGAGAGTGAATGAGATACAGAAAAGAGAAAAAAAAGGAGAAGCGATGTCTATGATTAATAAATACAGCAGTTTAATCAGGAGGGTCAGTTCATGCAGGTGAGGTTTGCACAGCGTTGTACAGTGGGAAGCTCCATGGTGGTCAAACTGGTCAGGAATGATGGCGAGCAGTGGGCTACTTCCTTGTCAGGTTATTGAGTCTTTAACTTAAGTTTTTTGTTGTTGTTGTTGCTTTTTTTCTACTTTCTAATTTACTCCAGCAGCCCATCATTTCTAGTTCACTGCCTCAGTGCCTATTTGAACTGAGATCACACATCATATTATGGATGTTGCATGGAAGTTCTTATTTTGCTTGACGTTCTGAGTTAACCTGATTTCAGTTTTATTTTAGCTTCATGTGTTGCGTGGGGGTGTTTCTTCAGCCAAGCTGGTTTGCAGAATCTTGTATTGGAAACCTGGCTTCTTTCCAAATTCTCGTCGCTCCTGGCTGCCTCGCCATTTGTTAGATTTTGAACGTACTGTGAGCTCTTTCGCAATGAACTTGACAAACTCTGTGCGTGTTGCAAGAGGATTTATACTTTACTGTAGTGACCCACTGGTTCAGATGTCACAAGACATTGCCAGATGAACCATTTCACTCCTCTCATGCTGAAGGCGAACAAGCTATGGTACAGAGTGGTCCACCATTTAGTGTTGCGGGAGATAACCAAGCATGCTGACTGCGCACAAAACAAGACATCTAACACCAAAAATATTAATATATGAGAATTCCTGTGATAAACCATTTGTCAGCATATCCTGCTGCTGGATAGTGTTGCACTTGTTCTGTAACACTGTCATATAAATGGCAATGTTAAATAAGAAAACAACTATTTTTCAAATGAATCAAGCGGTGTTTGACCCTATGGAACCGAGCGTTGCACTGGCAATCCATTCCTAGAATTTGCAGATGGCCACCTAAACTAACCCCTTAAAATCCCAGACTTATTACATACTAAGGCTTATTATTCAGTAACTACAGGGACCTCACTGCAAACTGGTTAAGCTATTCTTAAGTTATAGAAGTGTGTAATAAAACCTGGGGCCAGCCAGGAGGTCCTGGCCATTTAAGGGGTTAATATGCCCCCAGAGAAGATATGGCACATGTATGTTCACTTTACCTCGACTGAAACACATCAGAGCCTTCTGGGTGCTGCTTTGTTTTCTATCACTGGTAAAAGATGCACAAGGCTGCCTTTTTTGCTGGATATACAGTGATTGTTTTTACAGACTAAGCACTCAAGAACTCATTCCAAGTGCAGTTTGGATCAGTAAGCACTTATTATTGATTTGTTTAATCAGAATAATGATAAAATCTGACCGAAGTGTGATGTATATTCCTATTGATGTGTTTGCTTGTAGTTTCTGAGACAAACTAAGTAAAAATCTATAAATCGTTGGCTTTGTTAGATCATTTTCTTTACATGCCAAGTAAATGCAACAACAGTGCTGACCCTGCGTTCACACCGGCAGCAGATCTTCACCTCAGCTAAATCGCTGACCGCTAATTGGCTGTGGGCATTTCTGAACTCCAACTGACCATTGCTTGCCATAGTTTCTCTGATGCCAAGCACAAATCAGATCTGTTAAAAATCCTGGTAATAAATCACTTGTGTGCTTATGTTTATTTAATCCCTGTGTCTGTGCAGTCAGTATGTGAGGAAACCAGTAACTGGTCTTTGTGATTAATGTCTATTTGTGGCGAAAGCACCGCCGCCATTATTCCATCTGTAGTAGGAAAAATTATCTGGGTATCGAAAACAGAGCGCAGTGTTTCACAGTGCTGGAGATAAAGCGTATACTACGCTGCTGAATGCTCAATTCCTATTGTTAATCCCCAGAGAACTTGTAGTAGAACTGTAATGTCTTCCAGGTTCTTCAAACGCTAGAGGGCGCTCCCGTGCGAGTCCAAAATGAATGGGTTAAGATGGCGCATTTGAGCAAAATCATAGTTTATAAATGCTTATAGTTTATAAATGTTTATAAAAAACATTTTTAATGAGAAGAATACAAACATTTCCTAAACACAGAACAGCATAAAACATTTTAACACCACTGTTTTATTCTAAAGAGCTTTTAAACTCGAGTTATAGGGGTTTAAAACAGCGCCTCATGTACATTCATGATGTCAGTGAGTGCGAACAGCCAATGAGCTGCTCCGCTTGCCAGTCAGTCAGCACTCAGTAGCAGTAATGCTAGCATCCTGCTGCCCAAAACCTGTTTGCTGTAGAAAAAAGGAAACATACAGATAAGTTTTTTTGGCTTTTTTTGGTAAAACACATCTGTCTACTTCCTAAAATTAAAGGAAAGTTTTGGGCAAGTTAGAAACTGTTTTGACTTTCGTTTTTAGCCGTTGAGCTCCATTTACTCCCATTTATTGAGGACTTGCTCGCGGTGCCCCTGGCATTTTGCAGTCGTGTTTTTAGGATAACAGGGGAAATAGGAAGAGGCCAGGCTCCTCATAAACCAGCTCTGGGAAATCGCCACGTCGCTTCACTCCTTATTTGCATAAAGTTAGACTTCATTCAACTTTGTTGTGTCCCTGACTCCGCCCACTTCGTGTCACCAACATTCACGCTGCCTCCTGTCATTGGAAATTGCCAACTATAGAATAACATATAGAATATGATAAGATTCATTATGATAAGATTCATTAACTCTCCATACTTGTTGCATTACACACTTTCTCTAGTTCTCTAGTAAAGGCAAAGGTTCTAAAAAGGTCATTCTGTTGTTACAAGCTTGACATCGTAACAATAGCAGAACCCTTTTTATGCTATATAGAGCCATTTTCAAAAAAAGGTCTATGTGGAATTAACTACAGCTCATTCTTCATCAATCTGAAGAACGATTCTCCTTCCTAAAGAACCCTTGAAGAACCATCTTTTTTAATTGTGTAGTCTTTTCTAGTGAAAGGGTCTCATCATCAGCAGATAAGTTGTCTTATTTTGAAAAATGATGCAGAAATTATAGAAACTTAGATTAGATTAAACATAGATTAAATAGAATTCAAGTAGATATTTGTAATGTTACTTAATCTTTATAGTTAACATTTATATTATATTATATTATATTATATTATATTGATTTCAACTGGCGAGATATCGTTTTTGCAGTAGAGAAAAGTATTTAGAACCTAAACATTTGCATTTACACTGTTGTTGCTGTTACACAAAGTTAGTCTGTTCAAAAACTCACTTTCAGATTTCAGCCCCTCCATTAATCCAGACTCAGTCACAGTCTTTATTGGGAAATGCATGGTGTCGTTTGCTGAGAGCGCAGTCCGGCCCCCGAGGCTAAAACACTGAGAGATGGTCAAAGTGCTCCAGAGCACTCAGCTGTTCTTAACAGTGGACCTGGCAACTGGCCACTGGTCAGACAGAGAACTTAGTTCCAGTTGGTGGACGTTATGTGACAAAATTGCCAAAAGTGAGTGTACGTTTTTGTGCGCTGGTGTGTCCAGTCTCGGGGCGATCTGAGGAAAGGTCTCCAATTTCAGATCAGCGTGTCAGAGTGAATTTATAAAAGCAGTCAAATATACACAGAGATATGGTTTAGACTGAGAGATAGACAGAGAGAGAGAGAGAGAGAGAGAGAGAGAGCAGACAGAGAGAGAGAGAGAGAGTGAGACCTTTCTCAAAGTTGTCTAATCCCATTCTTCATTACAGTCCCAACTCTTTAAAATGAAGGAAGTGGAAGACACTCAAGATTGACAGTCTCTCTCTCTCCTCTCTCTCTCTCTCTCTCTCTCTCTCTCTCTCTGTGTGTGTGTGTGTGTTTTGATCATCATCTCTTTATCATTCTCTCTCTATTTGTCTTGCTTTCTCTCTCTATCAGTCTCTCTCTCTGCCTTTCTCTCTGTTTCTCTCTCTCACTCTCTCCCTTTCTCACTGTCATTCTCTCTCTGTTGTTCTCTATATCATTCTCTTTCTTTCTCTCTCCATCTCTTTATTTCTCTCTCTCCAATTCTCTATCTTTCTCTCTCTGTTTTTCTCTTCGCATCTATTTCTCTAATGTTCTCTTTTTCTCTGTATCATTCTCTCCTGCACATGCTCTCTGTCTGTTCATCTGTATCATTCTCTGTCAATCTCTCTCTCTTTCTGTCTCTCTCTCTCTCTCTCTCTCTCTCTCTGTATCTCTCTATTTCTCTTTATCATTTCTTTCTCTCTCTATCTGCATCTATTTCTGTCATTCTCTTTCTCTCTTTCTGTTCATCTCTATCATTCTCTTTCAATCTCCTTCAATCTCTCTCTCTCTCTCTCTCTCTCTCTCTCTCTCTCTCTCTCTCTCTCTCTCTCTCTCTGTTACTCTCTCTCTCTCTCAGGCTTTATTATTTCTGTGTTTGAGGTGAGAGGGGGATTATTCTGGATGAAGATGAAAGAGAAGAATAGAGTGGCGTGGAAAATACACTCAGTCTTATCAGTGCTGGCCAGCAGTAGTTCATTTATGCCCACACACAGAGAGAGAGAGAGAGAGAGAGAGAGAGAGAGAGAGGGAGAGAGGGAGAGAGGTAAAGGCAAAGAGAGAAAAGTATTGAACGTTCCATTTCCATCTCATAGAAAACGTCCATCCGTTTCTCTGCGTTTTTGAGAAAAGTGAGGAGATAGTTCAGCAGAACTGCAGGAAATACAGACTGAAATGTGGTGTAAACATCAACATAAACATAAACATAAACATATTCTGGAAATTGTCAGACAGGGAGAATGTGTGTGTGTGTGTTTGTGTGTGTGTGTGTGTGTGTGTGTGTGTGTGTGTGTGTGTGTGTGTTTGTGAATGATGCAATTCTCTAATATACAGTATCAGTGCTGATGCTGTGCTTTACTGTAGTACAGTGTTTATAAGGCTACATAAGCTCATCAGACAATTGACTTAAACCTACATAGCCACATTTTTGTGTTTTGGCCTGAAAGTGTTCCTTGATGTTGCAGTCAAACTTTCCACAATTTGTTCTCGAAAAGAGGAAAAGCTGAACAGTGTGATTTAAAAGTTACACACTGCAAAAAAAACATCTTTGCAAGAGAAATTGTGTTCAATTTTGAGATTGCTCTAAGAATACCATAGGATTAATTAACTTCCTGTACTTGTTTTAAGTGTTTTTCTAGTGAAAGTGTCTCACGCCATCAAATTAATATACAAGCAAAATTATCTACCACTGGTATGAGACTCTTTCAGTAGATAAAATACCAGTAAAAAGTAAAAATGTTAGATCTTAAGCGTTAACTTGACCTTATTGTCAAGATGACTTGTATGATTGCTCAGGTGTCGTCTGATGGTTTCATAAGCCAGCAGCAAAATTCAGACATCAAAACAAAATCTACCACTGAACATGCAGCCATATGTAAACTTAAAAACTGTGGCATCGCAGTGTAGTGTTCATAAGACTACATAAGCTCATTATAACAAATGATTTAAACATAAATAAGTAGGCATCATCTCTCATTAAAGCTGAATTTGTCAAATTCATTTTCAGGTGGTCATAACATATGATGTAGGCTGACGTAGCGTAACGTCAGGTGACATAGATTTTTTTTGAGTGACATGATGTACCCCAACTTTTTGCAGTTCACGGCTCACATAAGTAACCTGTATATCTGATCCAAGATTACTCACATACGTACCACTTACTGTAGACATTGCCATGAAAACGAGCATCACGTGAGTCCAGTCAGAGTGAGATGAGCAGCAGTGAGCAGTGCTTGTGTTTTTAATTGCTTTAAAATGATGTCAGACTCAGGGAAACGTCCTTCACATGTCCTTATTAAAGAAGGCCGAGAGGAAGACGTCGTGTTCTGAGACACATAAGCTGGACGTCCGTCCCACCGCCGTCTTTTAAAGATCAGAGCATAAACTTTGTCTCCTCTGCAGACCAGTTTCTGCTCCGCCATGCTGAACGTTATAAACTTTCACTATGATGTGACGAACATGATCAGAACAGACTTGTAATCAGATACAGGCGTTAACATGGCTATTATTCTTCTATTTAACAGGTTATTTACAGGATTACCCACCTCGACCAATCGGATAGACATTGTATTCCGAATGGCCTCAATCGGACTGTTCTATTCTGATTGACATGTATACATGGACGTATTCTTTTCCTATTGAGCTATTAGTCGGATTATGAACAGATTATCCGGCTGCATGTAAACGTGGCTATTGATATGTGTAATATCTGAAATAGTTGGTTTGGTCAAATGTCTATATATTTTGTAATGAAGTTTTATGTTTTTAAAAGAGGGGAACAAAGACTGCCCTCTAGAAGTAACACCAAAACTCACTGGTTGAAAAACACTAATATAGCACATTATAACAGCTGACTTTGTAGCTTAGTGTACATTATAGTGATATAATGCTGATGATATGACAGCTGAAATTTTACATACTTTACATAGAGGCCACAGAAAAGGCTCCCTTCCTGACTTACCATGTCATATTATGGTATGTCATATTATCAGCATTATTACTGGGACACTGACTACAATGTGCAAGTAATTTCACCCCAGAGGGGTCATGACTGATTGATTAAAGAAATTAATGTCATCTGACATAAAATAAAGGAGCAAAACAACTTGAGAAGGATGGATGGATGGATAGAGTAGAGTTTGAGGTCCTACCCTCAGTGAGTACATGTAGTTTGGTGGCTGTAGGGCAACGAAGTAATAGAGTTTGTGTGGTGGCAAAAATGAATGGGACACTATGGGAGAAACGAGGGATGGAAAAAAATGACAAACAGGTGAGTGCGGGTCAGAACAACATTGAGTTTGTGCTCGGGGGCCTACCCTGAGACAGTGTATGCGAAACAGTGTCTTTCGATCAAGCAGAAGTACAGTAGATGGTCATGCAATTTTTAACCTCATTCATTCCTATGGGAGAAAAATTTGGAATTTAACGAAGATTGTCAGACTGGACAGTCTAGAGTTGGAACAGTGTTGATATCTTGAACTGCAGGATGAGTTATGCGGCCAAAATCCGGCAGAAAAATAAGAATAAAAGAGAAGAAGAATAATATAAAACAAAGAACAATACATTGCAGCAATTGCGCAACCATAATAAATGAAAGGGGAGGGGACATGCCCCCCAACACAGTCTTCGCCCAATCCCCACCTTCCCATCTCCCACCGTATTTGCATCAATGCACGTAAGGTTGGAAACAAAAGGTTTTACTTGTTATAAGATTACTGGTCTTAATTTAATCTGTTTCACTGGTGTAATTTTATCTGGCTGAAATATTGCGAGTCTTGAGTCTGAGTGGCAAGCCACTTAAGCACAAATCTGAGCCACGTCGTGTCACGAGTCAGGTCAGCATGCGACTTGAGTCCAAGCTGCTAACTTGATTCCCCATCTCAGACCCTTGCTGTGTTTCTGTATCATGAGAAAGAAGAAGAGAGAAACAAAACAACTGCCAAAACAACACAGTGAAATATTCCATTCCATTCTTTTGCTCTCCTGCCAAATCATAGGAACACCCGTCCGTGTGGAGAAGCTTTTGGACTCGTTCTAATTCAGTCTCTGTGTGTGTGTCTGTATCTCTAGGGGAGATCTGTGCATTTCGAGTGTACGGTCTGGACGCCCCATTTGAGGCGGTGGTTCTGAACAAGACGTCAGGGGAGGGGCAGCTTCGGGCGCGCCGTCCAATTGACTGCGAGCATCAGAGAGAATACACCTTCATCATCCAGGCCCACGACTGTGGAGCAGGACCCGGAGGAACCGGAGGAAAGAGATCTCACAAGTACGTGTTTGTGTGTTTAGCTCTATATGGAGATCCTGCATGAAAACTGAATATGTGGTGGTTTTGGGGACATTTGGGTGCTTCGAACCAGGTAAAATTATTTTGTTCCCCCACCTTCCCCAAAAAATGCATCTTTCTTTATAAAATGTAAAAAAATCTTTATGTTGTTGAGGTTAAGGTTAGAGTTAGGTTTGCTGGAGCACAGCGTTTACATACTCATAAGGAAAAGCCCCACAAAAACAGGAAAACTCACTAGTGTGTGTGTGTGTGTGTCTGGTTGTGTGTCTGTGTGTGTGTGTGTGTGTGTGTCTGGTTGTGTGTGTGTGTGTGTGTGTGTGTGTGTGTGTGTGTGTGTGTGTGTGTGTGTGTGTGTTGTGTGCCTCTGAGCTTTAGATTACGGTTAAAACCACAGACTTACGTCAACCACCAAATTCGTTTAAATGCTGTTTGAATCTAGTTATGGGTTGATAATGGTGCTCCAGAGAGCAGTTTCACCTCAGGGACTGTGGCCTAACACAGAAAGTGATGAGGATGAAAGGATGGGGAAAAACAGGAAAAGAAAAAAAAATAAAAGGAGAAAAGGCACCGCGATAGGAGGTGGAAAAAATTGAGTGTGAATTTGCAAGTTGAGGTGATTTGACTTTTTTCTTTGGTGGAGAAGGAGTTGACCTCATTTCATACTTTTTCCTGTGAATAGAATAGAATAGAATAGAATAGAATAGAATAGACAACACAGAATAGAGTAGAAAAAGTAGAAAGCATAGAGTAGAAAAAACAGAGTAGAGTAGAATAGCAAATATATAATAGAATATAATAGAAAACACATAATAGAATAGAAAAGAAAACACAGAATAGAATAGAAAACAGAATACAGTGAATACAGTGAGCTACCCACTGCGGCACGGTAGCACTGTCGCCTCACAGCAAGAAGGGCCTGGGTTCAGTTCTCGGTCGGGCGACCGGGGTCATTTCTGTGTGGAGTTTGCCTGTTCTCCCCGTGTCTGCGTGGGTTTCCTCCGGGTACTCCGGTTTCGTCCCACAGTCCAAAAACATGCAGTCAGGCTGATTGGACGTGATAAATTGCCCCTAGGTGTGAGTGTGTGTGTGATTGTGTCTGTCTGTCTGCCCTGCGATGGACTGGCGACCTGTCCAGGGTGTATCCTGCCTTTCGCCCAATGACAGCTGGGATAGGCTCCAGCACCCCACCGCGACCCAGAAGGATAAGCGGTTTAGAAGATGTATGTATGTATGTATGTATGTAAAATAGAATAGAATAGACAACCCAGAATAGAGTAGAAAAAAATAGAAGGCACAGAACAGAAAAGAAAACAGAGTAGAGTGGAATAGCAAACATATAATAGAATATAATAGAAAACACATAATAGAATAGAAAACAGAATAGAATAGAAAAAATAGAAAGCATAGAATAGAAAAGAAAACAGATTACAGTAGAATAGCAAACAGAATAGAATACAATAGAAAAGAATAGAAAACACAGAATAGAGTAAAATAGAATAGAATCAAAAACACAATACAATAGAATAGAACATAAAACACATAACAGAATAGAATAGAATAGATTAGAAAAAATAGAAAGCATAGAATAGAAAAGAAAATTACAGTAAAAATTACACAGATTACAGTAGAATAGCAAGCATACAATAGAATAGAATAGAAAAGAGAATAGAGTAGAATAGAATACAGTAGAACAAAAAGTACAGTAGAATAGAAAACACAAAGCAGAGTAGAATAGAAAACACAGAATAGAGTAGAATACAATAGAATAGAAAACAAAAAGTAAAGTATAATAGAAAACAGAATGAAGTAAAAAGCATAGAATAGAGTAGAATAGAAAACATAGAATAGAATAGAAAACTACAGAATAGAAAAAAAAATAAATAATCCTTTATTAGTCCCACAACTGGGGAAATTCAGAGAATAGAATAGAATAGAATAGAATAGAATGGAATGGAATGGAATAGAATAGAATAAAAAGAACAAAATTAAAAAAAAGAATAGAATAAAACATAACAGAATTGGACAATATAGAATAGAATAGAATAGAATAGAATAGAGCTGCTTCTTTCATCCTTTATGGAGTCGAGAGAAGAATGAATTGATTATGAACTGATCTTCCTTTCACTCTCTCCATCCTCAGCAGAGAGGATTAATGTTCTTACAGTCAGTATTACGACACACTCCGAGCCCCGAGTAGCCCGCAATGATTTTCATGTTGCATGAGCCGTTGCCCCAGCAACCATATCCTAGTTACAGTAGTGCAACCTTTCACTCCGCTGTGATCAGGGACAACTTCGGCCAACTGTCTTCATAAGTGTAAATGAAACATGAGACACGCGGCAGGTGTCGCGTACATGCTTGGAGCCAAACGTGCATCGTGTTTACTTAGAGAATATGAACCGTTTGTGTTGGCCATCTGCTAGCCCTTCATCAGCTGTCAGCGTCTGGCTACAGGACCACTGTTTGCTGGATATATGTGTGTGGTAGACCAGCTTTAGCAGTGACCACCCAAATGATATCTGCAGTGGTCCTGAAACTGACCATTATGAATGGAGTGGACCTATGAGGAAGGAGGAGCTCATTAAGTGACCCACAAAGAAATGATTTTAGCTTAGAAACCCGAACAATCGGTCCATCGCTGATGGCCCAGCTGTCTCTGAAGAGGAAGGTTCTGGGGCTGATGTTGATGAACAAGAAGGAATTTTTCAGCCCAGCTACTTCACTGCTAATGATGAAGGATCCTCTCTGAAGCGCGAGAGGTGCTTCTCTCACACTCATCTCACCATCAAAGATGATTTAAAACGAGCTGATTATTAATAAGCGTCAAACCCTGAGTGTTGCTGTCACACAGAAAGTGCCGAAAAAATCCACCTCAGAACGGTTCGCTGTGCTCTTAAAGCCGATGAAATGAAGGTAGAACAGCTGCAGATCACAAAAGCTGTCTGATCATGATTGGAGAGCTTCTGAGTGAAACCGGTGATGTTCGAGCCTCGTCTATGACAGCCACCGACTGTCTGCGGCGGGTGAATGTTGCTACATCTTTATTTTATTCCAGCCATCGTCATAATCTCTCCAAGCATTGGGAAAGTCATAACAACCTTGAAAGTGCTGCAGTATATTAAGAAAGCCCCTTTGCCTCGTATTGATTTCTCTCTCATGGGCTACACGTGGATCATTCTAGCGAATTTGTTCAAAGTCAGAGCTGAAAACACATTTCAGACTTTCAACTGAATGGACTTTAGACTAAAATCCTTTTGACCCTAAACCTTAATTATTAATTAATTATATAATTAAATAATAATTAATTCTGTTTATTAATGACTGTTTTGACAATTTTAGCTCATTTTGAGCAGAACTCAAAAAATGCTAGCCAGTACATGACCAGCAAACACAGCTTTGAACAGCTGTGCACACATAAAATCATCATATTTTTCATTAAAACACAAAAAAAAACTTTTTTTAGAAAATCTGTTTCAGTAGTGACAATTTGTAATGTTTCACACTGATTTTCAGATTTTGGGACACATTTACTTCAAAACAATGGGATCTAACTGCTCACTTTGTGGCCATGAGGGACAGGGACTTAAAAGTTCTTTAAAGATGGAGCCAGAAACTTGAATTTTTATTTTTTTCTGCCCCTTTCTCCCTAAAACAAAACGAAACGTTAGCGTAAGTTTTGCTTCAGACCACATTGGCTTTTTTTATTTTTTGAAAATTAAATTCATGATAAATCTAAATCTTTCAAATTCCCTTAAAAGGAGTCCAATTTTAAAAACAACAATGGAAAAAAGTATTATTTTATTATTAAGTGTAAAGGTAAGAACTAGGGTTTGGGGCAGACAACTACCAACAGAAAGTATTCTATAAACGATGATTTTGTATGTCTAACTTATTACTATCTCAATTTATGCCTTGGGTTTATAGATCATATTTAAGATCTGAATATGTAACTGTTTTTTTTTTATTTATTTATTTATTTTTTTGTTGCTATGGGTCTGCAGTTTGAACTAATTCAGTAGAATGGTCCATACTCTCCCTGTCTCTCTCTCTCTTTCTTTAGCCATTATTGTCAAGCAAGAATGTGCTTCAACCACCAAAGTACAGCGTCTATCTGTTAAAGTGACACTGTGTATCATGTCGCTATAATAGTCAAGTCAAGTCAAATTTATTTATATAGCGCCTTTTACAACAGATGTTGTCACAAAGCAGCTTTACAGAGAATCCGGGTCCTCCAGTGAGCAAGCCTTGGTGACAGTGGCAAGGAAAAACTCCCTCAACAGGAGGAAGAAACCTCGAGAGGAACCAGACTCAAAAGGGGAACCCATCCTCCTCTGGTCGACACCGGATAACAGCACAGACACAAAACAGTATAAGTGGATACGGTTTAACACCACTGTGCAGAGCGCCGGCCACATCAGATCCCCCTGGGACGTGATTGAGTGGTGTCCACATCAGACCCTCTTGGGACAGGCAGCCGATCAGCTCAGGGAAAGAGAGGGGGAGGGAGGGAAGAGGGGGACAGATAGTTAGTTCAGCACCAACATTCCCAGATTTACCACAGGACTCTCTGTCCCAGATCTGCGCCATTTTCAAACAGGAAAACTAATTAACCAAAGGCTCGACTAAACAGGTAAGTTTTTAGCCTAGACTTAAAGATGGAGGCTGTGTCTGAGTCCCGAACACAGACCGGTAGGTTATTCCAAAGCTGGGGGGCTTTGTATGAAAAGGCTCCTCCCCCTGACGTAACTTTATTAATTCTAGGTACGAATAATGAGCAGCACCTTGTCATCTAAGTGACTTAACTGACTCTTTGCAGTTGCTCCTTATTGGCTTTTTAAGATACTGACCATTGTGATGAGCTATTAAAGCTATTAAGATGATAAAATTATATTTCTTTCCAAATCAAAATTGGCTAGAATTCTTTCTCTCTAATACTGGACTGTACAAGAGTCATATTTAAAAGTGTTTACACTCCTGGTCAAGGTACGGGTTTTGATAATTTTCTTAGTGGAAAAAAGTTAACATGTCCTCTACAAGTAAGCAGCTTAAATATGGCATTTATTCTGCAAGTCTTAGTGCACTAATTTCAGAGTATTTGCTGAGTTTAGCATTTTAGAAAATAATAAAACTTAAAATATAAAATGTGCCATAATATGTGCACAGGCTACATGTTTACTTTAGCAAATAAACAGTAATTTTGCACAAAAATGTGTAGAAGTGTGTTCTCTGTAGAGGATGTGTAACTTATTTAAACCCACAAACGAATATCATATCAATAACATATAATTTGACCAGGGGAGCTTAAACTTTTGCATACAACTGTATCTAAAGCCATTTACCTGGACACTAAAATACAAACGGCTGGAGTGCAGTGAGAAGTCATGAACCAAACCTGTGTTTTTCAAACTATTCTTCTAACCAACTTCTCGATCACTTCTTAAAAAGCAAAACATTCTCGTTATATTTTATTATGTTTATGTTTATTTGTTATTATTTTAGTGTTTATTGACAGAAATGTACTTACTACCAAGATAAATAGTTTTAAACAGTTCACATACTAGCAAAGATTTGCCCAGTACTGTATATCGTCCACCAAAGTGCATGGTCTTCCTGTTAAAGTGAGAGTACACCATGGCTCTGCCCCAACTGGCGGTTCTCATTTGAGAAAGCCTGCGAGGAGCACCAGCCCGTAGGGTGTCCCATTTCTCATTTTGGTGTTCAAAGTGGTGCCCAGGAGCAGCCTCCATGTGCCCCTACTGTGCTTAAAGATTCAGCAGGGGCCTCTTACGCTAAAGTCTGTGTGACACAGGCTAGGACCAGTCTGAGGATGGGTTTGTTTACAGATGAATGAGCACCACAGTGGAGAACAGCCCTCGAGGGCTTTTAATGTCTGTTACATTACTTATGTTACACAAGTGGCCACTCGTGGCAGAAGAGGAGGAGGAGACAGCGAGGAGCGGATGAAACGGAATGAACTCGCCTTTGGCAGATTTGGCTCAGTGAGTTAATTAGATCAGCTAGTCATGCAAACTTTGTAATGCAAAACATTTTTGAGAAGTTTGAACATATATATATATATATATATATATATATATATGTGTGTGTGTGTATATATGTTAGTGTTCACTTAATCCCCCCCCAAAAAAGGGCTCGTCTTAACACCCTTCACTTGAGCTAATAAAGTAAGCAAACAGCCCTTAAGATCGTGTCAGGCATTCCCTGAGGAGAAATGACATGGCTAAGTGGACGAGGGTTTGTTTAAACCAATTTTGAAATGGGTGGTACATGTCACCAAATTGCAGGGCTTGGAGGAAGACCACAGGGCTTATGATGGACTTGCTTTATTCTACTTTAAAGCCAAATGGTTCCCATGGCGTGTATTGTACCAGTGTGGACTTATAAAACTAGTTGAGGTTTCCATCTGCTGTGCTGCCAAATCATGATTAGGAAAACTATACACGACAGTGGCTCAGCAATGAATAATAGGCTACTAGCTCACACCACAGAATATGTTTCATTCTGGCTATCACTGCAATACCAACCACTCAGCTTTGCTTTCTTAGAGTTTTATCCTCTACATTTGTGTCATCAGTTCAAACCTGTTCTGTGGTGAGTGGTACCTCTAGCTTGCTAACTATGCTAGGCTAACAACTGACTTTCTGGTTAAACGTTTGATAGTTTCATGAGAAACGTCAAGGGCAAGTAGGAGGGGATTCATGAATTTTTCAATTGTGGAAAAAAAATTGTAACCTTTTAAGGCCAAAGCAAAAACGTGGCTATTTGTGCTGTTTATTTCACCCTTCTATGTTAATTGCGTTATTTCTTAGTGCTGTTGTCGCATTTATGTGACATATGTAAAAAACAAAGCTGATTTTTTTTTCTTTAGTTAGTGTCGCCCCACCGCGACCCAGAAGGATAAGCGGTTTAGATGATGGATGGATGGATAGTGTCGCCCCATATAGAAGAAAAATATATGTGCATACATTTGCCCATGTTAAAAATATATGTGTAATATATATTTTATATCTTTAAAATTCTGTGAGCTAAATATATTTAACTGTGCTATTTCATAATATTTAAATACTTGCTATTATATGCACATATGTCAATATTTTGAAATA
Organism: Colossoma macropomum; assembly: GCF_904425465.1. Lineage (NCBI taxonomy): Eukaryota > Metazoa > Chordata > Actinopteri > Characiformes > Serrasalmidae > Colossoma > Colossoma macropomum. The sequence continues at coordinate 29,123,254 of NW_023494786.1, forward strand.
TATGCACATATGTAAATGAAATATATATAATATGCGCCAATGAAACAAACCAAATAATAAGCGTTTACTGATGCAAACTGCACTCTGAATGAGCTTGTATACTATATATGTATATATATATATATATATATATATATTCCAATCACTTCCATGGCCACAGGTGTATAAAACCAAGCACCTAGGCCTGCAGACTGCTTCTACAAACATTAATGAAAGAATGGGTCGCTCTCAGGAGCTCGGTGAATTCCAGCATGGTACCGTCATAGGACGCCACCTGTGCAACAAGTCCAGTCGTGAAATTTCCTCACTACTAAATATTACGGGGTCAGCGGATGCTGAGGTGCATAATGCGCAGAGGTCGGCAACTTTCTGCAGAGTCAGTTGCTACAGACCTCCAAACTTCATGTGGCCTTCAGATTAGCTCAAGAACAGCGTGGAGAGCTTCATGAAACGGGTTTCCATGGCTGAACAGCTGCATCCAAGCCTTACATCACCAAGCGCAATGCAAAGCGTCGAATGCGGTGGTGTAAAGCGCAGGCACTGGACTCTAGAGCAGTGGAAACGCGTTCTCTGGAGCGACAAATCACGCTTCTCCATCTGGCAATCCGATGGACGAGTCTAGATTTGGCGGTTGCCAGGAGAACGGTCTGACTGCATTGTGCCTATTGTAAAGTTTGGTTTTCTGTCCTATGCTCTCTGTTGTATAATGCATCTTTGGATGCTACCAATGTGTGTGGGTGTATGTGGGGCAGAGGGGGGCTGATGTAAACATCCACTCTTCATACAACATCTGAAAGTTCACTTCATCCCTGCCTAATGACAGAAGTATGACGGCTCACCCTGGTCTTAAAACTGCACATCCCGTCCCATGAATCATCACTCCACAGTGCTCATATTAAAAAGCCCCAACGTGACATCTCTGTCAAATCATTATCTTTGTCCTTTTCCCCTCCGTCTCTGTCTCTTCCGTCCTCTCTCTTCTGACTCATGCTGTCTCCCAACCTTTGACATTTTCTCCCTTCAATCTCTAAATCTCTTACTTTCACTTGGACTTCTTTCCACACACTCAGCCAACACACCATTCTGCCCTCATTTCCATCACCCCTTTAATCCAGTCCTTCTTTCCAGCTAATTTCTGTCTGTGCTCCTGACTAAAGCCATCACAGTCCACTCTCTCTTCCTCGCTCATTCTGGGTCAGATGTACATACAGGCAGGGTTCGAACTGTGGCAGGGTCTCCAGCTGGAAAGTCTGCCCACGAGTTGACCTATATGTAGTATATTTATATATTTTCACTATATATTTTTGTGAGATTTACCCCTGTAGTTTTTCAGATCGATTACTAGGCAGGGGTCTCTTTAATTTCATATCTATATCAATAAAAAGGATTTTTACACAGAAGCTGACAAATAGACACTGCATGTACCTCTAATAGTCTGCCTTTATTCAGCTGACTCTTAAATAAGATGGTTCTTTAGGGTTCTTTAGTAAACTCAATAGTTCTATATAGAACCAAGTAAAGTCAAAGAACCATTTACATGCTAAAAAGGTTCTTAGCATGGTTCTTCAGACTAGTGGAGAATGTTTTATATGTGGTTCTATACAGAACCTTTTTGAAAAGGGTTTTATATATATATATATATATATATATATATATATATATATATGGCACCAAAAAGGTTCTTTGCATAGTAAAATGGTACTTTGAATTGATATAGAATATGTTGTTTATGGTTCTATATAAGATCTTTTTGAAAAGGGTTCTGTATATAGCTCCAAAAAGGGTTCTTTGCATGGTGAAATGGTTCTTCAGATTGATGGAAAATGTGTTGTATGTGGTTCTAAACAGACCATTTTCAAAAGGGTTCTATGTATAGCATCAAAAGGGTTCTCTGCATAGTGAAATGGTTCTTCAGATTGATAGAGAATGTGTTGTATATCGTTCCATTTACATATATATATATATATATATATATATATATATATATATATATAGTATATAGTATACAACACATTCTCGATCAATCTGAGAAATACAATCATAATTTAATTTGCCATGTTAAATTGCTATATATTTGGCCCTTTTAAAAATATAAAACACACTCTCCACCAATCTAAAGAAATATTTCAGCATGCAAAATGTTCTTTTAACCTTTTTTTAAACCTTTAAGCATGCAAAAGTTTCTTTGAGTGCTCATGGTTATATATATAGAACTCTTATCTTTACTAAAGAACCCTTGAAGAACCATATTTTTCATATTGCAATTCATTAAAATGTATTATTTAGACAGTAAAACATAATATAGTGATCATCAGGCTGGCTTGGTGTCTCTCAGAAGATGTAAAACCAAATTATGATTCAGTTTGGTGAACAAACTGATAAAATGATGGTTATATGCTGGTTTTTGCACAAAAATAAGTGTTTATTCTTAAATAGGTTTTTCACTTATTTTCAAATAAGTGAAAAAAGGTATGAAACTGTCACTGGGGTGGTACCCTCATTGGTACATCTCAGTACCTTTAGTCAGGGAACAAGCCTTGTCTCCAGGCTTTTTATTTTATTACTCTGTTTTGAAACATTTGAACATGAACACTTCCTCAAACAGTCTCAAATTTAAAAACCCTTGCTAACAAAAACATATTTGTTAGCATATATCATTGCCTGCTAACATTTTGTTTTCTCTGTGTTCATGGCTGCCACTGACTTTGAGTCAAAAGTACTTAAAGGCAGTTTGAGATGCGCTCAAACTTTAAGTTTCTCCAGTTTTAAACCAGAGTGATGTTGCTCGGTGAACTAGACTGTATGGTTATGTTATGAATTCAGGCAGAGTGAGTTTACAGTTTATCCAGGGGGAGGAGTCCAGTGTTGACCACAATTAAAATGTAGAAAATAAGATGGTCAGCTCATGTGACATTCATTCAGTCAGATTTTATTCAAGGAATTAACAAGCTCAATGTTGTCTCTCTTATGATGGACCCTTTACTCTAATGGGAAATCAAGCCACCACCCCCCACCCCCCCAACAATTCGAATTAGGAGTGCAGACACAGTGCAAAATGTGCCCTGGTATGGCTACAATGTACACCCATAAAGGATAAAGAGTTCTTCCATCTTCTCTCTCTCTCTCTCTCTCTCTCTGGTCATTGTTAAATAAAGCTATTTCTGAGCTATTCTTATTATTTCTAAGCTATTCTTATTATACGCTGTAGGCTTTGGGGTGATTTGTGAATAATGGAGCCTTACACCAACTTTGATGAACACAATGTGGAGAGTCAAATGGGTTCTGTAGCTCAGGCTATTTGGATAAACTGATAAGCCATAATGCTCAGAGCCCGCGGTTTCAATAGCGCCGTAAGAGCAGAGTCTAAAGGCAAAAGAGCCATTGATTTATACTGCTTTTGTGCAGAGTGAGACTCTCTGCAGTCCTTTGTTCTCAGCTAAGGGAGCGTGACCAAGAGTTTGGTGGGTAATGCTTTATTTGGATGGTACACTGTCAGGACCATAAGTGGGATCAAAATTTCAGTGAGGTCATTTTACAGAAAAATAACCTACATCTCATAGTGAATAAACTCTCAGTTTACCCTCTTTTTTTTACCAAATCATTGCTTTTTTTCCTGCCCATAATTGTTATGCACTTTCTCCTTTCATTTGTTTCTTTTCCATCCCTCATTCTTCCATGACCCATAAACAGATTTGACTCCAGTTACCCTGTAACTTAATTTCTTCATTAATCATTTAACTATTTTTACATGTTTATTTTTGATGCATATAGATGTTGAACTCTGTTGAACTAGTTTCTCACTGATTTACCCCATCTATCTATCTATCTATCTATCTATCTATCTATCTATCTATCTATCTATCTATCTATCTATCTGTCTATCGATCTGTCTATCTACCTATCTAGATAGTCTAGTGTCTCTACCAAACTCCAGCTAATGGGAAGGTAGGCGCTACTCATACAGTTAATGAGACATAATGAGACACTGTGCCATCAATATCGCTGCTGTCGGAACAAAACCTCGTATCTCCAAAATGGTATCTTTACAGGAGAAGGAAAAAAACTGCTCTACTTTTAATGTAAGTCAATGGAACCAGCGTTTTTTCCAAGTCATTTTGGGCCGTTTCTTTTGGTCCATTCATCGTGAAATTTACAGACAATGTAAAGGACAAATGGCCCTTCAAACTATGTCAAAAACTGAAAAACAACAAATATGGAGATATGAGGTTTCGTTCCAATGGCAGTGATATGCTTGTTAACAGTGAACTGTCTCATGCCGGCTGTAGTATTTTATGAGTGGATAATACAACACAACTTCAAAACAGAAGCAGTGACTGGGGCCAGGCTAAAGCCTACTGATTTAGCTAGCAGTGTTGCACTGCTGGTAGCACTGTCGCCTCACAGCAAGAAGGGACTAGGTTCGAATCCCCAGCTGGGTGACCAGGGGCTTTCTAAGTGGAGTTTGCATGTTCTCACCGTGTCTGTATGGGTTTCCTCCCACAGTCCAAAGACAGATTTTAAATTGTCTCGATGTGTGACTGTATATGTCTGCCCTGTGATGGACTGGTGATCTGTCCAGGGTGTTTCCTGCCTTCTGCCCAACGAGTGCTGGCATAGGCTCCAGCACCCCCACGTCCCAGGAAGTTAAGCGGCTTAGATGAGTCAGTGAGTTATGTGTTTTGCATTTTAAAATCATAATCTGTTGTATTTATATCACAGTGATGGTGGATCAAAGCCTATAGTATATGTGCAAAACATCTTTTCTTGACTCAGAAAAATTAATAACTTGTCAATTTTGAGTGGAAATCGAGTAAATGAAGGTTAGTCTCTCACTGTTGCCCTGTATTGTAGGCTACATGATATTTATTTTACATTTAAAAATCCACTGTGGTAAAAAACCCATAGTTACCAGAGAGACCATAAGGTAGTTATAATTTTCTGGCTTGTTATTTCGAGATAACAAGTTAATTATCTTGTTTTCTCAAGACAACAAAATTATCTTGAAATAACAAGTTACTTATCTTGTTGTCCCAAGACAGCAAAATTGTCTTGAAATAACCAGTTACTTGTTATCTCAAGATAGCTAAATTGTTATCATGGCGTATCAAGATACTTATCTTGTTATCTCAAGATAACAATTCATACAATTATAGCAACAGCTCATGGCTTCTCCGCACCTCTGTACGTTGTGAATTTGCAAAGAATGAAATATTTTTGGTTGACATGGCCAATCAGCCAATCAGCCAATAGCGATTAAGCAGCAGAGGCATAATCAATTTTGATCATAATCGTTCTGATTCTGAATGTGCACTTTGAACCTGGGCAAAACACAAGGGCTAAAAGTGGCTTGAGGGAACTCGTACTGATCTGAACAACGGATAAATGTATACATAACTGTGAATTGGCCATGTCAGCGACATTAGCTGTGTAGCTCCAGTGCGAAACTAAAGTTCAGACACTAACATGTCTTGGTTGATTGATCTCATTTGTAGTAAGGCTGAAGATTTCGTTTCTTTGGCTGAACCATGGCTTTAAACGAAGAACACCTCACACTGACTTTGGGTTAGAAAGTAACAGTTGACCGGCTGGTGTGAACTGTATACAGTCAGAGTCAGTCTAGTTCACAGTTCAGATAAAGACAGAAGGAGTCACAATGACAAACATACAGGATAATCTATATCAAATCTTTTTTTTTCATAAATCGATTGTCAGTTTGAGTCATTCCTTTTTTTCTGCTTGAACTTCTGGCACTTTTTAAAAATAACGGGGCCGCCTGGAGCCCTGCACTTTTCTGGAACACAACACAGACACGCACAAACACACAGGTTTGTTTATTACGAAGTCAAGACATGAGATCATATATATTCCTCTATATGGATGACTGAAGCTGTCAAATCATGCAAAACAGCAGTCATAACATTAAAACCACCTCCTTTGTCTACACCCTCTGTCCATTTTATCAGCTCCACTTAATATATAGGAGCACTTTGTAGTTCTACAGTTACAGACTGTAGTCCATCTGTTTCTCTGCATACTTCGTTAGCCCCTTTTTACCCTGTTCTTTAGTGGTCAGGACCCTCACAGGACCACCACAGAGTATTATTTGGATGGTGGATCATTCTCAGCACTGCAGTAACACTGACGTGGTGGTGGTGTGTTAGTATGTGCTGCACTGGTAGGAGTGGATCAGACAGTTTGACCTGTGACCTGTGTATTTAAGTACCTATTTGTAATAATAATATGTCTCATATTGTCACTGTCCAAAAAAGAACCAAGTAGCTCCAAAATGGTAACTTTTCAGGAGAAGACAAGAACATTCTTAACTTTTAATGTAAAATAATGTAAAGAGGTTTTATTCCAAGTGATTTTATAGTATTTCTATTGGTCCAGTCATCATCACATTTTCAGACTATATTGGACAAAAGTATTGGGACACCTACACATTACACCCACAGGAGCTTTTATGACTCCCACTCTAAATCCATAGGCATTAATATGGAGTTGTTCCCCCTTTGCAGCTATAACAGCTTCCACTCTTCTGGGAAGCTTTCTACAAGATTTTGGAGTGTCTGTGGGAATTTTTGCCCATTTGAAAACCCATTTTGTGAAGCTCCTAACACAGTTCTTTTGCTGATGTTGCTTCCTGAGGCAATTTGGAACTCTTAAGTGAGTGATTCAACAGGCGACAGGCACTGTGCGCTTGAGCACTCTGTGAGTTTGCGTGGTCTACTGCTTCGTGGCAGTTGTTGCTCCTTGATGCTTCCATTTCACAATAATAGCACTTGCAGTTGACCAGACATTTCACAAACTGACTTGCGTCAGAGGAGGCATCCTATGACAGAGCCATGTTTAGAGTCACTGAGCTCATCAATACGACTCATTTTACTGCCAGTGTTTGTCTATTGAGACTGCAAGGCTATGTGCTTAATTTTATCCACCTTTTAGCAATGGGTGTGGCTAAACCTGAACTCAATAATTAGGAGGGGTGTCCCAAAACCTTTTATCTCTACAGTGTATGTGCCAGATAGATAGATAGATAGATAGATAGATAGATAGATAGATAGATGTAGTTAATGTACCTAATAATAATAACAATATGTCCCATGTACATTATCTCTCTCTCTCTCTGTCTCTCTCTCTATAGAAGGATAAGAGGCTTAGAAAATGTGTGTGTGTGTGTTCAGTATGTAATTTATATGTACTTACATGTCATAAGGTTTTTGTACTGCTAAGCCTAATCTTAACCTCAGTAACTGAATATAATGGTTTCATTCTTTCGTATGAAACATAAAGCTTTTGTAAAAGTACTTAACCAACTCAGTCTCACACATACATTTAAATCCGTGCTAATGGGGGATTTGTCTCTGTCCTGCAGGCCTCCCAGAACATCCCTGTCTGTGTGTTAACACCACCGCCCTCACACACGCGTACATGATTCATTACAGCTGAGTCTGTGTGTGTGTGTGTGGAGATTTGGAGAGCAGGAAAAGGGAGACTTTGGGACAGTGTGACAGTTTGACAGATTCAGAGTAGAGAGCGATGGTGGACACCAACAACATCCATAAATTATTAACCTGCTCTATTTCACACAGTGTCACATAGACTTCCAGCTGTTTCTGTTAGAGAGAGAGAGAGAGAGAGAGAGAGAGGGAGAGAGAGAGAGAGAGAAAGAGAGAGAGAGGGGTATAAAGACAGAAAAGAGAAAATGAGACAAAGAGAAAGGGAAAGAAAGGGAAAGAGCGAGTGAGACAAAGAGTGGGAAAAATAAGAGAAAGAAAAAAGAGAGACAGAGTGATAGAGGAAAGAGAGACAGGACTAAAGCGAGAGAGCATCATTATCACTTTGTATCTTTTTAATCCATATAGTATTATTCAGTCTGGAGCTGATCTACCATATTCATCTCTCTCTCTCTCTCTCTCTCTCTCCCTCTCTCTCTCTCTCTCCTCTCTCTCTCTCTCTCTCTCTCTCTCTCTCTCTCTCTCGGTGAGGATTGAGGTTAGAGATTACAGCACACTGAAAGCTCGGACGTATTTTAGCACTTACGGTCAATATGTCAGTGTGCCAGAGGGGAGGAAGAACAGTAATGGAGGGTGGATGTGTGTAGTTTTTGGTGATATGAAAAATGAGAAGACCTCCAAGTCCAATGATATATGTATATATTAAAGCAATAAGCCACAAGAGGCAGTATGTTACTGCGATTTTATCATGGGAAGTGTGTCCTTAACTCTTAAAACGCCCTTCTCTGTGAAAAAATCACAGTAACGTGAGGCCTCGAGTGGCTTATTGCTTTTATAAAATGGCAGCCAACATAAAATATGATAAAACATACAATTTTTCAGAAAATAATTTATTATTAAAATAGACATAAACAAGTATTCAAAAATGTAGTTCCTTTAGAGCCCACATGTCAAACACAAGTCAGACACGTGACACTGTCCTATTCGGCCTGCGAAATTATTTAGATTTTCTATTAATTTTAGCCCATTTGACCCTGAGTTGCACTGCAGTCCCCAGCGTGCACTGTAACATAGTGTCTCTCTGACCCCCTTCCCCCAATGGCAGTCTATGGGCCAGCGGTTACACTAAAAAGAAAAGGTGCCTGGTGTCTAGTTCAAGCAAATAGGCAGTTTAAAAAACAACTACCTTAAACAATTTATTCTATTTAGAATAAGCGTTCAATGCCTGTTTTGTTGTTGCGGTTTTGGCATATTTTGAATAAACAATGTTGGGGTCATGGCGAAATGTTAACTAAAAATAAAATAAAATAAAAACACAGCAGGCCCACAGATTTGCTAAGATTTTTTAATGTGGCCCTTTTAGTGAGTTTGACACCCCTGCTTTAGAGTGTGATATCTTAGCCACGCAATCATGGACTGAATGAGGAGGACATTCGGTCACTCATTGCTGTATTTTGTGGTCATTTCATGATTTTTTAGCTTTCTGTTGTATAACAATGAACATATGACAACACGGCACTGTTTAATGCAGAAACCTTCACTTTATACGTACTTTTTGGTCACCAAATTACCACGGATTCTTATTTAGCACCAATCCAGCTGTGCCCTCTTTTCACACTGGGGCAGAATCTCAAATGGCTCCCTGCTCCCTACATAGTGCGCTACGTAGGAATTTAAATACTGGATCCTGCAGCCCAACAGAGCAAAATACAGCTAAGAAATAATCTTTTCGCCTTTGTCTCGCTCTAATAATGAACAGCTGAGAGCTGATCAGAATTAATTATCTTAGCTCGTTCTGCACGTTAGTTTGTTTGCTGATGATGCACGTGATTCGTTCATGTGACATTACTGAGTAGGATGTGCTCATGTGGGTCATTTCAGATTTCGGATTTAAGCAATGAGGCTTGTAATGTGAATGCAGCCTTAGGCTTTGTTCACACAGTAGGTAAAAGTGGCCCAAATCTGATCCTCTTCTTCATATCTGACACAGATGTGTATCTGTGTGTCAGTGTGAACAGCAAAAAACACACTAAATCTGACACTTTCAATTCCGATTTGAGACACTTTCATATGTAGTACTGAAATCCAATTCATATCCGATATGCAGCAATGCGACTCAGTGTGAACAGCTACATTGGAATTCATGCAACTTTTCAGTCAGTTCAACTCGACATTCATCATGATTTCACGCTGCTGAGACCTCATAAACATTTGGGCTGATGTTTTTGTACAAAAATTATTAGAGACTTATCCAAACTGCTCTGTGTTCGAAGAGATTTCAAAAGAAATGGCCGAACGCGGCTGTAGGAGAACGAGGCTGCAGCGTCAAAGAAAAGTCTGAAAGCAAAGTTTAAAGAATCCAAGGACACGAACCAGAGAAGTGACCACAGCTGAATAAGGTGCACTTTTAATGGCAAGCTCGAACACATTCTGGGTGATGAGCCCAGCTGTCAGTCAATGAAGCTTCATGATGGCTCCTGTGATGCTGGTGAAGATGAAGCTGAACCCTCTGGGAGCGACTGGCGTTTATTGGCAGTGATGATTGTTTATCTCTGGATGAGCCGTGTGAAGCAGCGTGAAGCATTGTTCTTTAGCGCATGCGGGTCAGTTTAGGAGCTGATCTGTTCAGACTGATGTCTCATACAGGTCAGATTTAAAAGATGTGTGAACAGCCAAATTAAAAAATCAGATTTGGTAAGAAAATCAGATTTGGGCCACTTTTACCTGCTGTGTGAACATGAAGGCATTATTTCTATTATGAATTTGTCAAGAAAAGAACATAGAAGAAAAGTGTATAATATGGGAGTCATTTAAAAATGAATACGATTTATAACAGTGCAGGTGGTGTAGCTTTTGGAAAATGAAGCCCTGTAGCTTTGCAGAAAACATAAACTTTAGATCTCACCTCTCATTTTACTTCGTTAATGTTGAAGTACTCCGTCCGCTGCAGCACAGCGTACGTGGCCACTCATCCATAAGACTAGATAATTATTACAACCCACCAGCCCTAAATAGCTCTTCATTATAACACTGATGTGAACGCTGATACTGTGGTTTTAACTAATCATTATCTAATATTAGTGTCTGTTCCCTCAAATAAAATATTACAGTATCACTGATTCTCCAGAGGAAACTAAGCTGGAGAGCAACAAAGATCAGCGGCTGTGAACCTACTAGCAGTTATGCTATATATGAACCTGGACTGTCGGTGTTTTTCTCCCTCCTCTCCTGAGAAAATTACAGGCCAAATTACAGGTTTTCACCAAACTCAGCACTGCTTGGCTCATTTTAGTCCTGTCTAGATACACATTTACATGATTTCCCAGGCAGATTTCGCCTTGCTTTGGTGAAAAAAGGGGTTTTGACCACTGCTACTCATCATATTTGTAGGCTACCGCATTATAAGAACAGAGCCCTTTCCACATTAAATCTCATCAGTGCAGTTATGTGAAAAAAAAAAAAAACTTAGCTCATAGCTAGTTATGACTATGGACAGTGTCCTAGGTAATTTGAAAACAGAGCTAGAAGCAAGAATATTTTATATGTTTATGTTAATTATGAATATCTGTGTAAATTGCCAGCAGAGTGGTCACTGGGGGCCTGCAGAAAGAGGCTAACAAAAATAGAACAGTATGCAAAAAAGTTATTTGCAAGATCAACAAAGAAAGAAAAGGTTGGGTAAAGAGTTTATTTATGTACATGCATGTTTGTTTAAGTATTTATTATATTAAGTTCACTGTCATACTGGCTGTGGCAAAATACACGCTAACACTTTATTTGGATGGTCCACTGTAGATTCTTCGTAAATGCTCAGTCTGTCTTTAAGAAGCATTGAACTGAATATCCATTTGAACTTCAGGTTCAGTGTGAAAGAGTTTATTACATCTTCCCCTAATCCTAAACCTAACACTAACCTTAACCTCAAGGCAAAACCTACATCTACTCCTAATCCTAACCCCAACCATAATGTTGTTGATAATCAACTGAACATCACCAGAAAGTTTGTTAATGACTTAAGTATCTGTAGAGCATCTAAAGGGGACCATTGAAATAAAGTGTGACCAAATACCCTAAATTTTGCTGCCCGTGCGGTCTTGGTCACACTGTATTTTGTTTGTTCATTATATAGCTCGTTTACAGATATTAACAAATTATCTAGTGAACCTTCCTAATAGATTCCTAATAGTGCTGGAGGATGGATGTGTGTAGTTTTGGAGATATGAAAAATGAGAAGACCTCCAAATCAAATATATTTTAATACAGACATTTAAAATTGATTGAGTTTGATCATTGTGAAAGTAGCCCTATGGTTTCTAGTCTTGCGTTTGTGTTGCCATGTTTGGTCTTCGTAAATCTTCTTAATCTCGCGGAGCCAAAGTGGACAACTCGTTAATCTTTTTCTGCTGGATTACAGCAAAATCCACCACAAAAAGGGTATGCCCGACACCCCCCAACACCCCCCCCCCAAAAGCCACTCTCAAGTTTCTCTGCTCCAGAGATGCCCAATCCTGGTCCTGGAGATCTACCACCCTGGAGAGTTTAGATCCAACACACATGGCTATAATACTCAGATGCTACTGAAGGCATTTGTTACCTGAATCAGGTGAGTTAGACAAGCATAGACGCTATACTCTGCAGGGTGGTAGATCTCCAGAACCAGGCTTGGGCACCCCTGCTCTAGTCTAGCTCTTGATGTTTAGCAGAATGCTGTCATTTGCTGTTGCCTAGTAGTGCTGGAGGTAGAATTAGGGTTGGGAAATATGAATAAATTAATACTCCATAATAAATAATTCTGTGTCTGCATCTGTGGATATGCCGACATCAATCAGTATTAAACATTTGGACATGTTAGTAGATTATATTTAAAATAATATTAAATTTATAGAGTACACTCTTTAAAAATATGGTATTTCAAGGGTTCTTTACTAAAGAAAATGGTTCTCTACAGAACCATGAACACTCAAAGAACCCTTTGCATGACTAAAGGTGCTGTAGAGGGTTCTATGCAGAACGCTTTTTAAAAAAGTTTTCTATATAGCACCAAAAAGGGTTCCACTACTGTTACAAGCCAAAGGACCCTTTTTCTACATAGAACCATGATTATTCAAAGAACACTTTGCTCTTTGCATCGGGAAAAGGTTCTTCAGATTGATGGAGAATGTGCTGTAGAGGGTTCTATGTAGAACCCTTTTTGAGAAGTGTTCTACATAGAACCAAAAAAGGTTCTTCTATTGTTACAAGCCAAACGACCCTTTTTTTTAAATTCAACTTAAAAAAAATAAATAAATAAAGATCTTCAAGGTCTTTTTACTAAAGAAAATGGTTCTATATAGAAACATGATTACTCAAAGAACCCTATTATTACAAGCCAATAGACCTTTTTTGGTACTATACAGAACCTTTTTTGCTAAGAGCGTAGGGCATGTAGCTTTATGAAATAGACCCCCGTAGCTTTGCAGTGAAAGGCAGTGTTAGATCCACGCTGCACAGCACGTCTCATTTTACTCCATTAATGATGAAAAACTCCATTCAGCGCAGAACCACAAAACGTGGCTGCTCATCCATAACAGGAGATAATTACTACAACACATCAGGCCTAAATATCTCTTCATTATGACACTGGCGTGAACGCTGATACTGTGGTTTTAACTAATCACCATCTGATAGTAACGTCCATTCCTACTCTAAAAATTACAGCAGCGCTAATTCACCACAGAGCAGGATCCTCATCTCCTCAGGGCTTTATTTGAGGCTGTTTAATTAAAACAGTCCTTAAAATTAGAAAATGTTATCATGCCTCTACTGCGTTCATTATTCCACTGTAAGCATTCTTCTTTAGTTCAGAAACAGAAACCCCTTCCCTTATCCCGCCCTCTCTCTCTCTCTATCTCTTTCTCAGTTCCGTTCTACAGTGGTTTACAGGTACAAGGGTAACGCTTTATTTGGAGTGGTCCTTTTTAGATGATTAATAAACACTTAACAGATGGTCAGTAACACGTCAACAACATATCAGTGAAGTAGCCGTAGTGAAGCGTCTGAATACACTGAAGTAAATATCTTGTAGATGTTCTGTTGGTACATAACTTACATTGAGTAGATGTGTTGTTAATATGTTACTTCCATTACACAAAACCTCACCTTACCAATCTTACCCAAAACCTGAACCTAACCCTGATCCTAATCCTAATCTTAACCTCAACCCAAAACCTGAACCTAACCCTGGCCCTAATCCTAACCCTAAACTTAACCTCAACCCAAAACCTAATCCTAACCCTAACTTCAAGCCAAAACCTAATCCTAACCCTAACCCTGGCCCTAATCCTAACCCTAAACTTAACCTCAACCCAAAACCTAATCCTAACCCTAACCCTAGCCCTAATCCTAACTCTAACCTCAACCTCAACCCAAACCCCAACCCATAGAACTACCATTTAATAATATTCGGCCTACATACAGCCTGGGCTACATGCTGGCACAGTGGGTAGTGCTCTCGCCTGGCTTTGATTCCCCGGCTGGGCAACCAGAGTCTTTTCTATGTGGAGTTTGCATGTTCTCCCTGTGTCTGTGGGGGTTTCCTTCCACAATCCAAAGACATTCAGTCAGGCCAATTGTGTACATTCATCCTGTGTTTTATCAATGTGCACCAACTTCTTTAGTAATGTTATGTTGGGGTTGGAACCTGTTGGGCCCCTACCTTACATTTATTTTTGTTTCTTTGAGGTCCTTTTATGATGTTTGTGTAGTTTCATTAAAAAAAGTCATAAATGTCAATAAACTTATGATTGGCTGTCCTGTATTGTGCCTCATTCAAAACGTCTGGGCTGAAACACTCCTTGTAACTTTGGTTTACAAGGCTGGGGCTAAACTGCTTTAGACTGAATATGCAGATATATGTAAATGCATTGTTTTTTGTGACATTATAAGATTTGAATCTTTATTATTATTTATGGACTGGGGAGTAAATGGTACATTTTGAAATGTTTAACAATGTTTCCACACTTCAACAGTTTTTTAATGGAAATAAAGTGGGAAGTGTTTGTTTTTCCGTGATATTGTCGTGGAAAAATGTCTCCGCAGCTTTGCTCCTGACATAGCACTAAAATAAACTCAACAACACCAGGATTGGCAGGAAAAGGCACAATTCTTTATTGAAGATTAAGGCTTTTCAGCATCAAGCATTAATCTTGAGTTAGCACAACCGACGGACCCTCAAAAATCTACGCTTTTTATACTCTTTTTTTGGGCAAGGAGGGGGAACACCTGGCTCCTCACTGCCCTTCCCATACATTTCAAACTTTTTGATTTGCACACTAATATCTCCAAAAGTTACGGCTATTTTTGCCATCCTTATTTCCAAACCAGGGAATAATATATATATATTTTTTAAGACATTGAAGGCCAAGGCCGTTCTCAGGTTCAAGCCTTTAAACTTTACTTGGTTCATCTATTATATTATAGTTTATTTGTTTTTTTTTTATTTATTTCAGCTACAAATGCACTTCTCCCCTTTTCCCAGTGATAATCTTAATGTTTTCATGATATAAACAGACTTGTAGACAGCTGTATGTATGTATGTGTGTCCCATCAAGTCACAGCCAACACTTCCAACAAGGCCACTCACAGCAGGCCTCCTCGTACTCATACCTCAAGGCCACTCACAGACACAGACACACAGCCACAACCTTTAAAAAATCATTTAACTTCTATATTGTCAAAAAACGTCCACAATATAGTGACTAAGGTTTGGTTTGGGTTTTGGCTTGAGTTTAAGGTTAGGGTTACAATGCATGAAGTTAGGTTAAATGTAACAGACTTGGTTGAATGTTGGGTAAAGATAAGGTGAGCATCTTCAAAGCATCTATACTGGACCATCCACATAAAGTGTTACCACAATCCTATCTACTAGTAAACAGGGCAGCTTTTCTGTCTTACTGCACTCTGCAGTCTTGAGGGAGATGCTAGAGATTTTCTTGCAGAGCATGTTTGTAATTAAAACAGCTCTGTTACAGAGTGCAGGTGTATCTCCTTCACTCCAAGGCCACACTGAAAGCAGCCTGATCAGCCTGCAGCTGTCAGTTTTAATGGCCAGGCTGAGCTCACTGAACAGGGAATATGGAGTCAAAGCAACTTCAAATATAACTGCAACTAAAGATGATTTGATGATGTTCCCTAAGTAACACTGGTATCACTCCAGTGACAGCGTTTGTACCCTAAAAGGTACAGTTTTTTTATTCGGAGAGTGTAGGGAAAGCCTGCGTTCCTGAAGAAAGTCACTATTCTTAAGATCCAGTTTTTGTGAACGGAATTTCGAGTTCAATTCTAACATGCAAATTCGCATCCTTGGCCAGTAGCGCTGCTGCTTTGGCTGAGTTGACCTCTGAAAGGGTGAGTTTTGTATTATTTTCACAGCATCTAAGCATAAACCTTTAAACATTTTTCCTCACTGGCTATAAATAAACAAAAAAAACTGACACTGTGTGATGTAGCCAGCTGAAAATTAGCCAAGTTGGCTAAACTAGCACATTCACAGAAATGTTTATTAATGTGCATTGTCTGGGTAAATTTAAGCTGAATAAAGTAAAATAAAGCTGGGAAACTGCCTTTAAATGGGATAATTATCCATACTTTTACCTTTTTATGGTTTTTTTGTGGACAAGACTGCTGCACAGACCGGTTACCCCATTGCCACCATCCACACCAGTCATCTACTCTGTTTTGTATGGAGTATGCTCTCGCAAGTATATAATTATCAGCTATAATTATGTTCACTTTAGGCTTGTGCTGCAACGCTAGTTTACTATATGATTAAAGGAGAGCTAGTTGGCCAGTATGAATCCAAGTGTGAGCTGAATGTAATTGTGTTATAACTGAAGTTTAGGGGGAGGAACATGCCTTTAACCCCTCCTTCTTCCAATCTAACGCCCTATAAATTCACATCCTCAGCTTCTGTCCCTGTGACAGAACGTTCGCAATCCCCAGAACCACCCCATCTCCTCCCTGTTCTCACCTCTACAGCTATGAGGGGAGTCTGGCCTTCTAGCAACAGGCAGAAGCTGCACAGAACTCCAGCCCAAGTTCTCAGAGTTCTCCCCCCTCCCTCAGTCAGTCTTCCCTCATACTACCACCACCATGTTGGAGGCATGATCTGAACTCACAAATTACACCCTCATACTTCCACAATGGGAACTTTAAGTGTAAACTGCTCAAGTAGCTGGACTATGGACGTTAGCAATTTAGCCTAATCTTGCTGCAGGTTATTTGGAAGAGTTTTTGTGTTTGTCAAAGACAAAGGAAGGTGAGATTATCAACATTATCACTCAATATGAACTGAAAATCATAATGCATTTTTCTTCAGTACTGTGACGTGAGTGAATCATGATATCAGGGAAGGTCTCTGAGTTAGCTGAGCATTTTCTCGCCATGATAGATGGGGGAGGTGAAACACTGTGTTATTGGTTAAAGGGGTCCTCTTGTGCTTTTCCGATTTTTCCTGTTCCTCCCCCTTACCTCCAGCTTTTTGTGCATGCAAACAGTCTGTAAAGTCATATAGCCGTCATATATGCCAGAGGGAGTAACTCTCTCCCACTGAAACCTTTTCTCAGCTGCCTGAAATGCCTCGTTGGAATTCCAGCCCTTTTCCTTTGTTAGAAGATGATGCAATCTCATAACACAATCCTTATTGCCCACAAGTGTGGCATGGATGGATGGATGGATGGATGGATGGATAGATAGACAGATGTGTTTGGAACACTGAAGCTTTTAAATCTATTGTTGTAGGCCCCCAAAATAAAATTATGAACACTGAAAATGAGCATAAAAGGTCCCTTTTAATATTATTTTCCCCACCTGCTGGTGCATGGTGACATCATCAAAACTCAGAAGATGTTTTGGAGGCTATGTGTCTTCCTTCTGTGTTAGCAGATAGCAGGAAAAGTTTCAGCCCACCCTAATTATCCACCCCAAAGTGTTTGTGGTTTTTCAAAGGCTTCTCCCACCTTCAAGATACATCATTAGAAGAGCGTTTAAACCAGAAAATCTCACTCTCTGATATACTGTGGCACTGCTGTAAGATGCAAATAAGCATGTTTACAACAAATATAGCCATTGTGAAATTTTTCATTGTCCCTTAACCCCTTAAATGGTCAGAGCCCACCGGCAGTCACACTTCTATAACCTAAGAATAGCTCTTTGCTTAAAAAAAATCCTGTAGTTACTAAATAATAAGGCTTAGTATGTAAATCTGGGATATTAAGGGGTTAAACATTCCCTCTCTCTCCCTCTCTCTCCTCTCTCTCTCTCTCTCTCTCTCTCTCTCTCTCTCTCAGGGCGGTGGTGCATGTGCAGGTTGGTGATGTGAATGAGTTTTCTCCAGTCTTCAGCAGTTTGGAGTACTCTGGCTCTGTCCTGGAGGGCCGGGTGTACGACAGCATTCTGCAGGTTCAGGCCACAGATGAGGACTGTTCTCCTCAGTACAGTCAAATCTGCAACTACCAGATCACCTCGGAGGACACGCCGTTCGCCATAGACCGCAACGGTAAAACATGGGTTTTGCATGTCTTAGT
Organism: Colossoma macropomum; assembly: GCF_904425465.1. Classification (NCBI taxonomy): domain Eukaryota; kingdom Metazoa; phylum Chordata; class Actinopteri; order Characiformes; family Serrasalmidae; genus Colossoma; species Colossoma macropomum. The sequence continues at coordinate 29,141,273 of NW_023494786.1, forward strand.
GCACCTCATAGCAGTTCACGACCAGCTGTGGCATGCAGCCACACACACATTACCATGGTGACAGAATCACTGGCGAACATGGATTATCAGTGGGGATTATAAATTCAAGGTGGAAAAAAGTCAGGAGGATGTGCCCATGCCATGGGAAACTGAATTTCCGTTGCTGATTTGAAATAAAGGAATTTGAAGCAATATGAAATATTGTTAAAGTTTTAAAACATATCATTTACTCTCCAGTTCATACAGTCCACATATGGAAACTAAGCTGGAAAAGCAGCCTGTTTTGAATTTATTGTTTCTGTGATGTCATGAGAACCAATTGATTTACATATATGTACCTATTCAGCCTATAGCAGTTTAACCCTGCCAATTCATGTGATGCACAATACAGGGCAACCAATCAAAACAGAGCATGTCAGTCATCTATCTATAGTCATATGAACACCTCTGGTCAAATTACGTGTGTTGTTGATTTTCTAAGTGAAAATACATTAACACATCTTCTACAAAGTACACACTAAAATATGGTATTTTCTGCTATTTTTATTGCATGATTTCTATTTATTTGCTGAGTGAAACATACTGGAAAATATATTAAATATACAATGTGCCACCACTGTTATTTTTTTTTCCCAATATGTTAAATTCAGCAAATAAACAGTAATTGTGCATTAAAATGTGCAGAAGTGTGTTCTCTGTAGAGGATGTGTAAACATTTCTTCACTTAGAAAAGGCTTGAGTGCCCAAACGTTTGCATACGATTGCAAATAACGACCAACAGGGCTGTACCCTCAGTTTTACTAAAAAAAAAAAATAGTGCCACAAAATTAAATTTGTTGCAGTACATGAAACATGACAGCTTGCGTAGAATTGACAAATGTGTTTTTCTTAAATGGGCCAAAATTTAATTCACTTTATTCTACAGTCACTCAGTGGCCAGCGGATTGGAAGAGGTCCGTTTATATCCCAACACCAAAGAAAGGAGACAAGAACAAATGTGCAAACTATTGCACAATTTCCCTAATATCACACACAGTCTTTCTAATGAGGAATCTCTACACTAATCAACAAACCACGGTCAGGACAGAAAATGGACGAACAGATTGATTCCATATTGGCAAGGGAGTTAGACATGGCTGCCCACTATCACCACACCTGTTCAACCTGTGTGGAGAACATATAATGAGAGAAGCAGGACTGGAGGAAGGCGATTGAGGATTCAGGATTGGTGGAAGAAACATAAACAACCTTCGATATGCAGATGAGAAAACACTCATAGTGGAAAATCTGGAAGACCTGAAGGCCTTCATAAGGACAGTTAAAGAACAGAGTGAAAAGATGGGACTTCAGCTCAATATGAAGACTGTTTACGAGGTCAACACAGATCAAACACGCACAGTTAAAAAGAAAGGGTTTAAGTTTACTTGATAGTTTGGGAGCGTTACAAAGAGGGAAGTCATAACAGGTTAGGGTCAATACTAGAGAGTCGGATAACCAAAACAAGAGGGACATCTAGAGATAAACCAAAAACCAGTCCTATATGAAAAACTAAGAGAGCAAAAGTACCAAGCAATCCATCCCAAAAAGGCAAGACAAAAACACAAAAAACAGGTCATACACAGAAAAGGCTTCTCAGACAAAGAACGCTCAGTATGCAATGGAAGGCGTTGGCAAACTAAAGCCTGGGCTATTATACTGTCTAATTAATGAAATGAAATGACAAACAGGTGTGACAACTAGAATTCCGGTGAGGAAGAGCACTGGAACGAATGTTCATTGGTAGATGGCGATGGGGAGAGATTCATGTGATCTCCCACTGACTCATGGGAGTTGGAGTCCTCTAGACAGTCCATGGAGGGAAAAGGGAACAGGCAGAGGAGGCGTCCTTGGCAGAAGATGACTAAGGTTATGACGACAGGAAAGACTGCTAACTTTACCACTGATGGAGAAGATGTGGAGACGGTGGACAGCTTTAACCTACACTCTCAGAAAGGTAGTAAACTGTCGCTGGGGCAGTGCCCCTCTTGTCACTGGGGTGGTACCCTCAAGGGTTCATCTCAGTACCTTTAGTCAGGGAACATAACTGTACCATAATCCACTGAAATGATATGTTCTAAGCTGTACTGACTCCACACACCCCGTCTCGTCTCCAGGCCTTTTATTTTACTGTTCTGTTTTAAAACATTCGGTTATGAAAAGGTACAAATCTGAACTTTTCACCTGGAAAAACTTATTTAAGGTTCACAGTTGGACCTTAAAACCACTGTTGTACCTTTGAGGGAACATTTACATTGTTTGGACCTTGACAAACGAAAAATGTTCACCTTTATTTCTAACAGTGCACTCGGACCAATTATTAACAACAGATGATCCAGCAATGAAGAAATATGACACAGATTGGCGCTCGGCAGAACAAAGATGAAGGAGCTTGAAAAGATCTTCAAATGCAACGATTTGAGATCAGAATTGTCCAGACTGTGGTTCTCTGGTTCTTTATGGATATAAAGCAGGACAACAAATAAGTGAGACAGGACAAATATAGATGCCTTTGAACTTTGGTGTTGGTGAAGACTTTTGAAAGTTCCTTTAACAGGAAAAAAAAAAACAAAAAACAAAAAAAGACCAGATAACCAAACTAGAGCTCTTTTTTTCGAATATCTGCTGAGAAGAACAAATGCACTGGAGAAGACCATTACGCTTTAAGAGCTGAAGGTGAAAGAGGATGAGGAGGACCAGCAACAAGATGGATGGATACAGTCAGAAGAATCATGAACAAACCATTCAGAAGCCTGAAGATCCAAACAGAAGACAGAATGTATGGGAGAAACACTGTCCAAGTGATTGCCAGGACTCAGAAACGACTTGATTGCATTTAATCATAATATTAATGTCAGGAGAGAGAGAGTAATCATGTTTCAGACAAAACCAAACATGGTGCTAATAGTTTTCGTTTCCAGAGTTTCTAAAGGTAGCACCAGTCACCAGCATGCAAAGCTATTGCGCTACTCACTACACTGTTTAATTGCTAAGTACAGTGCAAAAATTAATATCTTAACAAGTGAAACCTTTTTAAATGTAGTCAATAAATCTAATATTTCTAAATTAGTTTACTTGTTTTGAGAAATAATTTTGATAATTTTGCTAATTTCAAGAAGTAATGCTTAAAACAAGTAACATGATCTGACAATGAAAGAAGACAGTTTTATAAGATAAAGCTGCTTAAAAACAAGTAAAAAAAGTCTAGAAATAAGTTAAATAATCTTACAATATTCTTACAACAGTCTCATAATGAGAAATATTAGGTACTATTAGCTCTGTTTAGTTATAACTATATTTGCGAGCTCCACAGAGTCTCTATAAATACTTGTTTTTAACCACAATGAAAACTTGGTGTAAGGACTTGTTTTGTCCATTATTGCTGATATTATGTTCAAAATAACCACATTTTGGAATGTGATGCTTTTCTAAAGAGATTCTGTTCATATGAAATACAGTTATTATACACACTAACAAGAGGCCACTTTTACAGTCTCAGGGAAAAGAGGCAGGAGCTCAAGCCCCCCCTCTGGGGTTTATCAGTGCATGTGCCTGCACACAAGTCCTGGGGGTGTTATGGTGTTGTTTATTCTGTTTTGCCTTTAAGTGAACATTCAAGGACAAGGTCAGACGTTGCCTCAAGACTCAATTAATCTGTGTGCGTGTGTGTGTGTGCGTGTGTGTGTGTGTGTGTGTGTGTGAATGTGTTTGTGTGTAGGTAACATCAGGAACACAGAGAGTCTGAGTTTTGACGCTCGGTCGCACTATGAGATCAGTGTGACAGCGTTTGATTGCGGTCAGAAGAAGGCGAAGCGCAGCGCCACCGTCCACATCCACGTCAAACCCATCTGTAAACCCGGCTGGCGGGGTAAGAGCAGAGACTTTAACACTGGAACTGTCTCTCTCTCTCTCTCTCTTTCTCTCTTTCTCTCTCTCTCTCTCTCTCTCTCTCTCTGACTCTCTACCCCCCGCTCTCTGTGTCAGTAATAAGTTGTGATTAATCTGATGCAGTCTGTCTCTCACTGTCTGAAAACCAGATTTAGCTCTTTGGATTACACACACATACAGTGGGAGCACCTTCTGTCACTCCTCATTCCTCTCTCTCTCTCTCTCTCTCTTTTTCTCTCTCTCTGTCTATCCTGAGGTCAAGATCCAATGCGGTTTTATATATATATATATATAATGCGCTGGTCTGAGTGGATCAGACACAGCAGTGCTGCTGTTGTCAGAATAAAACCTCCATTTAAAATCTCCATTTTTGCTGTTTCTCAGTTTTTGACATAATTTAAAAAAAATGCCTGTTGTCTTTTATGATGAATGGACCAAAAAAGTGACCCAAAATGACTTGGAAAAAACTCTGGTTCCATTGAATAACATTAAAAGTAAAGTACTTTTTTTCTTCTCCTGTAAGTTTACCATTTTGGAGATACAAGGTTTTGTTCAGACAATATATATATATATATATATATATATATATATATATATATATATATATATATATATAAATGAAGAAAAAATTAAAGGCAAAAATAAAAAAAAATAAATAAAAATGTTTGAGTTATATTTTTTTATGAAAACATAAGGTAAATAAAAAAAATCTGTTTTTAATTGTTTTTGAAGTGTGTAGTGAATTCTGAAAGGTCAGAGAAAGTGAAAGAGAAGTTCCACAGTATAGAACTGCCATAACAGCAGGTAATAACAGACATAATCTCAAATAAAGTTTTTTTTTTAATGCTAACTGTGCTGCCCTTTTACAAAAAAACTCCGGAAATCACACCCCCTAAATTTATAAGCTCTTCAGATAAAAAAAAAACAGCTGTAGATGTGTCCATAGCATGACACACCCCTCCCCACACCTATAGGACCCATCCAGAGGGCTAATTTTGATCTTTGAGCTCTCTCTCTCTCTCTCTCTCTCTCTCTCCCTTTCTCCCTTTCTCAATTCAGTGTACTAAGCTGTATTGGTAGATTTATTCACAGCAGTGTTTCCCAACTCTGGTTCTAGAGGCCTCATTGCTCCCAACTCACCTGACCCAACTAATCCAATCCATCAGCTCATGAACAGCCTCTTACTGAGACAAAGTGAGCATGTTAAAGCAGGGAAAGCATTACAATATACAGGACAATGGTACTCCAGGACCAGGGTGGGTAACACTGAGGTGTAGTACTGCATATGAAGTATCAAGAACATTAACGATAAGAACCCTGGATCAAAAAGTCTCAGTTTTAATTACAAAAAGCCTTCATTTGAAATTATTAAAGAACATATGCTAGCACTTAAAGGTTTGGAATCACTTACCATATTAATAATTACTGTTATTTTATTCATTAATGTATTTTAATTTATACAGTTTAGACCAGTGGTGTCAAACTCAGTGAGTAAAACCGCAATATTAGAAAAACTCAACAAATCTGTGGGCCAGAGAAAAAAAATGTTTTATTTCATTTTTAATTAATGTTGTGCTATAACCTGAACTGACCAGTGTTTATTAAAAATATGCAAAAACTTCAACAGTAAAATACAGGTACTTGCAGTTGACCTTGAAAAATTACATGAATATTTGAAATATTCAAAATTTAAATGTCTGCTGGAGCTCAGTCTTTCAAACCTACCTATCTGCTTGAACTGGACACCAGACATCCTTTCTTTGCTGCAAGTTTGTTAGGACTTGTTTCTGAGCTGCTGAGCTGACGTTAAGTGTTAATATTGGGTGAAATGCAGCTGAAATCAAGCTAGTGTGTTTGGTGATATGACTGAGTGGAGTTGTGTAGAATTGTCTAGTACTGAGGTGTAACTGCTGTCCCATAGACTGTTGTTGGGGTAGGAGAGTCGGAGCGCATAATGTTGCAGTGCATGCTGGGGATTGTAGAGCAGCGCGTTGTGAAACAGGCTAATATTAAATGAAAATTAATGTAATCTAGAAAAAGTACTATAATCTAGATACCAGAAAGTATTTTTTGTTATTTTTTTTTATGTTTTTGTTATGTTTTATTAAAACATAGATAATATACTGTAATGATCTATCTATAGTAATTTCTTGGGAAGTTATCTACCAGAAATTTGATCATCACTTATAAATGCTAATAAGAAAGTATGTGTCGGCAACCAAAAATGATAAGAAGAGCCATTTTGTCCTTGCGACAAAAATCAAACCACCTTGGGAGCCACAACATGTTATGTTTGTTTTACCATCTTGGCTGTAAATATGTCTCAGTATGTGCTAATGTACTAGTATAGCCTAAAAATATAATATAAAAGAAAATCCAGACTTACTTTGCTCTGCTTTAAGCTTTAGCTCAGCTTTAGCCACTTTTCTCACATCTCTGGCAGGAAACTTTTCTGCAAAAGTAGAGAAGTGTCTTGTAAAACGTCTCTCAATGTTTGATTTTTTTTTCATGAAGCTAAAGTCGCTTCTCATTCACCAGCTTCTTGTTTGAATTTTCCCGTTCCACCTTAAATGGTGCCTGAGGTGCCAGAATGTAACTTCTGCACCATTTAAGGTGGAACGGGACAATTCGAACAAGAAGCTGACTTCAGCCTCATGACTTTTTAGTGTTTGTCTGTTTCTCGTTGCAGATTAAATAAGTCCAGTCATCTCCAAATTATCGATGTTCATCTTAAATCTTTCTCTTTGCCTGTTCGTTAGCTACTAGCTAGACGAGATTATTGTCTACCACTTGACCAGAAGTCTGCATGCCAACCTTCAACGTTAAAGGGTGAATTAGCAGTTCTACATTAACCCCAGTGTTTAAGACCATTTACTGTTAAAACTGTGTTGAACGATGAGCAGAGCTTTATTTTACTGCAAAGGAGGATTATTTTATTATTATCTAAACTTCTAATTCTGCTGTGGAAAAAAAGAACAGCATGTTGCCGACTCCTGGCCTAGCTCTACCTCTGTCTCTGTCTCTCTCTGTCATATTTCTGTTTTTTGTTTAGTTTTGTGTTCTCTTTTCTGATTGTTTTGCGTCTAGTAGTGAAACAGATCCCAGCACCAAATGAACCTGTTGGGGTTTGTTTGTGTTTTTTTCTTCTTTGAGTTTCTCCAGAGCTCTGAGCTGTTTGTCTGAACAGATGAGGTTTTTCAGCTTGTACACATGACGAATCTCCTGCATGTTGTTCAAACAAATCACTGAAGCTTTCTCGATTCATCTCTCTTGCCCTTTTGGCATTGTTACTGTAGATCAGGTAACAGACAGACGCAAACACAAACAGCGCACACCTTTATTATTACACAAAAGATCTCATCCAGTGCTTCGGTAAATGCCATTTGCGTGAGTAAATGTCAGTGTTTCAAAAGCGTAGCAGGAGAAAATAGAAAATCACTTCCTATTATTCTCACTGTTGTCAGAGAGTGAGTTTCGTCACTCAAGTGGCCAAGAACCGTCTACTTTAACAGGATAGGACCATTTACTAGCATTAAGCAATGCTTCCTATAAAAAATACATGTGCATACAAAAATCCAACGTCCAATCAGAGTTCAGCTGATAAAATTCTGATGGCCACCTTCAAATTTCAAACCTCTTGTGAACGGTCCATCTGAGGCTGAGCCTACATGCTCCTTATCCAGTATTACCACTTGCAGGGGTGTTACTCATTATTCAGTTCAAATGTATTTGTAGGGTTCTGCCTACAACAGACTTTGTCCCAAAACAGCATTGCAGACATGCAAGTCCGGCCCCTAATGACAAAAAACACCCCCTAAGGTCATGAGGAAGAACCAGTGAGAGGAACAAAGACTCAAATGGAAAAACTCTACTAAAATCATGAGGAAGAACCTTTAAGACGAACCAAGGCCCAATCCCATTTCACCCCTACCACTTACCCCTCCAATTTGCGCATTCATGTCTGGGGGTAGGGTGTCCCGATTTTAGTTGAGATAGACGGTGACACTTGAAAACAAGGGGTAGGGGTAAATATAAGAAATGGGAAACCATGTCTCAAAAACTTTATCATTAAAAAACTTTATTATTAAACTTTTTTAGTAGCTCTTGGTAGAGCAGTTTTGACAGCCCTCAATCAACTGTAGCCCTAACCCTTCAGAGACGCTGGGCGCAGTGGGCAGTCACCCATTTAATGAGGGCTGAAGCTGCTGTTCCACTTCACCTTTGCACACCTAAACCTAAACACCCGGGAACGTCAATTTGCACAGTACCATACTAAATAGTATGTTCAAAACAGTAACGGCACCAATGATGGCGTACTAATTTGGCATATTATTTTGTACATTCTATGTAGTTTGAGGTGCAGTTGATGGTTTTCATAAGCTGCTGTGTTTGTTATGATCAGTCCCACTACGTCATCACTTATTTGAAAATCTGTTTTCTTCATATTTCTGGCATTTCTCTTCCAACTTTCCATCATCCAAACGTAATTTTTTGGAATATTTATGCATTTTTGTTAAATTTTCTGACTTTTCCATTTTGTCTTTTCAAATGCATTTTTAAAAACATGCACAAAGGGGTAGATGGAAAACCCTCTAGAAGACAGATGTAGGAGATAAACGAACGTGTAGCACTGCCTGTGCTACCCCGGGCTTAGGAAGGATGCTGGGGGCAGGAGAAAGTGCAGAAGCCATTTCACTTTATTTTCACCCCAAACCAACAAAACACTATCAAAACCAAAGATGGCCACTTTTCAGTGGCTTCAAAGCTAGACTTAGTCCTTTTCTCCAAAACCAAGTGTTTCAGCTCCTCAGTCTGTCTCTGTTGCTGCTGCTTGTCCCTCTCCTTTCTCTCTGCCCCCTTTTCTGCTCCTTTGAAAGGCACTCAGACTTTCAACGCCAGATCACCATCAGCTGGCTTTCATTAAGGGTAGCTCCTGAGCCAAGAGGGAAGAGAGCTTGTTCCTTCGTCCCCCTGTCACCACCTCCACTCCCCAGCTCGGCCACCTGGACAGAACGTGATGTGTAGTCTAGCAGCCTCGCTGGTGGACTCGAACACCGTCCACCACTCCCTTTCTCCCCGCAGTCCTCAGGGGGTTTCATCCTTGCTCGGCATGTGAGCCCTGCCTTCCTGATGGCTCTTGAAGCTGTCATCGGGGCCTGGGGGACAAGCGCATGGCAAATTCCCCCTTCACCCAACTCAAGCTGGGGACCCACCCTGAACGAACACCTCCCACCCCAGAATGAAAGAACAAGTGCAGAGCGGGAGAACTAAGCGGTGGTCTGGTAAGGGGCTCATTTACTGGCAAGGCAGGAGACTTGGAGGCTACCGGCCGGTCATAAGGCACAGAGGCTGGCATGTCAGGGGCGACTGTGTGTGTGCTGGCCGCAGACACAACCCGGGGGCGCACAGCATGGAGTTATTGATAGTGAAGTCTCTCTTGAACACTATCAGAACAAGTACAGTCCGAAACTTTGAATCATATGTTCTGGTTTTGTCCAGCTCAGACCCCTTTTTGCATGTTTGTGATTGATTTATTGTCCTCTCTTCTGGGCACACTTCCAAAAATCTCAGAACTACAAGCTACAATGGGCTGTTATATCCTGCAGGGTGTACCAAAGAAAGGGATTTTTAAAAAATAAAGCACCGCAGTGCTTCACATTAGGCATATTGTGGTCAGGATGTGAACTAAAAGAGCCTTTTCTGGCCTGAATAGCACCATGTAGCACATTTTCAACACAATAGAATAGTTTCTGTGTTATATGTAGTGCATTAGTCCTTTTTGGAAAGGAAAAAAAAGGCGTTTACCAAACGACACTCTGATTCCTGGTTTGAAACAGAACAACTAGACATCCAAAATATCCCATTTGTCTCTATGGCAAAGCTTAAAAGAGGACAGAAGTGTGGATGTTCATGCTGCATTGATAAACGAAATGATGAGAAGGAGTGAAAGGTACTTTTTATAGCTGACATTAAAGTGTTCAGGCAGAGTCAGACAGCAGGAGAGATGAGGGAAAGGAGAAGAAGAATGTGTGTGTATGTGTGTGTAAGAGAGTAAACAGTTTCCTGCTGTGTCTCATAAGCAGGAGTAAATAATTCAGCAAGGATTCATACGGAGACGCTCAACCACCTACACCTACACTGTGTGTGGTTTAACACACTGCAGAAGCTGTGATGTGTGTGTGTGTCTGTGTGTGTGTGTGTGTGTGTGTGTGTGTGTGTGTGTGCAGCTCTCTGTCTATCATACACTTCCTGACAGCACAAAAATGCAGTAACATGCTCATTCGTCTCATGTGACGTCTTTTTTGGACCGGCACTTTCCACCGATCAGGCATGGAACGTTTTTGACGTTTTTCCACTGGGCAGTAAACGCAGCACAGTATGGTTACAAATCCAAACCCAGAACTGGTCAAGTACTGTCTGTTTCCTTTGCTGGGCTTTCGGTTCAGGCTATAAATGTCAAAAACAAGGAGAACACATGCCTACAATAAAGATCCCTTCTGCTAGCACACCTATGGGATTCTAGTAGTATACGCTATATGGTCAAAAGTATGTGGACACTTGACTACCACTCCTGTATGAGCTTAGACATCACCTTCCAAAACCATGGACACTTACACCGATCAGGCATGGTATGAGTGGATCAGACACAGCAGTGCTGCTGCAGTTTTTAAACACCTCAGTGTCGCTGCTGGACTGAGAATAGTCCACCAACCAGAAATATCCAGCCAACAGCGTCCTGTGGGCAGCGTCCTGTGACCACTGATGAAGGACTAGAGGATGACCAACACAAACTGTGCAGCAGCAGATGAGCAATCGTCTCTGACTTTGCATCTGCAAGGTGGACTGACAAGGTAGGAGTGTCTAATAGAGTGGACAGTGAGTGGACACAGTGTTTAAAAACTCCAGCAGCACTGCTGTGTCTGATCCACTCAGACCAGCACAACACACACTCACACACCACCACCACGTCAGTGTTACTGCAGTGCTGAGAATGATCCACCACCCAGATAGTACCTGCTCTGTGAGGGTCCATGGAGGTCCTGACCACTGAAGAACAGGGTAAAAGGGGGCTAACAAAGTATGCAGAGGAACAGATGGACTTCAGTCTGTAACTGTAGAACTACAAAGTGCACCTATATAGTAAGTGGAGCTGATAAAATGGACAATGAGCGTAGAAACAAGGAGGTGGTCATAATGTTATGCCTGATTGGTGTATATGGTGTTGGCCACTCCATCATGGCTGTAAAACCCTTCCCTCTTCTGGGAAGCTTTCCACAAGATCTGTGGAAAATTTGTGCCCATTCAGTCAAAACATTTGTGAGGTCAGTCACTGATGTGACTTGGCTTGATCTTCCTATTCACCTCACAGGTGTTCAGTGGGGTTGAGGTCAGGATCCACTTCAGGCCACTGGAGTTCCTCCACATCAAACTTGTCAAACCATGTCTTTATGGAGCTCACTTTGTGCACAGGGTCTCAGTCATGCTGGGACAGGAAAGTATCTTCTCCAAACTGCTGCCACAAAGTAGGAAGTATATGATTGTCAAAAATGTCTTTGTATGCTGTAGCATTAACATCACCCTTCACTGGAACTAAGAGACCTGACAGACAGCCCCAGGCTATTATCCCTCCTCCACCAAACTTTACTGCCGGCACTGTGCATGCAGAGGTGAAACAAGTCACTAAAGTAACAAGTAAGTCCTAAGTCAAGACAATTAAGTCTCAAATTAAGTCTCAAGTCCTAATCCTCAAGTTCTAAACAAGTTAGTGTGCATTCTTCAGCTAATTTAAGGCAATTTCAACACTGAATACCAAAAATGATAGTAACAGTAATATAGCCTTTTAATGGCAGCATTTCTGTAGTATAAGGCTACACATTTTTTTTTTTTACCTTTCCAAATTAAACACAAACTCCATGGTTCACAGATCACCATGACAGACATAATGGTATACAAAAAGATTCTATTAAACGTAATTAAACAAAAAACTTGAAAAAAAAAACTAGCTCAGCAAACTGAAAACAACTGCTAGTTTGAATTAAATTTAGACGACAACAGAAAGCAAAATGACCAAGCTGAGCTGAGCAAAGTTTACAGAAAAGACGGCGAAATGATTGTGAATGTACAAAGTTGAAGTTGACATTTTTGTTCACCCCCAGCTTCATATTAGAATTATTTTTTTCCCACATTAAATGCTGGAAAGGAAAATTACATTCCAGCCCCTGCTGCACCATTTAAGGTGGAGCGGCAAATTTGAATATGAAGCTGGCAAATAAAAAGCCAACTTGAGCCTCATGGTGAATGAATTGATTTACCTGCAGAAGCTGTTTAAATCAGTCAAATAAAGAGAGCTGTGTTTCTTTTGTTTTATTACCATGAGGAAAATGGTCAGTTCTCCTGGTAGGTTTCTCCAGAGTATGAGCACTGAGTGAGTGGCTTACTGATACTTTGCTTGTTTTCAGCTCATGGAGGCGAACTCTAATGCTTCACTCGTCTTCCAACACAAAATAAGCCAAGAATAAATACAGTAACAGACATTTGAGGGCGCTGCTGTACATCAAATTTACAGCAAAAAACAAATTCAAGTCCCATCTGCAGGTAGACTCTCCATGCTTCTTCCACTTTGGCTCTCAAGTCTTTCTGAGTCATGAGCCTCAAGTCCGAGTTAAAGTCAAAGTCACTGGTGTTCAAGTCAAAGTCGGGCCACAAATGTTTCTTAATTTTGTCGTGTCGAGTCTCAAGTCATCAAATTCATGACTCAAGTCGGACTCGAGTCCAAGTCATATGACTTGAGTCCACATTTCTGCTAGTAAGTAGCATTCTTCTGGAAGCTGCCAAACCCAGTTCATCCATCAGGGTGTCTGTAAGTGAAGAGTGGTTCATCACTCTAGAGAACAGTTTCCGCTGCTCCAGAGTCCAGTCGTGGTGTGTTTTACACCACTTTACACCACTCAAGCCGACGCTCGGCACTTCACTTAGTGATCTTGGGCTTGTGCTCAGCTGCTCGGCCATGAAAACCCATTTCCTGAAGCTCCCAATGCAGTTCTTGTGCTGCTCTTGTTTCCAGAGGCAGTTTGTAACTCTGCAGTGAATGATGCAACAGAGGATAATCAATTTTTTATGCATTGTGCGCTTCAACACTCAGCGGCCCCATTCTGTGAGTTTGTGTGGTCTACATTTCCGTGGCTGAGCTGTTGTTTCTCCAAGATGCTTCCATTTCACAATAATAGCAATTACAGTTGACCAGGGCAGATCTGGCCTAATCTAGCATTAACAGTAAACATTAGCAACAATGGAAGAGCTTCGAGCTCTGATTTACCTCTTACTCAGAGTTTGGTTCTATTTGGGAGTCACAGACATTGATTCGTACTAGCTAGTTTTATTTATTTTTATTTTTTATGGCAGTCGTCTGACTTGCATGACGGTTCTGAGCCGATTGCATTTGGTCTATCAGTGGTTTGCACCATTTCTGCTTTACCCATACATACATTCTGGCTCTGTACACTTGGTACCCCAACAGGAAGGGTAACTGAATTCATCACAGTATTCAAATGATTTAGTCCTCAAGTATGGTAGGAGTCAGTTTGCAGTGGAAATGATGATAAAATGTGTGATCACAGATTTGTTGCCGTACTGCCAGGCCCTGCCCAGTGGAAAAAACACCATTAGACTGGAGTGGGTCAAGGTGGGACACACATTTAGCATGAGGTAGGCCTGGCATGTTGAGACTTGCATAATGCCAGATAATCAAAAATGTGCAAATACAATAGTTTGTCACATTTCAGCCAAAGGCTAAATACATCATGGAAGGGTGGCTAGAAGGAGGGGGGTTCACAGCGTATTCATACAGTCAACAAAACAAAGGCTAAGGAAAATACACAATTCAGGAGAGCCACATTTACAGCAGGTCAACAAAGATCTGCCCATTTAAGAATCCTGCCTGCTAATTTAACTTCCTACAACACACAACACGTCCTTGTAATGCAGCCAATGCAGAGTGATGCATGTAAACCCTTCTGTGTTAATCGATGTAGTCTTTTATACTGAGCGCCTGCAGCAGCACTTCTGTTTCCAATTTACCATTATAAAGACATTGTGAAAGGAAGAGGAGACAGTTCACGGGTTGAAATCTGAATCTGAAAGCTTATAATGTTCAACATGGCTGTTTTATTACCAAAAGGCGATAAACAGAGCCAACTTTAAACTCAGACAGTATCCCAATGCCCCACCGCCGCCCCCCACCCCCACCCTCCCCCCAACACCCCCACAACTGACAACAGCAAATACACATTATTGGTCATCTGTTGAACTCGCTCTTTGGTTTCATAGCATTCATTTTCAAATTGACACAGAGACGACTAGAGAGAGAGGGAGAAAGAGAGAGAAGCAGAGTGAGATAGAGAGAGACTGACAAGCAGAGAGAAAAGAGAGAGGGAGGGACAAGCAGAGGGAAAAGAGAGAGGGAGAGAGAGTGACAAGCAGAGAGAAAAGAGAGAGAGAGAGGGACAAGCAGAGAGAAAAGAGAGAGAGAAAGAGAAAGTGATAAGCAGAGAGTGACGAGCAAAGAGAGAAAAGAGAGAGAAAGAGAGTGACAAGCAGAGAGAAACGAGAAAGAAAGAAAGTGACGAGCAGAGAGAAACGAGAAAGAAAGAGAGTGACGAGCAGAGAGAAACGAGAGAGAAAGAAAGTGACGAGCAGAGAGAAACGAGAAAGAAAGTGACAAGCAGAGAGAAATGAGAAAGAAAGTGACGAGCAGAGAGAAACGAGAAAGAAAGAAAGTGACAAGCAGAGAGAAACGAGAAAGAAAGAAAGTGACAAGCAGAGAGAAATGAGAAAGAAAGAAAGTGACGAGCAGAGAGAAACGAGAAAGAAAGAAAGTGACGAGCAGAGAGAAACGAGAAATAAAGAGTGACAAGCAGAGAGAAACGAGCAAGAAAGAAAGTGACGAGCAGAGAGAAACGAGAAAGAAAGAAAGTGACGAGCAGAGAGAAATGAGAAATAAAGAGAGTGACAAGCAGAGAGAAACGAGAAAGAAAGTGACAAGCAGAGAGAAAAGAGAGAGAAAGAGAGTGACAAGAAGAGAGAAATGAGAGAGAGAGAGGAAGAGTGATGAGCAGAGAGAAAAGAGAGAGAGAGTGACAAGCAGAGAGAGAGAGAGACAAGCAGAGAGAAACGAGAGAAAGAGAGTGACAAGCAGAGAGAAACGAGAGAAAGAGAGTGACAAGCAGAGAGAAAAGAGAGAGAGAGAGGAAGAGTGACGAGCAGAGAGAAAAGAGAGAGAATGAGAGTGACAAGCAGAGAGAGAGAGAGAGAGACAAGCAGAGAGAAACGAGTGAGAGAGTGACACGCAGATAAAAGAGAGACAGACTCTGTGTGTGAGTGTGTGTGAAGTGTTCAACAGTTCCTGTGAAACAAACACCATGCGAGTCCACGCTGTTCCTGTTTTCACATATACAGACACTCTCTCTCTCTCTCTCTCTCTCTCTCTCTCTCTCTCTCTCTCTCTCTCTCTTCTTCCTCTCCTCTCCCTCTCTCTCTATCGTTCTCTCTCTCTTTCACTCTCTCCCTCTTCCTCTACCCTTTTTGGCTCTCTGTTTTGAGCCAAAACAACAGTCATGAGAAATCAGTGAAATAACAGGGACGTTGTTACACAAACTCTGCTCAACATTTAACCTCTGCATATGTGTGTGTGTGTGTGTGTGTGTGTGTGTGTGTGTGTGTGATAATGAGTCAGAATGACAGTTTTTTGTGTTGTACAACACACTGTTATTTTCTGTGTTTACTGATAACTCACCACCGTCTACAGAAACACTGCCTGAGTAACATCAGACGGAGCAAACAGTCACAGTTATTACTGTCATTTCTCTATAAATGTGATTTGCATTACATAGTTATCTACTTATGTAAATACATAAGAATTATGTTACAGCAAATGTAATTACATATTACATATGTTAATTACAAACAGGAATATGACATTTTTTTCTGCTAATTTTAAAACACATTTTCAGAGTTTATCACCTTGAAAAAAATTACCTAAAATAAAATGTGCCCAAACTTTTGCACAGGCCACATTTTACATTTTATTTTTTCCCAATATGATAAATTCAGCACATAAACAGTAACTGTGCATTAAAACATACTGAAGTGTGTTCTCAATAGACGATGTGTGACTTATTTTCACTTAGAAAATCAACAAAACAGGTCATTTGACCAGGGGTGCACTAACTTTTGTGTACCGCTGTGCTGTTTTATACAAAATAAGTTACACGTTAAAATATGATATATAACACAAACAAAGGTGCTCTGAAAAATATTTCAGGCACTGCTCAAGTCATAATAAGCTGACAGCTAATTAGGAGCTATTTGACTTCATTAGGCAGGTTTATTTATACAGCACCTTTCATACACTGCGGTCATTCAGGGTGCTGTACAATTGAGAACATGCAAAGATAATTCAAATTCATATAAAAAGATATAAGAGAATAGAAATTGAAAACATAATTAAAACATGATTAAAACAACAGATTCCAAAGTGAATAAATTAAACATTAAATAAAAATGTGATTAAAAATTAAATTGGGATAATAAGGTGCCGTTACTGAAGAGAAGTGCAGTACGGCTGAGTTTTAAACTGAGCTAAAAGGCTCTGCGTAATTCCATATGTGTTATTTCCTAGTTTTGATAGCATCAGTGTTACTCTAAAGTGTTAAAAACAGTAAACAGTTAAACAATGAAAGCTATTTATATTTATAGCCGGGTTGGGATGTGGCCGAATACAATTATTGGGAATACATATCCAGAATACAGGTATTAAGTATCTATTTTCAGTCCAAGTTACATTTTGTAAAGGTAGTATTCAGATTACAGTTACTTTTTATAGTTTTAGAAGAAAACTTTTAGAATACTTACTCACTAAATGTAAAAATATATACCACCTTTAAAAGAAACACCATCAATATGTGTTTATTAGCTTAAAATCACTGCTCAGTGTGTAGCAAACATGCTTGTTAGACAAACTCTATAGAGGAGATCAATTAACAGCTTCTTAATGAACACTGACATTCCTCCTGAAGCCTGAGTAGACGGATAAATCAGGGTGATGAACTAGTTATTAATCTCAGCGTTACTGAATTCTTTTGAGGGATGGTTGAATTAACTATCTCCTCAGTAGTGGACATGTTTGCAAGTGATAAGCATCAGTGTTGTACTGGACTCCTGTTCGAGGGATTGTGGTAGCAGTGAACTGAAGCAGGAGAACTTTCTGAACTTCATTTAAATGATAAGCGAATTTTTCACAAAATGCATTAACAGAATAATTGCATGAAAAAAAAAAAAAACTGCCAACCAATAACAGTGAGGAACAGTGTGAATTACATTTCAAAAAGTTTTTCTCATGTGCCTTACCGAGATTTATTGTAAATGTATTCGAAATGTGTTCTGAATGACTTTACTTGTTTGTATTGTAATGGAATATGTTGCATTCAGGATTTAGCCATCACTACTTTTTCAAAGTATTTTGCCCAGCCTTGTATATTAGTATATTAGTATTAGCATATACTGTATATAATTTAGTCTCTGGTTTCCCATTAATGCCTCCTGCAATGCACAGACCTCCTGTTATGATCAGTCTGTGATAGACTTCAGATTTCAGCTTCCAGCCGCACTGATGGTAACGTTAAATCCTTAATCCAAATCAGTTAATAGCCATTCTAAATTCCTCACAGTGCCTGCAATAGCTGAAGGCTCTGTCACAGATGTGAACATGAGTAAGTGCTGTTGACGGCTCTCTCACAGCAGGGGTGCAAACCTGTGTCTGAAAACACTGAGTGACGCTTTAGAAACAAAATCTTTTTCATCTGAAAAATGCAAAATGATGAGTTTCTCTTACTGTCTTAAGAAACCCTCATAACTCCTCATGTTTTCAGATTTTTATGAAACTGTTTCAATACCGGCTGCTTTTTTCATTGTGAATATTTATATCATGATGATGAATTGACCAATAGGAATGGTACAATATGATTCAGAAGAAAGTCTCATTATATACATGCACATTCAAATGAAAAGCAGATGTATATATCATAACTATCAGGACAAAATCTTATATTTCTATTTTCATCAGTTTTTATTTATTGATATAATTAAAAAAAAACACCAGCTGCCCCTTGTGTGAGAATTTCATGATGAATGGATTGGAACGACCTTGCATTGCTTTGAATAGAGTCTCTTAAAAATGAACTTACATTACAAGTTTTTTCCTTTTCCTATATAATTACCATTTTGAGTTTTTGGTCAGACAGTGAATACACTGGACAGAAGTCTAAGGCATCCGATAAAAAGTATATGCAAAGCTATTTAACTGTTTATTTGTTAAAAATACACTTAAATTAGAATAAATAGACCTGAAGTAAAACAGTTACAGTCGATTGTGATTTGATGTGTGTAAATGTGTTAGCATTCAATTGCTGGAGGGGGGCTGGAGGGGGGCTGGAAGGGGGCTGGAGGGGGGCTGGAGGGGGGCTGGAAGGGGGCTGGAGGTGGGGTGGGTTTGCAAAAAGGGGGTGGTGGTATATTTTTTATACCCAAGTAGGTTCACACTGTGAAAAAGGTATACAGTAACGGTGCAATACTCCATTACTTAGTTTATCTAATCAACCCTTCATTAAATTAAATCAGGTGCTGCTGATGTCATTGAATAAATCTATGAAATGGCTGGAGAACAGCAAGAAGTCAAGAACCAAACCTGCTTTCTTCTGACCATGTTCTTATTATTTTTACTGCATTTAGGATTATTTGTATTTATCCTGATATTATATAGTGCTGTATATTTGTTTATTTCGTACATTTGCACTATGTGTCAGTTAAATGTGTGTTCAGGTTGTAGAAGCGCAGCACAGTGAGTCTGACTCCATCCACAGTAACAGGAATGATGTTTTCTCACTGAGCGAGTTAATGAGTCGTTCTGCCGAGTGATTATTCAGTATAAATCATCACGGGTCATGTGTGTTACTCTCTCTGTGTCAGAGTGACAGATGAAAATTCGTCACATCCTTTACTGCAGTGAATCACACTGCCCAGCCGCTGTTTACGAGCTCAGAATGTCCTGAATTTCCACAAAGTCGGTAAAAGAAATTGTGAATATACCAGCTTTTCAATCAACCTCTGTTTTTCTGAGGATAACTTGACAAGATGAGTCTCGCTCACCATGCGTGGCGTATAGAATGAAGGGATTCAAACCTATAATTAGCTCTCAGTAGAGCAGTTTTGACAGCCCTTTATTTTTCAGTTAATCAGATTTGAAGTGACATTACCCCAAAGTTTCTGTTGAACAGTTTGCTGCAGAGGTTGTGTTTATCTCTTTTCACTTCAAAAAGCCAGGGGTGCTCAAACTTTTGCATACAGCTGTTTCTTTTAGCCTGTTAGCATTACCAGTATTACCAGAATAGCTTTCCTCTACCTGCGTAACATCGCTAAATTAAGAAATGCACTGTCGCTACAGGATGCAGAAACGTTAGTTCACGCCTTCATCACGTCCAGGTTAGATTACTGTAACGCTCTGCTTTCTGGTTGTTCCAGCCAAAACCTTAACAAGCTTCAGTTAGTCCAGAACGCTGCAGCCAGAGTTCTCAGCAAAACCAGGAAATTCGACCACATTAGCCCAGTTTTGTGTACCTTACATTAGTTGCCAGTTAAATTCCACATTGAGTACAAAATTCTTCTGCTGACATATAAAGCTTTGAATGGCCTTGATCCTCAGTACCTCAGTGACCTTGTTTCCTATTATCAACCGACACGCCCACTTAGATCACAAGGTGCTGCTCATTATTAGTACCCAGAATAAATAAAGTTACGTCAGGGGGAGGAGCCTTTTCATACAAAGCCCCCCAGCTTTGGAATAACCTACCAGTCAGTGTTCGGGACTCAGACACAGCCTCCATCTTTAAGTCTAGGCTAAAAACTTACCTGTTTAGTCGAGCCTTTGGTTAATTTGTTTTCCTGACTATGTCCCTCTCATCCATCCCTCTTATGTTTACTTCACATGCGGATCATTTTACTGAACTGTTGCAAAGTCAGAGTTTGAAACATATTTAAAATTTTTAACTGACTTGGACTTTAGACTAAAATCCTTTTGCTTTGATTGACCCTAAATCTTAATTATGTTTATTTTATTAAAACAAATGACTGAACATGCGATGAAATTGAAAGGCCCTGCGATGGACTGGCGACCTGTCCAGGGTGTATCCTGCCTTCCGCCCAATGACAGCTGGGATAGGCTCCAGCACCCCACTGCGACCCAGAAGGATAAGCGGTTTAGATGATGGATGGATGGATGACTGAACATTCCATTTTGTCACTACCAAAACAACCATAACACTACTGAAA
The DNA here is from genome assembly GCF_904425465.1 of Colossoma macropomum. Classification (NCBI taxonomy): domain Eukaryota; kingdom Metazoa; phylum Chordata; class Actinopteri; order Characiformes; family Serrasalmidae; genus Colossoma; species Colossoma macropomum. The sequence continues at coordinate 29,161,577 of NW_023494786.1, forward strand.
CTTTACCATGTTTCAGTAGTGACTGTTTCGGTGGTTACAATTTTAGCTCATTTTGAGTAGAACCGCTATCCAGTACATGACTAGCAAACACAGCTTTGAACAGCTGTGCACACATAAAATCATTATATTTTTATTAAAATGCAAAATGTGTGTTTCTGTAGTGACAATTCCTAATGTTCCATATTGATTTTCAGACTTTGGGATATATTTACTTCAAAACCGAGGGATCTAACTGCTCACCATGTGGTCATGAGGGACCGGGACGCAGTCTCACTTCCTGCTCTAAAGTGCAGGGGCGTGGCTACAATAAGCCTCCGATTATGGACTGAAACTTTGTGTTATAATAAAGGATTTTATTTTAAAAAATAAACATGGTAAATCTAAATCTTTCAATTTCACTAAAAATATAAAAAGAAAAATATCTAAAATAAATGAATGAATAAACAGCGAAATAAATAAATAAATAAATAATGTATATATTTATTTGGTCTTTCTTTCTTTCTTTCTTTCTTTGTTTGTTTGTTTGTCAAATATTATTGTCAAAGGTTGAAATTTATGGGTTAGGGGTTGGGACAGGCACATCCCATTACAAAATACCCTATAAATAATGATTTTTGTATATATTTACCTTTTTACTATCACTATTAATGTGCTGGGTTTAAACAGATCAAACATAATCCTTCTAAATATCTAAGGTCTGAAAACATCATTGCTTTTTAAATAGTTTAACTGTGGGACCTCAATTTACACTAGTTCAGTAGAATCGTCCGTATGCTCTGCCAACTCGTTCCATCTATCAGTACATTTGGTGGTTCATGCAAACAGCATAACGGTCAACAGATTATAGAAGATGAACTGTCTGTTTTATAATGCTCAGTAATGCTTGCATGATTCGTGCGGTCATTCTGACACATTGCAGTACGCTGTAGGAAGTGAAGGGGGCGATATGGCTTCTATTCCATCATAAAAATGAACTGACTAGCTTTGAATGATGACGGTGCTGTGGAAGAGCAAAGTGAGAGGAAACTGCAGAAGACATAACGGCTCAATTAGTCGAATAATAGTCACTGGATTAATCATCTGTTAAATGAATCATTAGTAGCCTCTCTGCTTGAAGCCATGGCCTTTTTCATCTCTCTGTCTCTCTCTTTCTCTCTGTCTCTTTCTCTGTCTCTAGGCTGGACTAAGCGTGTGGACTATGAACCGGGTATCGGCAGTAAGCAGCTGTTTCCCAAGATGCACCTGGAGACGTGTGAGGGGGCGGTGTCGTCAGTGCGGACCACCGTGGAGCTGCAGACCAGCCACATTGGGAAGGGCTGCGATCGAGAGACGTACTCAGAGAAGTCTCTACAGAAGCTCTGTGGTGAAATGTTTTGCTATTAGACTTAATTAATAATTTGAATTGTTCTCACCTTTGTGCTCTTGAGTGTGTGTAGATTCTGTTCTTCCCTAAGAACAAACCCCAAATAAGAAAACACGGTAACACTTTCTATGATTGTCACCTTTGTAAGCATCTATAAACACATTCATAACATGTTATAATGCATTCATAAGACATTATAAACATGGCTATAAATATTTATAAAATGCATTACACGTTATAGCCATGCTTATTATGCATTATGAATTGTTAACATAATACATTTTAAGTACTGTTCATAACAAATTATAAGAGCTCATAAGTCGTATTTGTCCGCTCTAAGTAAAGTGAAGCGTACTGTACTAAAGCCTCCTCCAGTGTTCAGAGTGAGGCTTCAAGTTGAAGTATTTACTGAAGGATTTACTGAAACACTAAAACATCACATAAAGCACATTACAGGCTTCAAATGTCAGAGTTTAAACTAGAGCTGCCATCAGTGTTTTACCCAATGTGGGAAAGGTAATCTACACCACCGTTAGCTTGGTATTTGTCTTTACTTTGACTTCTTCGGCAGTGACAGTATAACATGTCATCAACACTACTTATAATGCATTATATTAACAATTCATAGTGTATAATAAACATGGCTATAAAGTGTAATTCATTTTTATAAATGTTTATAATCATGTTTATAATGCTGTATGAAGGCATTATAACATGTTATAAATGTGTTTATAGATGCTTACAAAGGTGACATTCATAGAAAGTGTTACCGAAAACACTGGTGAAAATGGCGTAAGTGGGTTTTAAGAAGAAATTTCGGTAACACTTTCTATGAATGTTGCATTTGTAAGCATCTATAAAAACATTTATAACATGTTATAATGTATTCATAAGGCATTATAAACATGGTTATAAATATTTATAAAAAAGAATTACGCTGAATTACTTTACACTTTATAGCCATGTTTATTATACATTATGAATTGTTAATATAATGCATTATAAATAGTGTTAATAACATGTTATAATGTCAGGGCCAAAGAAGTCAGTCCCAGTTTGGAGAGTGTAAAGTAAAGACAAATACCAAGCTAACGGTGGTGTAGATTGACTTTCCCACATTGGGTAAAACACTGATGGCAGCACTAGTTTAAACTCTGACATTTGAAGCCTGTAATGTGCTTTATTGTGTATGTTTTAGTGTTTCAGTAATCCTTCAGTAAATACTTCAACTTGAAGCCTCACTCTTAACACTAGAGGAGGCTTTAGTACAGTACGCTTCACTTTACTTAGAGCGGACAAATACGACTTATGAGCTATTATAATTTGTTATGATCAGTACTTATAATGTATTATGTTAACAATTCATAATGCATAATAAACATGGCTATAATGTATAATGCATTTTTATAAATATTTATAGTTATGTTTATAATGACTTATGAATGCATGTTATGAATGTGTTTATAGATGCTTACAAAGGTGACATTCATAGAAAGTGTTACCGAAATTTCTTCTGAAGAATGATTGGTAAACGAGGCCCAGTGATTCTGAATGTTTGGATGCTGTGTGATGCAACGTGGCAAAGTGCGTCTGGTAGCCTTAAGGGTTAACAGAGCTTGCAGTGAAAGGAGATCTTTCCTGCTCTGCTGGCTTCCATTCATGCTCAGATGCTTTAGCAATTTTGGACCAACTATCTACACCAGTTGTTGATTGTTTGTCACTGATGCGGGTTGACAAAAACATTTCAGGCTGCTACATGCTTTCCAAGATAGAGGTCACTCACTACTCGCTGCTTCTGAAATGAAACGGCAAATAGCTGATGTGTTTTTGACAAGTGACAACGGCCCAAACAGGAAACACAGGAAACGGACAGTAGTGTAGAGAAGATTCAGTCTCAAACTCACCCAGTTCACATTTATACTGGACTGCAATGTTCAACAGCATGTTTTAGAATATTCTTCCTTAATTACACTGTTCTAGAATAGAGTACCTCATTTATACTGTTCTAGAATGTTCACCATTTACACTGTCGTAGAATGTTCACTCGCCTTCACACTGTTCTAGAATGTTCTTCCTTTTAGACTGTTCTAGAATGCTCACTCACCTTTACACTGTTCCAGAATGTTCTTCCCCATTTATATTGTTCTAGAATGTCCTGCCTCATTTATGTTGTTCTAGAATGTTCTGTCCAATTTATATTGTTCTAGAATGTTCTTCCCTGTTCACACTGTTCTAGAATGCTCACTCACCTTTATACTGCTCTAGTGTTCTATCCTCTTTACACTGTTCTAGATCGTTCTTCCCTCTTTGCACTGTTCAAGAATGTTCATCCCCATTGATATTGTTCTAGAATGTGCTTCTCATTCACTGTGCTCTAGAATGTTCTCCTCATTCACACTACTCTTAGTTGTCCACAGCCATTCACGGTGTTCTATAACGTTCTTCCCATTCACACTGTTCTAGAATGTTCACTCCCATTCGCACTGTTCTAGAATGTTCACTCCCATTCACACTGTTCTAGAATGTTCTTCCCATTCACCATGTTCTAGAATGTTCACTCCCATTCACACTGTTCTAGAATGTTCACTCACCGTTAATGTCCTAGAATGTTTTTCCCTCTTTGCACTGTTCCAGGATGTTTCTCACTGTTCTAGAATGTTCACACCCATTCACACTGTTCTAGAATGTTCACTCCTATTCACACTGTTCTAGAATGTTCTTCCCATTCACCATGTTCTAGAATGTTCACTCCCATTCACACTGTTCTAGAATGTTCACTCACCGTTAATGTCCTAGAATGTTTTTCCCTCTTTGCACTGTTCCAGGATGTTTCTCACTGTTCTAGAATATTTTCCTCATTCACACTGTTTGTGTGAACTGTTCACCCTGTTCACACTATTCTAGAATGCTCTAGTCCATTCACTTTATTATAACATGTTCTACCCCATTCCCACTGTTTTAGTTTGTGCTCCCTCTATTCGGAATGTTTTCTCTGTGGTCCTTAGAGAAACAGAGCAGTGCTGGAAGTTGCGGAACAGTGATGTACTGCATGCTTCATTAAAAACAACAGTTGAACGATTGAATTTTCAGATGCTGTGTGATGCAGAGGGTCCAGTTTGTGGTGGTCTTTAGTGTTAACTAAAGTGGTGAATCAGGCCTTTTCTCATCCACACTTACAGGCTCAGTTCTAAACCCAGTTTCAGATAAGAGGGTATAGGGATACGTTCGTCTGCACAGATGCTGGCAGGAGGTTTAGTGGCAGCTATAAAGAGCTCCAGTTTGTCAGTATGATGCTGACAGTGTTTCTCATGGTGTTCAGAGTCACACGGTAAAAGCACTTCTGCTGTTTTCACAGCAGTAAGCGTCACCAAGCAGCATGAATAAAGACTTCCAGGAATATGATCTGAAAGAGAGAGAAAGAGAGATGAGGGAGAGAGAGAGAGAGAGAAATGAGAGAGAAAGAAGGAGAGATCCACTTTATGTGGACTTGAGTTATGTGTGCTGTTGCCTTATAAACTGTAAACAAACTTTATTGACTCTTTTCTCCAGTTCTGAGTTCTGAACCTTTTTAATTTTCATCTCTGCCCTCCGGTTACCATGGCAACATCCATCTCCAGGAGCCTCTTCGGGCAGCACTGACCTCCTCCCCGCCCCGAGCGCTGCCTTTAACTGGACGGCGTCTCTGCTGACTGACGGCGGGCGGGACAGTGACCTCATTTACCGTTTTGATGGACGGCAGGCGGCCAATATTCCGGACTGGATCACACCGCAGAACCTTACGGACCAGTTCACCATAGCAACCTGGATGAAGCACGGACCCAGCCCCGGCCTGAGGGGGGAGAAAGAGACACTCCTTTGCAACTCAGATAAAACAGGTGAGAGAGAGAGATAGAGAGAGAGAGAGAGAGAGAGAGACAGAGAGAGAGACACTGAAAACCTTAAAAACAATCTTTTTTTTTGAAGCCCGTTTATAATGTTTGTCATTACACATTTCTTTATGACCATTTATGACCATCTATCTTTACCCATTACAACTAATTAGGCTGTGATTGTTACTGTGCCTTTCAGAATGATATATGCAAATGAGCTTGCCTCTGATTGGCTGCCTCATTCAAAAAGCAGTCCAAACTGAAATGCACAAAATAAACTGTTCAGTTCAGACTGAAATCTTCAGGGAGGTCCGAGGAAATTAACTTCAGCTGCTCCTTCCTGATGTGTGGATTGTTTGGAAGGCGGTAGTGATATCTTTGCTTCCTGACAGCCAGGAACAGCACAACGTTTAATTATTTTCCCAAAATCCCAACTTCCACCCTAACAGCTCTGCTATAGTTTACAGTCTGCAGGAACAACACTCTGTATCACTTCAGCATGAATGGGCAGAGCTAAACTGCTGTAGGCCTAATGAGCAGTCGTAAGTATATGGATTTGTGGTTGTGACATCACAACCATGATGAATTGAAAATGTTTTTTTTGCAAGTTATTTTCCAAAAATGGACTGTATGGACGGGGGGGTGAGAATTACGTTTCGATGCGTTTAAAATGTTTTCATATTACATCAAAAGTGTATAATATAAAGAAAATGATTTTAAAGTGTGGATCTCATAGAAGACTGCAGTCATTCCTTTGCTGCCCGACAGCCAGTAACAGTACAATATTGAATAATTTTCCCATCTTCCACTACAATAATTCTGCAACAGACCACAGTCTGCAGGAACGGCACTCCGTATCACTTCAACGTAAATGGGCGGAGCTAAACTGCTGGGGTCTGACTAAGTGTTTATATGTAATTGTGTTGGTGGTTGTGAAACCACAACCACGATTATTTGAAAACGGGCTGTTTTTGCAGGTTAGTTTAATAAATGGACAGAATGGACTGCAGAGTGAATGTTTTGTTCTGAAATTTTAACAATGATTACATACGACATCAAAGCTACAGAGGAAATTTTCATGATATGACCTCTTTAAAAAGTTCCTCCAACTCTTTCTCTCATTGTCGATGACTTATGGTTTTATAATTTAACAATTTCCTGCTGCAGCTTCTTCCTTCCTTCCTTCTTTTCCTTCCTTCCTTCTTTCCTTTCCTCCCCTGCTTCCTTCCTTCTCAGTTTCTGTTTCAGTGTAATGTTTTACGTACAATATTGCCAAATCAACAAATTTAGATAAGAACAAGTGCTAGTAAAATTATACAAAATTATAATTTTAATTCACCTTTTGTTCATTGACCCATCTGTAGTATTGCAGGCTGAAGCCCAGCTGCAGCACACTGTATGTTTATATGACTGAACCCACAACTGTAGCCGTTTTGTTCAAATACAGCTTTAAAACTGATTTTAAAAGTGAAACCTTTAGCACCTTCAGCAGACTAAGCTGGACAGGAGAACTGTGGATGAATCAATGAGCAGCAAACTGACAAAAGCAACAGTGGAGCTCCAGTTCCCCTCGAGAGCCTCAACTGAAACAAGAATCCATGAGCTGTATGAAGGAGAGCAAGTGGCTACAGTCACGGAAGAGTTGAACCACTGACTGTACACATGATGTACAGTGCTGTGAAAAAGTATTTGCCCTCACCCAATTTCTTCTATTTTTCTAAATTATCACAATTGAATGTTTCGAATCATCCAACTAATTTTAATGTAAGATAAAGACAGCATGAGTAAACACAAATTGTAGCTTTTAAATCATCATTTCATTTATTGAACATAAACATTTTTATTAACCTATATCATGTGAAATGTGAAAAAGTAATTCCCCCCCATCCCTAATAACTGGTTGTGCCACCCTTGGCAGTAACAACTACAGACTTTTGCAATAACTTGCAATGAGTTTTTTACATCACTGTGAAGGAATTTTTGCCAACTCATCTTTGTTTTAATTTGGCTACACTAGAGGGTTTTCAAGCATGAACTGCACATTTAAGGTCCAGCCAGCATCTCAGTGGGATTCCTTTCAGGACTTTGACTGGGCCACTCCAAAACCTTAATTTTGTTTGTTCGAGCCGTTCAGAGGTGGACTTGCTTGTGTGCTTTGGATCATTGTCCTGCTGCAGAGCTCAACTGTGCTTGAGCTTCAGGTTACGAGCAGACCATCACACTACCACCACCATGTTTGTATGCGAGACGAGCCTTTGTGCTCTTTCTGGTCAGCAGTGGTTTGCACCTTGCAACCTTCCCATGGGTACCATTTTTGCCCAGTGTCTTTCTTATTGTGGAATCATCTACAATGACCTTAACTGAGGCAGGTGAGGCCTGCAGTTCTTCAGATTTTCATCTGGGTTCTTTTCTGATCTCCTGGATGAGTAATTGATGCGCTCTTTATGAAATTTTGATAAGCTGTCCACTCCTGGGAAGGTTCACCACTGTTCCAAGTTTTCTCCATTTGTGGAGTGTGGCTAGTGAAACTGAACCCAATAGTCGACTGAAGCATTTTGCCTTCAATAAATGAAATCTGAATGTAAAGCAGCATTTTGTGTTTACTTGGGTTATCTTTGTCTAATATTAAAAGTAGTTTGATGACATGAGTCAGTCAAGTTGAAAAATATGCAAAAAATAGCAGAAATTGAGAAGGGGCAAATACTTTTTCACAGCACCGTATGCTATATATGTATGAAAATATTTCTGAATTAGTGAATGTAATAACTGTATTCTGATGAAGCTTATTTTGTCCTCTCATATAACAGAATGCACTGCTTTTTAAATCAGTCAACACTGCTATTATTACACTGTTTAATACTGTGAGAGTCCTAACTAATTAAATTTGTGCCTACACAGATATTGTAATATCACACTATTCTCTCTCTCACTCTCTCTCTCTCTCTCTCTCTCTCTCTCTTTCTCTCTCTTCCAGAGATGAACAGACATCATTACTCTCTGTATGTGCACAACTGCAGGCTGGTGTTTCTGCTGCGGAGGGATTTCACACAGGGAGATTCATTCAGACCGGCCGAGTTCCACTGGAAACTGGAACAGGTGAGAGAAAGAGAGAGAGAGAGAGAGAGAGAGAGAGAGAGAGAGAGAGAGAGAGAGAGAGAGAGAGAGAGAGAAGAAGGGGAGAATAGTTGAGAAAGGAGGATAAAGCAGTAGTGGAGAGGAGAGGGGAGGAATGAACAGGAGAAAATAGAGAGAAGACATGGAGAAAGGGGGAGATGATAGAGAGAAAGAGAGACAGATAGGGAGGCAAAGAGAGGAGAGAAGAAGGGGATAAAGAAGGATAAGAAAAGAGAAGACAAAGGAAAGAAGGAGAGGTTGAGAAGAGAAGAGAAGAGAAGAGAAAAAAGGAGGAGAGGAGAGCAAAAGAGAAGATAAAGGAGTAGAGGTGGAGTAAGGAGGAGATGAGAGAAAAAGAGAAGAGAAAGGAGGAGAGGTGGAGAAAGGAAGAGAAGAGAGAAAGATAGAGAGATGAGTGTATAGGAGATAGGAGGTGAAGAGATGTTAAAGAAATATAAGAAAGAAGATGAAGAGAAGAGGGAGAATAGAGCAGAAGAGAAGAGTGGAGAGAGGATTAGGAGAAAAGAAAGGTGAAAGGCAAAGGGGAGAAAGAAGGAGAATAGAGAGGAGAAGAGGAGAGAAGGTGAGAAAGGAGCAGAGGCGAGGAAAAGAGAAGAAAAAGTAGGAAAGGTGGAGAAAGGAGAAGAAAAAAGAAGGTAGGAGAGGACAGGAGAGGAGATGAGGAAAGTGGAAAAGAGAAGAGGGAAGAGGAGAGACAGACAGGCAAAAGAAAATTACAAGAAAGGAAGAGAGGAGAAATGAGGAGAGGAAGAATATTTTGGCTGTCATAAAAAAAACTCCACTGTTTCGTTTATTTTTTGTTTACATCTTTTGAAAACACCAGCTGTCCTTTTCACTCAATGAACACTTTATGATGAATGAATCAATCATAAATTAAAACTGAACTGATCATAAATTTTTCTGGTCTAAGAAGCTAAAAATGGAAGGTTTCTCTTCTTAGTCACGAACACTGGCCTAGTTTGGTCGAGTTTAATGCCACACCTGCAGCGTCTCTCTTTACATTCTGACTCACATGTTAAGCTCCTTCATGTTCGTTCACCTCGTCAACTCGGCCGCCGCTGGATGGTGAGTGTGAGTCTGAGATGGAGCAGAAATGAAGAGAGGAAAGAGGTAAAGGATGAGACAGAGGACGAAGGGATGAGACAGAGGTCGAAGGTGGTGACGGCTGTCAGAGCAGCCGTGCTTTTTGATTGGATGACGGCTGAGAGAGCAGCGTGACGGGTCATTTCAGTGAGACGGAGGTGCAGTTTTGATTGGACAAGGGCGTGAGGTCAGAAAATGACGAGCTTAATCAAAAATGAGTCAGTGTGTGTTTGTGTTTGTGTGTGGGTGTGCTGTTTGTATGTGCTTGTCTATTTCTAGCTTTATAAATGCTAAGTGTATGTAGGTTTTAGAGACAGTTTGCGTCAGCAAAGCCTTGAGTCCCAGCAGATTATGACAACACAAATCTGGCACTTTCTTTTTTTTTTCGTTGATTTTTCCCCCAGTTTTCACCCCAGTTTAGTCATATCCAATTCCACCCACTAGTTAGGACTCCCCAATCACAATATACCACCAGTGCTAGGAGGGCGAAGGCTACCACAGGCTTCTTCCAAGGCCTGTGAAGCACTGCCGCATCTTTTAGAACTGCGGATAACACAACGTCACTGGACAACTCGGAGGAAAGCGTCACTGACGGTTCTGTTATGTCAGCTAACAGACGCCTGCGCTGACTAGCATTGCGCTGAGTGATGGGGGGGAGATGAGGGCCAGTTGTGCCCTCTTGGAATCCCAGCCACGGATGGCTGTAGCATGACCAGGGATCAAAATCGCGATCTCTTGATGATGGTAACTGAAAAATGGAGGAGGGTCTAATTGCAGCAGCACCATATGAGGGTGTTTCTGTGATGCAGACACCCCCAACCCCCTGACCTGACGTCAGGGGCAGGTAGGCTTTGGAGTAAAAGCCACAGTAATGGCACAAAAAAGATGGGAAAGGTTAATAAGGTCGAGATTTTGAGTGCTTTCATTACAGATTGAGATGGTGGTAAGTTTACCATTAACATTAACATTTTAGTACATCTTTAAAACCCAACAATATTCAACGTTGTCAAAGTTATGTTCTGCAAGCTGGCAGCACTTCGGTAACCCCTGCTGAATAAAGAACATTAGAACCATTAGGATGAAAACCTAACCTTAGCTGAGTAAGTAAGCTTACTGCACAACATCTGTCACTGAACATGATCTATTACTGGTTGACATTATATTATCTTGTGCTTGTTTTATAGCAAAAACCACAGTGAAAGTGAAAAAAGTGACTTTGTTTTTTATATCAGTCACTCGCGAGTGAAATTTTGCAGTATTATATCTTCTACACAGTCCTCGAGGCAATCAGTGCACAAACTAATCTGCACATGCTCACTGTTGCAGTGCCTGCTGAGTGTGGTATAAAGGACCGGCCACACTGATTAACACTGGAGCACATTTTATACGGTGCTTGTTCCGGTTTCTGTGCTTCGCTTCATGCAGCTGTGCTCTCACCAAATATCAGGGAAAAACTAAAAAAGGAAACCAGGGCCTTCCACTCGACTGGTCATGGAAAAAGTTCAGAGTCCTTACTGCCCCTAGACCGAGACACTAGACCAAGGCCAGATGTGAGCACCACAATACTAGCACAAGCACATATTACTTGGCATTATGATCCAGTGTTGACAGTGTGGCAACAGCGTTAGTGGCAGAAGTAGATGCAAAAGTAACGCCATCTGGCCGCTCATCACCTTCTCATCTTAATCATGAACAGCTGAGAGCTGTTCAGAGTGAATAATCTCTGTGATAAAGGTTTCTGCTGACAGCGTGTTCCTTTGTTGTTGCTTCTGATGCAAATAGTATGATTACATTATCAATGTAGATGGATGCATGCAGATCGTTTCAGAGATGAGTTGTGTACACACAGATGTGAACGTGTCAGGCAGATGTGAGCAAGAAAACATACTGCAATATGAATATGAACATCTATTATGTAAGAAATAAAGGCAGTTTGCACCTTCACAATAAAGAAAAAAGTGGTAAAATATCACATTTAGGGGAGGTTGTGGGTGAAATGTGATTTTTTTTATTATTTATGCTATATAGGTATTCTTATTGTGGGATAAAACTTCAGTTTAGGGCATAATGGTCTAGAAATGCTTAATTCACCCAATGTATTGCTTAATAAAGTAGTCATAAGTGGGTAGGTAATTAAAAACTATTTGCTTGATAAAACTTAACCAAGACATTACAAATACATCACAGTGCTCCTCTATACTGAAGTGTTACCAGTTGTGCTCCTTCCACCACTCAATAGAAAATTCAGTTGAAAGTCCATCTCCACAGTGAATGCATGTTGGCCATTTTTCTTTATTTAGCTTTTTCTTCTTCTTAATCCTCTACTGCACGCATTAAGATAATAATTTGAAAAAATCAGATTCAATCTTCTTGCATGAAATCGACCTGATTATTGAATTCAGAAACATGTTTTAAATAAGAATGTGTGCAGCGGTCCTTTTGGTGTGTGTTGCCTTGAGGCAACATTGTGCAACAATGGGACGAAATGATGTAGATCTGTGTTCCTGAAGTGGTGAGACCTGGCTTGTGACTGGCTAAATCCATTCCACTGTCACACAATGTTGCTTCTAGGCAACAAACATATTTCTGCAAATTCGCATAACTAAAAAATGATACTGAATTTTAAAAAGAGGTGCCCACTAAGAGACAGTATGACCAAATATATGCTTTCTTGCTGACTTCTTCAAACGCTGCCCTTTATTGTTAACCCAGTCAGTGTCCTTAAATATGTATAATGTTATTGTAAAGTGAGAAAAATGCTTGTTGCCCTGAGGCAACAATGTGCACTTGAGGGTTAATTTTCCTTGGCTTTCAGATTTTAACTAATCACTCCAATGACCAATGAAACTGAGTACACACTTAAATGTTGGATGCACTCTGACTGATCTGAAACTCAACCAGCACAGTCTTGGCCCAGTTGAGAATTGTGGCTATAATCAGGGTACAGCTTATTTACTCATGTACCACATTTACAGATTTGTATTGGATTTTTGCCTAATTTGTCTCCCCACATGATGCTACCAAGCAGGGAGGGTGATGACCAGCATGTGCTTCCGCCAAGACACATGACAATATTTTCTAACTGCTGCTAATGCAACTCCATTGGACAGTTCAACATGCTTGTATTGGAACATTAACTGCTTATTCATTAATAGCTATTGCAGGTAAAACAAGCACAACATTCACCACGAGGCTGAAGTTGACTTTTTATTTGGCAGCTTCATATTGGAAATTTTTCATTCCACCTTAAATGGTGCAGCAGTCAGGTGCACCAGAACATATATGCTGCACCATTTAAGGTGGACTGGAAAATTCATACAAGAAGCTGGCGATCAAAAGTCAACTTCAGCTTCATACATTTATCATTTTGCTGTCTTTTCTGCAAACTTTGTTCAGCTCATGTTGGTTATTTTGGTTTCTGTTGTCGTCCAAATTCAGTCCAAACTAGTGGTTGTTTTTAATTGGCTGAGCTAGTTTTTATTTTAATTCTGTGTATCCAATGTTCCCAAAAATCAGCTAAAATGATCTTTTTTTTTTTTTAAATTCAGTTCAGTAGTACTTTTAAAATTATTTTCATATGTAGTGCACTACTCTTTGTGTATACAGTATGTCTGTCATGGTGATCTGTGTACCATGGATTTTGTATTTTAGTTGGAAGGGTTAAATAAATAAATAAATAAATAAATAAATAATACAGCCATTGACTCAGGACTCAAGACTCACCTGTACTGAACTGGGACTTGAATCGAGACTCGACTATCTTGACTCAGGACTTGAGTATGAAGACTTGAGACTTATGTGTTACTTGCAACTCAGTGACTTGTTCCCACCTCTGTTATATAGTGAGATTGTCGGCGATGTAACTGAAGGAGTGATTCAGGCAGTAAAGAGTGGGAGATCTAGGAGAGAGAAAAAAAGGTAGAGAGATGTGTCTCCACACTGCAAATGCAGTGGACTGTAGAGCTGGAGGAGCTGCCTGTTAAAGACAAGCAAACAAGAGGTTTTACAATGTTTATAATGTAGACTCAGATGTTGCGTAGCACAGCCACAACATTAATACCAATATTACATTTTCATTATTCTTCTTATATGAGCATAAAATCAGTAGTGGAGTTTTCAGTATTTTTTTATAGTTGGATCTTGTGTGTGTTATACTCTCCTTTTGCCTTATCATCCAGGAGAAGACTGACCTTAACTGTGTGATGCTCTCTGTTCTTGAAACTACTATGATTTTAAAACTTGTGTTGTGTAACCCAGCTTTAAAGAAAGCTATCTATATACAAGTCTCTCTCTCTTTCTCTCTCTCTCTCTCTCTCTCTCTCTCTCTCTCTCTCTCTCTCTCTCCCTTTTTTTTCTCTCTCTTTCCTTATCCAATTCTGTTCTGATGGAGATTGTCTTTTTAAGCTCTTGGGATGAAACTTTCATTAAGTCCCCTATCTCTCTTTCACTCACTCACTCGCCTCCCTAATCTTTACAGCTAAATGAACTCTTTAGTACTGCCAACTCTCTCTGTCTCTCTCTCTCTCTCTCTGTCTCTCTCTGTCTCTCTCTCTCTGTCTCTGTCTCTCTCTCTCTTTCCTTCTCTCTGTCTCCTCCTTTCAGTGGCCTGCGCTAATTAATTTCTACAAAATCACCTCACGCTGCCACATGTCGAGAGATAAAAGAGATATAGATCTTTGCAAATTTCAGCGCTCTTTTCATGAAAAAGGGGAAATGATGATGATGATGATGATGATGATGATGATTATAGAGTTCTGTGTAATTTCTCTCTGATGATGCATCTTTCATTAATGAGGTTTTTGATATTTCTTTCAGCCTTAGCATGCTGCTCTGTGTTGATGTTCTCTTTTAAGCCAAACTCTAATGAAAGAAACAAACATGCACACACACACATACACACACACACACACACACACACACACACACACACACAGACACACACACAGAATTTCACTTTCATACTCAGCAGGATGGGAAGAAGAGGTGAATAAAGAACCATTAGCGACCACAGCGAGAAAAAAAGAGGCTATACGTTTAGGAGATTGGATTTTTGTCTCTGCTGTGCTGAGATTGGAGCATCTGGGAGGATTAATTACCTGAACACACACACACACGTTTGTTTTTATACATTGTTAGTACGTGGAGTCAGACATGTCTTATGTGTAAGCATGAGTGTGTATATTTATATATAGTAGGCTGTAACGTACCTAATAGATTTGGCATGGATGGGACAAGTTTCTGGATGTAGGAGACATCAGTGTTCAGCCACTGTTTGTGCAGCAGATCAATGTCGGCACTATGGCTCAAATTTACTGTCACCTCAACCATAAGATCCATTTCTGCATAATTAAAACACCCCAGAACATCACAGAACCTCCTCTAGCTTGAACCACACCCTGCACGCAGTCGTCATTGAAGGCTTCCTGAGGTTTACGATGAACACGAGGCCGAGCATCATTCACGTACAGGCAGAAACGAGATTCATCTGAGCAGATAACACATTTCCAGTCATGAACAGTCCAGTGTTTGTGTCTCTTTGTCCACTGTAACTGGCAACATTGTGAGCAGAAGTGAGCAAAGGCCTCTTTGTATGCTGCTCTGCTTCACATGTTCATGGTACGCAGTTCCCTGTGAAGTGTTCTTCAGAAATTGGTTGTGAAGAACCTGCATTGACTGCTAGAAGCAATTCTTGCATGGAAGCGAAGTGATTTTTATACTTGCTTCACACTTCACACGTCCAAATGCAATCTCTCCTTTTTGCCAATCATTTGCTTAGTTTAACGTAAAATAAATGTTCAATTTGTTAAATTCGTGAGATGCACATTGTACATTAAAGTGCCTAAGTACCTATACAGTATAATAATAATTATATACACCACTTGTGCTATGTTCAAACATCTATATGTATAAGAATGTTCTAAAGCTAGTCTTATTCCTAACCCTAACCTTAGCCACAGTTAACCAAAAAGAAATGGTTTTACTCTTCCAGTTTAAAGATGTAAGATAAGGAGCTTTTCTTAAAACCACTTTTCAAACTCATGCACAATTTGTTTGTCTGTTGTCGGTTAAACCTGTTTTTCTTTCAATCAGAACACTTTACAATACACAAGAACACCCACACACACACACACATTAGTGTGTATTGCTGTCTTTCTGTGTGTTTTCATATTCTCTGAGTGTGTAAATGCTGTTGTGCTCCACCTCACCCAGTCCTATCCTTTATCTCAGCAACCCAAAGATCAGATTTGGCCACTTTTATGTTTTTCTAACAAAAGCTGCCATTTTTGAGGAGAACTCTTTTTCATTTGAAGAGTGCCCAGATGTCTCCAGAACCACTAAATGTTCATGTTTTCATCATACTTAGGGGCATTTGGTCCCCACAAAGAGCTTAATACATACACAACCTTTCCATATGTGGGTGTGTGTGTGTGTGTGTGTGTGTGTGTGTGTGTGTGTGTGTGTGTGTGTGTGATTACCCAGTGCTGTTGTTGCCAGGGAGCATTTTAAAGCCATCAGAGATGCAGAATGTCTTTTAACATTATGGCTCTCCACATGAGTCCCCACATATGCCTTACATACTTTTCTTCAGCCAGAAAATGTACTTTACTCTCTAAGCTTGCAGCACTGCAGCTCTGAAAAACACAAACTCACAGTGATTTATGTAGTCCAGAAGGTATTTCACACAGCAGGACTTTCTCAGCTCTCAGCCAAATAACTTTAGCTATAACGTTCAGTAGGAAAAGACATCAGTAATATTAGACAATCATCACATTGTGCAAACAGTGTTTCAGCCACAAATCAAAGCTCTCTTTGTGATGGAGATGATGCTGATGTTCCATTTGAGGTCCCTGGTGTTTGTAATTCGCAGAAACTTGAAAGACTCACAGTCTTATCAAGGACGGTGAGGGCTGACAGGGGTGGGGGGGTCTCCTCCTAAAGTCCACTGTTATCTCCATTGTATTGAGCGTGTTCAGCTGCAAGTTGTTGTGATTGCTCCTGAGGACCAACGGTTTAACCATGCATCTGTAAGCAGAGTCGTCGCTGTCTCTGATAAGATCGCTTGCTGTGCTGTCAATAGCAAACTTCAGGATTTTGACCGAGGGGGTCTGTGGAGGGGCAGTCATTAGTGTACAGTGAAAAGACCAGTGGGGACAGCAGACATCCTTGACGGGGCCTAGTACTGATTGTATGAGCACCTGAGGATAATTCTCCAAGCCTCACCTGCTTCTCTCTTCCTGATAGGACGCTGGTGATCCCCTGGCAGCTGGAGGCATGCATGCTGAGTTGTTGGAGTATGTTGTAGAGCAATTCCAGAGTGCTGAGCTGAAGTCTAAAACCTAAAGTCTTGCATATGTCCTTGGCTGGTCAAAGTGTTGAAGTATAGGTCCCATGTTCACCACATCATCCACAGACCCGTTGGCCCGATACACAAACTGTGAGGGGTCCATCAGAGGGTTTGTCCTTCAGGTGTGCTAATACCAGTGTCTCAAAGGACTTCATGACCAAAGGGGTCAAGGCAATGGGTCTGTAGTCATCCACCCCTGTGATGGTTGTTTTTTGGGGGGGTGAGTATTATTTTGGAGCATTTGAGGATCCATCAGAGGGTTTGTGATGCCCTTCAATTGTGCTAATACCAGTGTCTCAAAGGACTTCATGACCAAAGGGGTCAAGGCAATGGGTCTGTAGTCATCCACCACTGTGATGGTTGTTTTTTGGGGGGGTGAGTATTATTTTGGAGCATTTGAGGATCCATCTGAGGGTTTGTGATGCCCTTCAATTGTGCTAATACCAGTGTCTCAAAGGATTTCATGACCAAAGAGGTCAGGGTAATGGGTTGGTAGTCACTCACCCCTGTAATGGTTGCTTTTTAGGGGATGGGTATTATTGTGGGGCATTTGAGGGTCCATCAGAGGGTTTGTGATGTCCTCCCGGTGTGCTAAAACCAGAGTCTCAAAGGATTTTATGCCTAAAGAGGTCAAGATGATGAGTCTGTAGTCATTCCCTCCTGTAATGGTTGTTTTTTTGGGGATGTTTGTTTGGGTTAAATGCCATGTGAATTGGAGCTGGAGGGGAGTGCGATGTGTTCTTTCTAAACCTGCAGTAGTGTATGTTCTTGTAAGTGGTAATCTCTTGCAGGCTTTTCCACACAGTCATTTGCTCATTGCCTGCCAGCATATTCTTTAGCTTGCTGGAGTATCTCATTTTGGCTGCCTTGATTGCCTGATTGTACATCCTGTCTCCACTTCTGTATGCCTCCCCTTCAAAACAACACAGCTTATCTTTTAATGAAATCAGTAACACTCTTGCTTTAAATTCTTCTTTTCTTGATGATTTTTTTTGGAAATCTGGCTTCTAGCACACATGAAGGACTGTGATAAATAACATTTTATAAAAGCACACTCAACCATCAAAAGTGATCGTTCTTCAAGAGCTCTTTAGTAAAGAAAATAGTTATATGTAGAACCATGAACACTCAAAGAGCCTTTTGTATTATTAAATGGTTCTTTTTCATCATTAAATGGTTCTTCAGATTGATGGAAAATGTGCTTTATATGGTTCTATACAAAACCCTTTTTGAAAATGGTTCTATACAGCACCAAAAAGCATTTCATTGTTACAATATCAAGCCTACAACAATTCTTCACTAAAGAACCCTTAAAGGACCACCTTTTTAAGTGTGTAGTGTGATTGTAATTACTCATTTACTTCAGTGGTCCTCAAGCATACAGATATTTTAGCTCCTGTGTCAGGCTGATTATGCTCTATGGAATCTGGTAAAAAAAATAATAATAATTCAGGGAATTTTCCATGGATTGAAATATGCATTTCACACCTTTGATGGTGTTTAACTTTGGTGTTCATTCTTGTCTTCGAAACAAGTTTTAAGAATTTAAATGTTAATTAGATGCAAAGTTTTAAGAATTTAAACATTAGCCTTTAGTTTAGGGGGGTGTGGAGCTGAGGGAAATGGAGTGTGGAACAGATTGGTGATTTCTCTCTTCAAACACATCAACTATATCATATTTACTGAGGGAGAGCTCATTGTTTCAGTTACAAACAAATTTGCATATATTAACATTCTGCACTCATTATTCAAAAACTACTGAAGAAAGAAATCATTCAAGCGAAAATGAAACCAACTTTGCTGCTCACAAGGCGTTGCTGTATTTTTCACATTTTCAAACTAGTTAGTTGGTTAATATTGTCTCACTTCAGCTTTAAAATCTGGCAGGTTATTGTCAGCAATAGTTTAATTATAGCCAGTCAAACTGTGGAATTTTAAGTAGCAACTAAAGAAAATGAGAGTTTACTTCCAGATCAGTTTGCTGCTGTAAAATGTGGTGATATAGAAAATCAGGGAAAATGCTTGATTCAGATATTTTTGAGAAAACACTGCAGATCTAACATTAAAACATTTCCAAAAATTTTAATAGACTGGCCAAATAGAAGACCATGAACTGCTGCTAAAGGCCAAATTCCCTGCTGGCCGCAGCCCCACCCCTTCCCAAAATGAAAAACTCTTGAAATCAACATGATTCATGTGAAATATTCATGATTCAAAATAGAGAATATTGGTCAAAGGCCAGTGTTTGCATGTATGTGGTTTGAATGTAATCCTGCTAGTAATCACCCTGTTTTTCTAATGTAATCTGATTACTGACGTTTTTACCGGAACAATTAGCTTTTTTTGTATCAGAGTTATGTAGCGCTGTTATATGTATTCATGTTACTACCCAGTCCTGCATATCAAGGACTTCAGTGTCCTTCATACATACATTCATACAACGTATCCCATACATATTCACACAAATCAACAGTACTATGAGAGGCAAAAGACCTGGACCACTTATCACCACAGCGCTCGGAGTATTAGCTGTGATTTTCTTCTGCCTCTCTCACTCTCTCTCTCTCTCTCTCTCTCTCTCTCTCTCTCTCTTGTCACTCTGATAAATTGCTCTGCTTTTATAAAAGGCTTCAGCTGAGTGCAGTGCTAAGTCCTTTACCAGCTCTATCGATTCAACTACCTACTTTTACTGAACACATACTGAGAAAATATCACCTTCAGGCACTCTACACTCTCCCCTTAACTGACCTGATCTATGTGTGTGTGTGTGTTTTACACAAAGTGCAAGTAAAAGGCCCAAAGATTTCCTTTGTGTTTCTGGGGTTAAGGTTAAAGGGTCCATATCCTTCATTTTTCTTTCATCGTATTTTTTTCCCTGATGCCCTTTTATGACATTTATATGGTTTTATGTAGCGGAAACAGTGAATAATTTTTACAGGACCGTTTTCCAGCCTCTCTTTATCCTTTTAAATTAAACGGACTGTTTTTGCCACTGTGCCTTTAAAGCTCTATTCAGACAGGATTAGTTTTACATGGGGAGATGGGGGTTCTCTGATTATTATCTGTGTTTCTGAGCGATTTTAGTCCCAGCCGAATCTGTCATGTCAATCATTTTTATGATGATTTTGCATGTGCTCCCACATCAGTAAAGATTCAAACATACTACTATAAATGAAGCATAGAAATAACCACAGGTTACATTAACCTCATGCTATAAATCATACCATAGAAACTGTCTCAGGTCATATTAATCCCATGCAATAAAATAAACTGAAGGAAAAAAATTAGGTTATATTAATCCTGTACTATAAAATCAAACACCAAAATAACCCTAAATGAAGATAATCCTTTACTATTAAATGACCCATCAGTATAACCCTAGATTATGTTAATCTAATGAACCGCAGAAGTAACTCTAGGTTATATTAATCCCATGCTATAAAAGCAAACTACTGAAATAATCCCCAAGTTGCAGTAACCTTTTGCTATAAAATGAACTGTAGAAATAACCTCAGGTTATATTAATGGCAGGATATAAAATAAAATGTGGAGGTTATATTAATCCTAGGTCAGGGGTCGGCAACCCAAATGTTAGGAAAAGCCATTTTGTTCTTTCAACGAAAATCAAGCCATCTTTGAAGCCACAACAATTAATGCCTATTTTACCATCCTGGCTGTAAGTATGTCTCAGTATGTGCTGATGTGCTAATAAAGGCTAATTAATTGAATATAAATGAAAACCCAGACTTACTTTGCTCTGCTTTAAGCTTTAGCTCAGCTTGGCTGCTTTTCTCACATCTCTAGCTGAAAACTTCTCTGAAAAAGTGGAATAATTTCTTGTAAAATGTCTTTCAATGTTGGATTTTTTTAACAAGGCTGAAGTCGTTTCTCATTCACCAGCTTCTTGTTCTAATTTTCCTGTTCCACCTTAAATGGTACTTGAGGCACCAGAATGTAACTGCTGCACCATTTAAGGTGGAGCAGGAGAATTTGAACAAGAAGCTGGAGTCTTTTAGTCACTTTTTAGTGTTTAGTTTAGTTTAGTTACAGGTTAACCATATCAGGAAACCAGCTGAGTGCTTATAAACTCAAATAAGTCCATTCGTCTCCAAATTATCGATGTTCGTTTTCTTTCCCTTTGCCGTTTCATTAACTACTAGCTTGGCGAGATTGTTGTCTGTGTTGCTATGGTGACCAGCAGTCTGTGCACCAATCCTCAGGGTTAAAGGTTGAATTAGCAGTTCTACATTAACTCCAGCATTTAAGACCATTTAGTGTTAAAACTGAGTTAAAATGATCAGCAGAGCTTTATTTTACTGCAAAGTAAGATTATTTGTGCAAATGAAGTACAACTCCCATGTAAGCAAAACCATTCAGAGTGGTTTGGTGTGAAATGGACCTTTCTAGAGAAATTTACTGAGTCAAAATTGTTTACGATTGTAGTACTAGGAACCAGACGTCCTTATATCTACACAACAAATATCATCACCAGTTTCCATTCGCCCTGGGTTGTCGTAGGATGTACGACATTAAGTGCTTCAGATGTCTGGTTTCTAGAACTACAACGGTGAACAATTGTGACTATTTCTCTAGAAAGGTGCATTTCACACCAAACCACTCTGAATACTTTGGTTTACATCTAAACCATTGAATGATTGAGTAATTTTGCAAAATTGGTGGAGTTCCCCTTTAATGTAGAGGATCCGGTGATCTTCCGTGGAGAAATGGTTTATGGAAAAACATACTGGGTCTTGAATATTTTCATTTACAGCAGCGACAGCATTGATTTTTGAAAATGCTGATAATTTTTGCCGTATAAAACTCCAGCTTAAACCCAGCGTTCCTAAAATGGCATGAAGCCGATTACATAATCAGAGATCTGTTCACAAAGCAGTCATGAAACACCCCTTATAACTTCAGTGTGAGTGGGTGGAGCTAAACTGCTATAGCCTGAATGGGTGTTTATTTGTGACACACACAAACACTGAATTCAAAACAGGTCAGTTTTCCCAGTACGAACCGCGCAGGGATCGGTTATTTTTATAGTGTTCGCAAACAAAAACAAACTCTTAATTTTAAAAAGTAAGAAAAATGCAGTTTCCACTGAAGTACAGAGAAAGGTAAGGTTCAAGCAAGTTGGAACCACAAGGTGGGAGAATCTTCTAAAGCTCGTTAAAGCCTAGTTAATAATAAAGGCCTATTGATCGGCTGCTGCATTGATCAGCACATATGAACTTCACATGTGCTGCTCTCATATTCAGACTAACTACGGCAGAAAATCAATACGTGTGATCATGAGGTGAATTCAATAGACTGAGAAATGATTGATTTATTAGAAAATAAACACATCTGATCACTATTAGCGTCAAATATGGGGTTTATAGTCAAATGAAAGCCAGCATCTTTCTCTCTCTCTCTCTCTCTCTCTCTCTCTCTCTCTTTCTCTCTCTCACTATCTATATCTCTCACTATCTATATCTCTCACTATCTCTCTCTCTCACTATCTCTCTCTCGCTCTCTCTCTTTTTCACTGTTTCTGTCTCTTTTTTCTCCCTTTCCCCTGCTCTTTTCCTCAGTTTCACTCTTTTTCACTGTTTTTCTCTATATGTTCTCTCTCTCCCTCTCCTCTTTCTTTTCTACTTTCTCTTTTTTTTTTTACCTCCGTCTCTCTTTCTTCTCTCTCTCGCATCTCTGATAGGCATCAGCTGTATCAATCAGCCTAGAGAGAGAGAGAGAGAGAGAGAGAGAGAGAGAGAGAGAGAAAGAGAAAGCAAGAGAGGAGGTAAAAAGAGAGAGAGAGAGACAAAGTGATACATATAGAGAGAAGTAGAGAGCAAGAGAGGGTAAAAGAGCGTGAGAAAGAGAGGTAAAGAGATAGAGAGTGAGAGAGAAAAAGAGAGGTAAAGAGATAGAGAGTGAGAGAGGGGGGATGAAAAAGTTTTTTGTCTCTTGTAAAGTGTAACAGTGCGAGAGGAGAAAAGAGAAATAGAGAAAATGGAGTGATTTGCTGGAGGAGTGCGGCAGAGATGTGACAAATATGAGAAGATTAGAAACAGACAGTTTTGACCTGCAGCTCTTCTCTTTTCCTCCTCCTCCTATCTGTGTGTGTGTGTTTCTGCTGAACGTGAGGCTGTAATAATCAGTTCCAGTGGACTGAGTGACCGCTCCATCTGCACCACAGCCCACACACACACACACACACACACTCACTGGTGTGTAACGGAGTGAACAGTTTCAGTCTGTCAGCGTTTGGTGGGGACTGGCTGTGGTCCAAACAGAACATCAAGAGAGCCTCTTCATCATCATACACACACAGCAGAGTTTCCGCTAGGAGATTTTAGCTCTTGTCATGGTATAAAGTAAGAGTTCAGTTTGCTGGACAACTATTTCAAATGCCGGTCATTTTCTTAATGTTGCACAAAACCTACATTGTTTTACGCTCATCAGTCAGAAGCAGAGGTTCTTTAACCTGCTTGTGGGCCCTGGGGCTACAGGGCTAAATGGATCTGCTTTAAATCCATAGAACCGGAAAGGGTCCTCACCAAACTGCTGCCACGAAGTTGATAGCATTTAATTGTTGTTATGACCCGGTCTAGGATCAGGCCTTAACAGAGAGTGAGAGTGGGCTCTCTCCCCAGACCTGCTGCCAGACCAGACACCGGACACCATTTAAACCAGAAAATGATAGGTTTATTTTCTTCAAAGCTCAGACAAGTTGAGGTGATGGCTTCAGGGACGAGCACTCGCCAAAATAACAAACAAAACAACTAATGATTTCACTCTTAACTGAACTGAAATCAAAAGAAACAAAAGACATATAGGCTACCCTAACTCCCTACCTTAACCAGGAGAAAAGGTAACCAAAACAATATGGCACCCGTCCCCTACTTTCCCCAAGCTCTCAAAGCATAATCAATCAGTCACAAAGCAAAGCGGACAGAAGTGATGAACGCCGGGCTGGTCTGGACAGGTGTTCTTCCAGGTCAGGTCAAAGGAGAAAGAGCCCTGAACGTCTCTCAAGATGGTGGCTCGGCGACCTCTTATACCTTTGTGCGCCCCCATCTGGCCAATCATGTACCTGCACATAAGGGAACACACAACAGGGGAAAACACAAAATGCCAACACAAGGCACATAAAAGGTATATTACAACCAGGGGTCGTAACATTGTGTAAAATGTCTTTGTGTGCTGTAGCACTAACATCACCCTTCACTGGAACTAAGGGGCTCAAACCCTGAAAAACAGCCCCAGCTCATCCACCACCAAACTCTACTGTTGGCACTGTATGTTTTGGTAGGTAATGTTCTCCTGACAACCTCCAAACCCGGATTCACCTAGCAGACTTTCAGATAGTGAAGTGTGATTCATCACTCCAGATAACATGGCAACATACTTTAGACCACTCCCGTCAACGCTTGGCATTGCACATAGTGATCTCAGGCTTGTGTGCAGCTGCTCGGCCGTGGAAACCATTTCATTGAGCTCCTAAGACACAGTTCTTTGCTGATTTTGCTTCCAGGGACAGTTTGAACTCTGTAGTGAGTGATGCAACAGAGAATAGATGATTTTTATCGGCCCTGCTCTGTGAGTTTGCATGGTCTGCTGCTTTGTTGCTGAGCTGTTGTTGCTCCTAGATGCTTCCATTTTACAATAACAGCACTTACGCTTGGCTGGGGCAGATCTAGCAGGGCAGAAATTTCATGAACTAACTTGTGGAAAAGTTGGCATCCTATGACAGTGTCATGTTTAAAGTCACTGAGCTCTTCGGTATGACCCATTCTACTGCCAGTGTGTGTCTATGGATGTGGTTGCCTGGCTATGTGCTTAATTTTATACCTGTTAATAATGAGTGTGGCTGAATTTGGTGATTAGGAGGGGTGTCCGCATACTTTTGGCCACATAGTGTATGTTACTGTATGAATAACATCGTTATTATAATCTTGAATATTTCTTCTTCATTTCTCTTGGCTTTGTTTAAAATTTTTCAAAGTTGTAAATCTGTTGTTAATTTCAGGTTTAAGTAAAATCGCGGTGGCTGAATTGGGTGCAGACACACAGTGTTGTGCGTTAAAGCAATAAGCCACGAGAGGCAGTGCGTTACTGTGACTTTATCGTGGGAAGGGGGTTCTTAGCTCCCTGCTCCCTACATAGTGCACTACGTAGGAATTCAAATACTGGATACTGCAGCCCAACAGTGCACAATATTGCTGAGAAATATTCATTTGAGATTCAGACACATCCAGACTCGATAAATTAAGCACTACTTGGCTGTAGAGGCTAGAATTTCTAAACTTTCATAGCTGGCACACTATTTAGGGAGTACAGAGCCATTTGGGATTCAGATCCCTGACTGAAACACGAAGATTTGAAGTGTGTTATCCATTCAAATGACATTTTTAGACTTTATACTGTCGTTTTACAGTTAATTATACCGTAAGTACTTTAATTCAAGTCTTTGATATTAATGATGGAGTTGTTTTGCATGTTTGCTACCTTTTGGCCTGTTAGCTAGCTGACCAGCCTAGTTTTAGTTAAGAACATAAGTTGTCAGCCACTCAGTTTAAACAAAAAAACGTTCTTACTTCGTCAGTGCATTCAGTGGTCCATATGATCAGCATGAGAAAGATTATTCTATTAGCAGCACAAGGGTTTTTTTGTGCAGCGACGCAGTGATACAGAGATACAGAGAAGAACTCAGTTAATCCACACACTCATTTCTATTTTCACATCCTTTTTTTTTCTCCCATAGATTTCAGTATCGTGTATCAGGGCAGGATGGCTTTTGTTCTTTTCATTTTTACACTTTCTCTCTCTTTTTTCTCCTCTGCAGAGTCACCTTGTCCCCACATCTCATCAATCTCTCTACAAAGTGCTCTGCTGACTCCACCTACTCTCTGTTTTCTCTCCTTCTTCTCTCTCTCTCTCTTTCTCTTCTTGCTCAGCTGAAGTAACTGTAGTGGAGGCCACGCATCACTGTCTCTGCACTCTTTTTTCTCCTCTACATCACAGTGTCCCTCACCCTCCTCACCCTATCCTCTGTCTCTCTCTCCGTTTCTCTTTTTCTTAGTCTCTCTATCAGCCTCTCTGTATCTCTACCTCTTTGTCTCTCTTTTTACATCTGTCTCACTCTCTACTTCTACCTTCTATTCTCTTTACCTCTCTATGTCTATCTACACTCACCGAGTGCTAAGTAGGGCCTCCGTTTGGTCTTAAAAGAGCCTCACTTTTTTGTGGCATGAATTCCACAAGATATTATAAACATTCCCCTGAGATTCTGGTCTATATTTATATGACTGCATCATGCAATTCCTGCAGATTTTTCAGGTGACCTTTAATGATGTGAGTCTCCTGTTCTACAACGTCCCAAAGGTGTTCTATTAGATTCAGACCCGGTGACTTTAAAGGCCACTGAAGAACACTGAACTCATCGTCATGTCCATGAAACCAGTTTGGCGACTTTTGCTTTGTGACATGGTGCGTTATCATACTGGAAGTAGCCATTAGAAGATGGTAAATTGTGACCATGAAGGGATTCACATGTTCAGCAACAAGACTCAAACAGGCTGTGGCATTCAAGCGATGACTGACTGGTATTAGCTGGTTAAAACTGTGCCAGAAAAAAAAAAAACCCTACACCATTACACCACCTCCACCAGCCTGGACTGTTGACACAAGACAGATTGGGTCCAAAGATTCATGCTGTTGGTGCCAAATTCCCAAAGACCCTACCACCTGTGAGAAATCGACTGACCTCTCTCATTAGTTAGGTGTTTCTGTCAGTAGAACTGTTGCTCACTGGGTATTTTCTTTATTGCACCATTCTGAGTAACTCTAGTGACTGTTATCTGTGAAAAACTCAGATCCGCAGTTATAGAAATAGCTCGTCTGTGACAATCACATCACGGTCGAAATCATTTTTCCCCCATTCTGACATTTAATGTGAACATTATCTGAAGCTGCAGGTCTGTATATGCATGATTTTATGCACTGCTGCCACATGATTGGCTATCTATCTATCTATCTATCTATCTATTGTAATGTTAAGACTCTCTCTCTCTCTCTCTCTCTCTCTCTCTCTCTCTCTCTCTTTCTCTCTCTCTCTCTCTATCTATCTCTTTCTCTCTCTAGTTGTGTTTCACTCTGTGTACTTTATTTATTTTTGTATTTATTATTATACATCACATCATTTATCAAATTGTATTATATAATTCAATATGTAATGTTGCTGTCCTGCAAAAAATATCCCAAAATTCCATTATAAAATATATATATATATATATATATATATATATATATATATATGTGTGTATACATATATATACTCCCTTATAAGTTTTGAAGAGTTCATTTGGAAAAACGAGGCTTTGTTCTGACAGCAATGATGTATTATTATATGCTATAATTTTTTATCCTAAACATAAATGAATGGAATAGATGAGGTCACAGTTTTTTTTACTTTTATACTACATACAAGCCCTGACGTGGACTGAAGACTTTAGCGTTAATATTTAAAGAGTCTGAAGTCGTTTGAAGGTAATGTGTGCTTATATTTATGCTCTGTCTCATCTGGAAATGCTAGCGGAATAGCTAAAGGGGTTCAGCTTAAATGGGCAAACATTTGCAGTGGGTGATTATGGGGGTCAGGCGAGACTTTAACCAATGATACCGAGACCACCCATCGATTCTTCCTTAAAGGGGGAATTAGGAGAGAGAGAGATATTTTTTTAATTCCCCGGAGGGAAATTTAGAAGTAACAGCAGCAGCATAGCACATAAAGTGCAATCAAACTGTACACACACACACACACACACACACACACACACACACATACAGCAAACATACTGTGTTTAAACTCCTGTAGTGCTGTCTTATAGTAATCTATGATATGTGTATAGTACCCTATTGTAAACGATAGTGTTTGTTGGAATTTACTGTAATATCCTGTAGAAATTACTGTAATGTTACTATAGAGCTCTTTCTTAAGGCAATAGCCGACACCAATGGTGTCAAACTCAACCATTAAAAGGGTCATATTAAACAATCTCTACAAACCTGTGGGCCAGATGTGTTTTTATTTCATTTTTACTCAACATTTGACCCCAACTGGCCATTGTTTATTCAAAATATGCCAAAAATACAATGGCAAAAAATACCTGAATGATTCAAAAATAATTTTAAATTTAAAAAAAAATGTTTTAAATAAAATAACAGACCACATTAGCTTGAACTAGACACCTGACATCTGTTTTGTTTTTGTGGTGCTGTCTCATTGTTGACCGTTGTTGGGAGGGGGTGGGAGCACACATTATGTTGCAGTGCATGCTGGGAACTGTAGTGCACCTCATAATGAAATGGGCTACTATTAACATCAAATTATATCATTTTTCAGGCCAAATAGGATTGTGCCATGGGCCTGGCTTTGCCCATGGGCCTTATGTTTGACACATGGGACCTACACAATATGCAAATGAATGAGGGCAATATTGCCACACACGCATAAATCTAAGGAAATTAATGTATTTTAATATATTATTGCTTATTATTGCCATTTTGCTGTATCCTTTAGCATTTTTAAAAATGCCAAAAATGTGGCAACAAATGTAAAGACTACTTTTATTTATGCAAAACAAGATCTGGTGTGGATTGAAAGTGTTGAATCTGCACTTTCAGCACAATTTCTCCAATTATTTCAATTAGCTAATAGTGATTAAATGTAAAATGAGGGGTTTCGAGGTGTGTACACTGTGAGGCTAAGGGAAGATTAATCGAATATCATTAGCTTATGACTGTTAGGAGGAGGACAGGCTCAGCTGGAGGAGCCTTAAATGCATGACCCTGGTGTGGTGGTTTATATCACACACTGCTGATGCGGTATGTGTCACACTCTGATCAGAAACTCTATAAACTCGGCGTGAAACACTCTCAGTTGGACGCTTGTTGAATTTTCTGTATCTTTCAGCTCCAAACTTAGAAATGTTTAAATCACTTGCCAGTTTTGTCCTCTTTTCCAGGTCAGGTCAACAGATATTCAGGCCAGCCAGCACATCAGCAAACACTCTGCATCTCAGTGTAGCCCACACTGTTTGGAATAGAGAAACTTTTTTAATGCTTAGAAATTGAAGTTATTATTGATCATAACAGCCAGCATGGGAAATGCCCACTGGTATTCGGGGGTCTCATGTTGGCTGGCTTCTCCAGCATCGCCTGGCTGCTAAATCACTCACCATAGGAGCGCTGATGCTAGATTCAAGGGCAGCAAAAGATTTAGTTTAACAATTCTGCTGGAAATGCTCTGCTCTGGGTTGGTAATGTGCTCTTCCACACATTCAGATCTTTGATCTGTCTTTGGTTGAAGAAATAGCAACAATCCCCTCTCTCCATCTCCGCAGTAGTTACTGTGGAGGGATTTTAATCCAGTATGAATCTGCAGTGTGTAGTTTTACAGTCTGACAGTAATAATTGTGGAGGGATTTTAATCCAGTATGAATCTGCAGTGTGTGTAGTTTTACAGTCTGACAGTAATAATTGTGGAGCGATTTTAATCCAGTATGAATCTGCAGTGTGTGTAGTTTTACAGTCTGACAGTAATAATTGTGGAGTGATTTTAATCCAGTATGAATCTGCAGTGTGTGTAGTTTTACAGTCTGACAGTAATAATTGTGGAGTGATTTTAATCCAGTATGAATCTGCAGTGTGTGTAGTTTTACAGTCTGACAGTAATAATTGTGGAGTGATTTTAATCCGGTATGAATCTGCAGTGTGTGTAGTTTTACAGTCTGACAGTAATAATTGTGGAGTGATTTTAATCCGGTATGAATCTGCAGTGTGTGTAGTTTTACAGTCTGACAGTAATAATTGTGGAGTGATTTTAATCCAGTGTGAATCTGCAGTGTGTGTAGTTTTACAGTCTGACAGTAATAATTGTGGAGTAATTTTAATCCAGTATGAATCTGCAGTGTGTGTAGTTTTACAGTCTGACAGTAATAATTGTGGAGTGAATGGCCTTTTATAATTGGCTGAACCTGGTAGTAGTAATACTCTTCCAATTCACCTAATGATAATGTAATAGCAAGACCTGCTAATAGATATTATCATGTTGTTACTGTCATTGTGTCCTGTTGTGTAATGTTCTCTCTCTCTCTCTCTCTCTCTCTCTCTCAGATCTGTGATAAGGAGTGGCACTACTATGTCATTAACGTAGAGTTTCCAGTGGTCACCCTATATGTGGATGGTGTGACGTATGACCCCTACCTGGTGACGGATGATTGGCCGATCCACTCCTCTCAGATAGATGTCCAGCTCACTGTTGGGGCCTGCTGGCAAGGTCAGAGGGTGGTGACAGGGTGGGGTTAGAATGAAATGTGGTGTGACTTTGGAAACATAAAGTATTTCATTCATGTGAGACTAATTTGAATCAATCAAATTTAAACAGCACCTTTTTTCATGTAACCTAGCAAAAAATGTGAATAATTACAATATATTCATTTACTTTATAATATTTTTTGGTATTTACACAATATTTGAAATATTGAATAAAACATCTGGTCTAGTATTTAAAAAGAATAAATTAGTAGTTTACATAAATGACTAAAATTATTAATATGACAAGTGATCCTAAACATTGGAATGGTAGAGTAGATAAATCCCCAAGTGGAAATTTTGGTAAATTTCAATATCAGTCATACACTGTGGAACACTTGACTGCAGAATGACTGCATTCTGGCTACTTTCAGAGTCATTGACTGTACCATATTAATAATAAATAACACTAAAATAACTGTATATTGTGACTTCATAGTCCCCTGCACCACAAGATTACCATGATATAGTTGTTATTCTGCTCTACACTTACAGTAATAAACTAATTAAAGTACAGTAATCTCTTGTATTTGTATATAACAGCTGTCAAAGTAATGCAACTCAGTAACCAGAAATTTACTGTAAATCTAAAAATGAAAAAAAAGGCTTTTAATATTACCAGACCTATAAATATGTGCATTTAAGTAAAATAAGTAAAATAAATAAATAAATCAGTGAAACTGATATGACTCCCTCTTTTAACATTGCCCAAGTGTTAAATCTGTAAATCTGTTCCTATTTTAGCAGCTTTCAGCTCAGTTTAAATCACTGTAAGGTTTTCTAGCAATTCTCCCTCATATAACAGCACTTAATTATATCTAATTTAATTTACAACTTGAGTTTTTAATTAATGATTTTCTCTGTTAAATGTAGTATTTTAATCATGTTTTCATCACGTTTTTCTGTAACGCTACTCAAGAACAGAAAGACGCTCGCAGATCTTAAAAACAGGAGTTGATTTAATGAGAGAACAGTCAGATGAAAAGACAGACTCAGGGCAAATCCAAAATCAGAATCCAAAAAGCCAGGCAAAAAGTCAAAAACCGGAAAATACAAAAATACAAGCAACCAGAGCAAAAGGGCAAACACAAAAGAGCAATATCTAAAAACAGGCACAGTTCAAAAACACAAGTCAGGAAACACAGTAAAGAAACGCTCAGTAAACCAGTGAATGGCAATACCTCAAAATGAGGAGGACAAACCGGAGTCCTTTTAAAGTCCGAGGCAAACAAACACAGGTGAGTTGCGTTAATACTCGGGTGACTGAGAACGAGGCAGATGTGTGTGATTGGTGGAAGGAGCGACATCATCGGGATTGGAATCATGGGAAATGGAGTCCTGGAGAGTGTTAGGCAAGGGAGGAGAACCCGAAAGCATGACATTTTCATTTCTACTCTCCCTCACTTCACTTTTTAAATGTCTCCGTATTTTCTTATTTGAAAGCACTTTGAATGAGGTGCTATATAAATAAACTTGCCTGGTCATGTGAGGGGTTAAACGAGCCCCCACCTGGATAGATATTAGATTATTCTCATGTCCCGTTTCCCCCTAAATGATGTAGCAGTTACATTCAGATGCCTGTATGGGTGCTAGCAAGTAGAGGTAGCTAGCGCGTGCACTATTTAAGGTGGAATGGAGATTCAAATTAGATGCTAACATCAGCCTGAGAAATTCAGCCTGATGGTGTTAATCTGGTACTGGCTGACACATCAGCGTCATGTAACTCCAGGACCGAAAACACGTCCCACTGCAGCCCTGCCTGTTGATCTGTCAATAACAATCTGTGTTCGGTGAATTTACCTTTTGTTGAACCGAACAGGTTGTTAGATTTAAATAAGGAATGCGTTTATGTGTGGTCAGGAGTCTTGGTGTTGTGCAGCTGTGACAGCTGTGCTTTTGTAATGCGGATGGTTGGGTGGGCAAGAAGGTGGCTGGAAGAAAAGATTACCACCTCTAATAGAGAAACGAGTGCAGAGAGCAGCACAGACTCCGCTCTAAAGGACAGTTAAGCCTCTTTAAATAGCCCTTGATAAAGCACTCACTCAAGCCTCTCATCTCTTTGTGTTTGAGAGTGCATATAACATCAGAGAGAGAGAGAGAGAGAGAGAGAGAGAGAAAATATATGATTTTATTGAACTCTGATCAACTCTGAGGGATTGACAGAAGAGAATGGACAGAGAAAAGACGTTTAAAGGAGGAATGAGGGAGAATAGAGGAAAGGTAATACACCTCTCTCAGCAGTGAAGAGTGAAGGACACTGTCACTGTGAGCGATGTAATGAAATTAGAGCAGCAAGTCTGTTTTAGAGTCAGTACGGTAGAGTTACTATTGTGGTTTGCAACACTGTTCCACAATTTCAACACAGTTAACAATTATATGATTCATTTCAGGCTTATGTAGGCTGTAAAAACGGCTCGTCAGTGCAACCTTCATATGGTAACGAGCGGTTTAACTAGTTTCATTCAACTTAAAAAACTACACTGGGCTCCCGAGTGGCGCAACCGTCTAAGCGTTGGCCCTATCATCAGGAGATCGCGAGTTCGAGCCCTGGTGGTGCTACAGCCATCCGTAGCCGGGAGTCCGAGAGAGCACAACTGGCCTCGCTCTCTCTGGGCGGGTAGGATAGACCCTCCTTCTCCCCCCATCACTCAGCGCGATGCTAGTCAGCGCAGGCGTCTGTTAGCTGACGTAACAGATCTGGCGGTTGGCGCTTTCCTCCGAGCGCGTTCGGCTGTCCAGTGACGTTGCGTGAGCGGCAGTTCGAATAGAAGCGGTGGCGCTTCACAGGTCTCGGAGCCTTCACCCTCCTAGCGTTGATAGCACCGTGTGATTGGGGGAGTCCTAACTAGCGGGTGGAATTGGAGACGACTAAATTGGGGAGAAAGTCAGGTAAAAATAAAAAATAAAAACTACATTGATTGAAAGAGACTGTTCAAAGTATTTATTTAGGTTGAAAACCAGTTCATTTACTTGTTACCACATGAAGGGAATTTTCTAGGCTGATCTGATGAGCCACTTTTTAACCACACATAGTTCTATACATTAGGCACAACAATGAAAACACATTTCCAGTTGAAAATCACTGCTATTCAAAGTCTAAGTTCTAGGTATTAACCAGGTAAGGGTGATTTGCAAACTGAGTGGAAGGCAGATTTGGTATAGGTTTCCGATTTAGTGTGTGAACAGTTGTGAAAAACTGTAGGTGGCGCTACATATGCTCTCGTCAGAGCATGTTCATCAAATATTTTAAGATATCATAAAATATTTAACCTCTTAAATTGTAGGCTTAATACTGCAGTAATGATCTTTAGACTGTTAGACTAAAGTGTAAGTTCTGTGGTTATGAGAGTGACAAAGGGTGGGCTACATACAGACCCTTACAGTTTAATGGGTTTAAATCTTTATGAATGTGTGTGTGTGTGTGTGTGTGTGTGTGTGTGTGTGTGTGTGTGTTTAGGAGGTGAGGTATCTAAGGCCCGGTTTACACAGCATTTCCGTGGCAGCCTGTCCGGCCTGACGCTGAGGCCGGGGAAGATCGAGAGTCAGAAGGTGATTTCCTGCCTACAGGCCTGCAAAGAGGGACTGGACATCACCTCACTGGAGAGCATGGACAAGGGCATAAAGGTATTTTTACACACACAGACATACACACACGTGCACTTGTTTTTGTTCAATGTCGGGACATGCCATACGTCTGTCCCATATGTATTATGGATATCGCTGCTGTCGGAAGAAAACCTTGTATCTTTTTTTGACATAATTTGAAAATGCGTGTTGGCCTTTACATTGTTTTCATGATGAATGGACCAAAAGAAATGGTCCAAAATTACTTGGACAACGTTCTGGTCCCATTGACTTACATTAAAAGTAAAGTAGGTTTTTTCCTTCTCCTGTAAAGTTACCATTTTGGAGATACAAGGTTTTCCTCTGACAACAGCGATATGTAAGTACCTACGTATGATAAAAATATACATTATCTTTCATATGTACTATTTATGTTGTTGCTGTTGGAAAAAATCTCATAACTTTCCAGGAGAACGAAAAACATTCTTAACTTTCAGTGTAAGTTCATGTAACAAGATCATTCATTTGCACCACTTCTGCTGATCCATTTGCCATGAAATATGAATACAGTGTAAATGGCATAGCATCTTAAAATAATGTAAAGAAAAGACAAGGAAGTTTTTCTCTTTTTTATATATGTATATAATACACTATATACACTATATATCCAAAAATATCCCCTTATAATGAGTGAATTCATCTACTTTAAGATTCATTCACTCATTGCTGGCACAGGCATTCATTTGCACACACTCAGCTTTTATGAGCTCCATAGAAAAGCACTGATCAATAGAATGGGATGCTCTGGAGCGGCCACACATGAGCCTCAGATCACCATGCCCAATGCCAAGCATCGGCTAGAGGGGTTTAAAGCTCCCCAGCTGTGGAGCTGTGTTATCTGGAGTGGTGGAGCCCCAACCAGTACCTTTGGGATGAGCTGAAGTGATTCAGAACTAACCAGCCAATCCAACCTGATCTCACTAATGCTCTAGTGGTTGAATGCAATCAAATCCCCACAGCAAAGTTTCAACATGTCTATTAATTCAACAGCTCTATTAATAAAAATCTTCCTTCAGAGAAAAAAAATACACGTATATATATATATATATATATTATGTACACACGTATATATATATATGTGTGTGTGTGTCTGTGTGTGTGTGTGTGTGTGTGTGTGTGTGTGTAAAAAAGTACATGTATATATACACACCCCTATATAAAATACAGTCAGTAATTAGTATGCATATAAGCATATCCAGAGATAAAAGTCACTGTAGAGAGAAGTGGAGAAGAAAGAGACGGAGAAAGAAAGAGACACTGGGACTTTCTTCAGGCACAGTTTTCCATTTTCTCTTGGTGGCTTTTGTTCTTTTATATTCCGAGTCTCGAGGAAAGATTTTAAGATCGGATGAGAGCAGACATCAGAGAGACACAGAGAGAGAGAGAAAGAGAGAGAGAGAGAGAGAGAGAGAGAGGGAGATCAGTAGAGGAGCTTGAGGCTTCATGTGTCTGTTTCCTCTCTGTGTATCGATTCATCTTTCTTTCTTTCTTTCTTTCTCTCCTGTTCAGTCATTTTAAGCTCTTTTCCTGTTCCTTCTTTTGTGTAACTCTGGCGCAGCTGCCAAACGCTCTCAGGAGGGACTGTTTAATACACACACACACCCCTCCGTACAGTCACAACTCCACACGAGAGATCTGAGCAAGTGAAATGATTTTAAATCCAATCAGTGCATCTAATATTTCTCATGATGAGATTACTGTTTAAAGAAACTTACAGTCTCTTCTGTGCCTCAAAAAGCAAGTGTGAGGCACAAACTCTGAAGTACAAGACAACAATATCTCATAATCTCATAATCATTATATGGAGTAACAAGGTATGAAGTATGAACACTCATTAATTTCACTGTAATGTCACCCATTAAAACAGGAAATTTTCAAGGACGCAGAAAACGTTTGGCCGTCACGCCAACAACTCACAGAATTTCTAATAAACTTACACATTAAGCCCAGACACATTTTAGTACACAGCCTTCATAGCATTCTAGCCCAAACCTGCTGCTTAAAGACCCAGTAAAACTACAGTAAGAATCACTGTTTTGTTTCACAGATTCAGTTTCAGTTCTAGCAAATAAGCAGGAAGAAATCACACACACACATTTTCTAAACCGCTTATCCTTCTGAGTCACGCGGGTCATTGGGCAGAAGGTAGGATACACCCTGGACAGGTCGCCAGTCCATCGCAGGGCGAAGAAACTACAGTCTTATGCAAATGTTTGAACATTATTTGTTGATTTTCTAAGATCCTCTACAGAGAACATACTTAAATATGATGTTTTATTTAATTATTTATTTATTTGTTGTTGAATTTAACATAAATTTAACATGAAAAAGTAAAATATATCACATAAAATGTGCCATAACTTCTCTGTAGAGGAGGTGTTCACTTATTTTTACTTAGAAAATCAACTAGATCTCATTCGATCGGGGCGCTCAAACTTTTGCACACGTCTGCATATAAGACTCTAACATCTTGAAATGTCTTAACACCATTATTTTAGCCCATGCATTGCATAAAGACATTTCTCGTCCACTTTTCTGCTTAAAATGTGACATTACAGTGAAATTATTCAAAATCATTTGAGACAAAAAAAAAATACAGTTGATTTTGGTTTTGTTTTTGCATCGTCAGTTCATAATAGCTGATTAACACAAGGCTGCTAAACTGGAGTCTGACATGACACAGTTCCTTTATCGCCAAGTTGAACATTTTTTCTGATGGCCCTATCAGAGGGTGAATGAAAACGAAACATCTTGAAAGAACCTCTCACAGGTTTTCGCTGTTTGTTTGATGTTTGTCTGTTTGGTTTTAATCTTAACGCAGTTAAGTCTGGGCTATTTGGGGTAATTTGGGGAATATTACACAAATATTTTATCCCAGAAGAATCAAATCCCTTACAAACGACATTACCGCACCTCTTCTGATAAAACTCTTCCAGCTCTAATGGGGCTTAATATGCATTGAGTGTCTCGTCCTCTGTTTCTCTCTCAGTTCCACTTTAACCCGGCTCAGTCCGTGCTGGTGATGGAGGGGGAGGATTTGGAGCAGGTGAACACGGCGCTGAGGAAGGTCTCTTACATCAACTCCCGACAGTTCCCCACACCCGGAGCCCGCCGCATACACATCTCCACCACAGTACAGTACGATCAATAACTAATAATAATTCATAAAGCCACCGCTGTGCTGCCTTGATTCCTAACCCTCTCAAACCCTTCATAGTGATCCATTCAGTGTCTGTCTGTTTGTCTCCTTTGACTGATTAAATCTGCTCCCATAATGGTTGGCGAGTGGAACTTTCTGTGAGCTACTGTGTTTCCTATCATTGTATCACTTCCTGTCAAGCTCCATGCTGGCTTTATTGTTGGATGCACTAAATGGAGTGTGAAGTATATATTCATGTGTTTTCTTGCTTGGAGTGGCTGTTTGTGAAAAACAGAATCAAAACCTACAGCTTTGTTAGATCATGTTCTTAAAGGGGAGGAGTAGCTTATACAGCAGAAGGAGTTTTTTGTGTCGACCATAAAGGGTTAAAGGGTAAACTATTACATTTACATTTACAGCATTTAGCAGACGCTCTTATCCAGAGCGACTTACAAAAAGTGCTTTGTCTATCTAGAGAAAGTATCTTTGCCAGTTACCAATAGGTTAGAGAGAAAGTCAGTCCTGAGCTCAGATACTGCTAGAAACAACAAGTCACCACAGCAGTGCAATACAATACAACACAATACATAACTGCAGTACAATACATTACAATGAATACCTAACTCAGTGGTCATTTAAGTGCTGTACAAAGAGATGCGTCTTCAGTCTGCGTTTAAAGACTCTGCTGTTCGGACAGCCAGTGGGAGTTCGTTCCACCACCTGGGCGCCAGCACAGAGAACAGTCTCAATGCTTGTCTTCCACGCATCTTGAAGGATGGCGGGTCAATGTGAGCTGTGCTCGAAGTTCAAAGGGCTCGTGGTACAGTTCGAGATTTGACCATTGCCATCAAGTAGGGAGGGGCTGGTCCATTTTGGCTTTGTAGGCCAGCATTAGGGTTTCAAATCTGATGCGTGCAGCTACAGGAAGCCAGTGAAGGGAGCGCAGCAGTGGTGTGACGTGGCTGAACTTGGGGAGATTGAAGACGAGCCGTGCTGCTGCATTCTGGATGAGTTGGTGAGGCTTGATGGCCTGCATAGGGTAGACCAGCCAAGAGCGAGTTGCAGTAGTCAAGCCTTGAGATGATAAGAGACTGCACTAGCACCTGGGTGGCCTCTCGAGTGAGAAAGGGTCGGATCCTCCGGATGTTGTGCAGGAGAAACCTGCATGACCGAGTTAGGGTTCGCGGTATGAGCGGAGAACGATAACTGGCCATCCAGCATCACACCAAGACTTCTTGCCTCTATAGACGGAACAATCAGGGAGTTCTCGAATGAGATGGCGAGATCATGATGAGGACCTGTAGTTGCAGGGATGAAAAGCAGCTCAGTCTTGCTAGGATTGAGCTTCAGGTGGTGAGCTGCCATCCATGAAGAGATGTCAGACAGACATGCCGAGATAAACATACGTCTATTTTCAACATTTTTGCCCCTTAACCCCATACGCTTATTTTTCAGTTGTTAATTTTTATACTTATTAGTATTAGTAACTACTACAGATTATTTTGTAGATGCAGATCAACTAATTTTTATGGCTATATAAATAATATAACTATAAAGGTGCACTATTAAAGATGATTCTTCAAAGGTTCTTTATTAAGAAAATGGTTCTATGTAAAAACCATGCACACTCAAAGAACGCTTTGCATGATTAAAGGGTTCTTTGCCTTAGGAAAGGGTTCTTCAGACTGAAGGAGAATGTGCTGTGGATGGTTCTGTATAGAACCTTTTTAAAAAAGTTTCCATATAGCCCAAAAGGGTTCTTCTATTGTTACAAGCTTGACATTGTAACAATAGAAGAACATTTTGTGTGCTATATAGAACACTTTCCAAAAGAGGTCTATACAGAACCATATACGACACATTCTAACTCTTTCATGATGCAAAGAACCATTTAACATGCAAAGGGTTCTTTGAGTGCTCTTTTAAGAGTATAGATACCTATGAGCCATATACACTCAGAAAGGTGGTAAACTGTCACTGGGGCAGTTCCCCTCTTGTCACTGGGGTGGGACCCTCAAGGGTACATCTCAGTACCTTTAGTCAGAGAACATAACTGTACCATAATCCACTGAAATGATATGTTCTAAGCTGTACTGACTCCACACACCCCGTCTCGTCTCCAGGCTTTTATTTTACTGTTCTGTTTTAAAACATTCGGTTATGAAAAGATACAAATACGAACTTTTCACCTGGAAAAACTTCTTTAAGGTTCACAATCAGGCCTTAAAACCACTGTTGTACCTTTGAGGGAACATTTACATTGTTTGTACCTTGATGAACAAAAAATGTACCTGCACAGAACCTTTATTAATAACAGTGTAGGTTTAACCACATTGTCACCCCTTTAAGGTCAATATAAAAAAGCAGCTTTAATTTTTGATTTTTAACCCTATTTGCAATGACTGTTTTGTTTCAGTTTTTTTTTCTTTCTGTAAAACAAGACAACAATAACTATAAGAACTACGGAAGACCATCTCCTAGATGGACGTTTAAATCTGTACTTTCACTACAATTTCACAGCTTGTTTTGTATGGTTGTTTTTATAATAACTGAATAATAACTCTAATACCCTCTTTTTGCATGTTATTTGAGTGCTAATAGTGCCCCTTGTGGATAATCTTCAGACTGCTAAATGTGAGTGAGTTAGTTAGTCGGTCAGTCAATCAGTCTCTCACAGACAGGATATTATAGTTAATTAAAACTATTACTAAAACAAAACTAGCAGTGAAAAAATGCTTAGCTGTAATAAAAATTAAGACGTCAGTTTTAAAAGTAAATCAAAACAATAATATCCACTGCAAAACAAACTAAAACAAAATAGAATCACTGCATAAGAAAAGCTGAGCTCAGTCAACTGTTGTTTTAATGTTGTTCTACCCTTATACAGGGAGATTCACTCAAAAGAGGCCCAGAATATTCTTTAATAACTCTCTCTAGGATGAAACAACGTGCAATGTGCTTCTCAGTATATGGAGCTTTAAACAAGCTGGGATGCCCCTGCGTTGGAGCGATGAGGTAGGCGCCAGACAGCCGTCGCAATGTTTAACCTCCCCATTATGCTTGCCGACACGTTCAGGAACATGGAGCGCCACGCCGAAATGTGTCTGGTAGAAAACGAAGATCACTTCTAGCATTGCATGTAATGCGATCAATTACACAGACGTCAAAGTATGTAGCACATTGTTCTGGTACAGATTGCTTCATCCTAATGGGAGTTACAATAGAATATTCGGGGCCTCTTTCAAGTGAATCTCCCTGTAAAATGATGCTATATCATGCGCCCATCCGCTGAGCCCTGCCTCCTGGGCGCTGCCTCTGGTCCCACAGTGAGGTCACTTTAATTTGCCTTACGGTCAACCCAGATGGCCAAGCTGCGGAGCAGGGGCGGTGCCCAGGAGGGACTTGGTAGGGACTCACTAGGGACTCACACACCGTCCACCACTCCCTCACTGTTCTTCTCTCACCAGCTGTCCTCGTGGGGCTTCATCCACGCTATGATTTTAGGGGAAGGGCACATGCCATAGATGTGTTCATTATAATCCTAAAAACTGAAACTGAAACTAAATAAAAACTGTTACTTTCAGAAAATAATTAATGAATTAATTAAACCCTTAAAACGAACTGAAACTGAAAAAATCAAAATGAAAAATTAAATAAAAAAAACTAATAAAAAAATTTAAACTATAATAACTCTGGTAACAAGTCAGGTCTATGAGCTGCTTTGCATCTCAGAAACATCTGCTGAAAGGTTCTTTAGGGAACCGTGGCATGGCTTCATAGAACCTTTATTGGCACCTATACTTTAAAGAGTGTTGGACAGGCTGAAAACCACTCTGTGATTGTGTGGGAATGGTGAGATGCCACATTGTCCCATGCAATCACATATGTTTGCATGTTTGGCCTCACCTGCCCCGTTTCCTCAGGCAGAATCTCTCCACAGAGGTCATCCAAGAATGAAATTAGACACTCTGTACCGAATGGCCTGGTTTGGGAGTTTTGTGTAACAGCAATCTACTGGATGATATTGCTCCACACACAGTGATACTGGCACCTCCCCCAACCCCCACTCCACCCGGCCTGCAGTGCCTACTGTGGCCTTTTTTCCTATTACATTACATCCCTGCTGGCATCTTTTGGGCAAATTGAAGCCAGCCTCATTCACATAAGTGATTTCATGGGGGGATTGATTGTCTCCAGCTTCATAACTTTCAGAAAGAAATTGGAGTAAATGCTTTATATCTAAAAAACAACAAGTCCCTGAGTGCCGTATCCTACTGTGCACTAAGCCTTTTTCAGGACCATCAGTGTATTGAATAGACACCTTTCCAAAACATCCAAACTGGCGTAGCAAAGTGCAGGTCGAGGCCCCCTCCCCACGCCCAAAAAACACAACTACTTTAGACCCGTATGCCTCTCAGCAGGGACGCTGTCCTCATCAGACCTCCATTAAGCCAGCCCCCCAGAAAGTGTTCTTAAATGTGTAGAAATAGAAAGAAATACTTTGGCTGTTGTTTGTTTTTTAACCCTTTTTTTAATCCCAGGCTTATTACATACTAAACCTTATTATTCAGTAACTATAGGGGCCTCAATGCAAACTGGCTGAGCTATTCTTAGATTATAACGGTGTAATAAAACTTTGTGCTCGCCAGCTGTAAGGGTTTAACAAAGCAGTGAGAAATTGTTTGTAAAATCACAGAATGAGGTTTGTGTCACGTGAGCAAATTAACAAAGATGATGATTTTGTTTAAACCATCAGGGGCCAGATTCACAAAAGTGCAAATCTTCTTAAATGTGTGTTTTTTCTTAACTTCATTCTTAAAAAAAAGTTATGAGAAAGTATTATTCTTCAAATAACATCTTAAGAATCTTATTTACTTTTCTTAACTATTTTCGTAAGAGTAATTCTAAGAACAAGTGGTATTCTTGAAAATATTATGTTCTTAAATGTTTTTTATAACTTTACATAGGCTCACACTTGTCTTAGGGTGTAAGTTGACAAGGTCAGCGTCTAAATTTATCGGGGACACTTCATCTGCTGCTCCTCGTCCTCATACATCACCCCACGATTATCATATTTTCCAATGAGGATTTTTTTCCTGTTGGCTGTTTCTTCCACCATAACCTCCAGTTCTTGTTTGCTCATTTTTTAAAAAGCTTGGTTTGAAGTTTTTCCTCCATTTTTGCTCCTCTGAGCGGAATTAAAATAACCAAAATATTAATTAATGCAAATTCAAAATGTATCAGATGTCGTTTATGGTATGTGGTAAAATGCAACGTAGCCTACGTAAGAAAACAATGAAGATTCTCTTAAAGACAATCTTAAGACTGTAATAAGATATTTGAGAACCTGTTCAGTTTGTTTTGAGAATTGCAATTAAGAACATTCTTATGAACTTCTTAGTGTTTGTCTTAAGAATCTCCACAAGTTTTTCTTAAGAAAGCTTTCGTGAATCCGTTTTCTGTTCAGTTCTGCAGGCCTTTGTCAGCAGGGTCGAGCCATAATGATCACCCGGCTGTTGTTTTGCTATACTATTGAAGCATAATTACATAATTAATGATATAATTAGTTATATAATGAATTACATTTCAATCCATTTTACATTCTGCTCAAGAGGTCTGCACTTCTGACCTCTTTCTGCTTGTTTCATTGTCAGAAACTGACAAAAATATGGCTAATTAATATAAAATTTCAACATGCTTTTGTTAGCGCTGGTTACAGCTAAGACTGAAATATCTGGCAGCACTCAGGCCTGAGTGTGTAGAAGTTTGATAGCACTGTCAGGTTCATCGTATTCCAACATCTATTTATCTCTTATAATTAGGCTGTTTTTGTGGCTGTACCTTTAAGATTGATATAATGTAAATGAGCTCTGTTCTGATTGGCTCTCCTGTATTGTGGTCTTAATTAAAGAAGCAGTCTGGGCTGAAACACTCCTCATAACTTCACTGTGAGTAGGTGGAGCTAAACTGCTATAAGCTGAATATTTTCATATATGTGCAAATGTGTTTCATGACATCACAAAAACCATGAATTCAAAATGGGCTGTTAATAAAGTCTAGTATCCGTCTATGGACTGTATGGACTGGTACGTTTTAAAACTTTAGCAGTGTTTACCTACAACATCAAACTCTTCAAAACAAATTGAGGAAAATTAAGTTTGATAAAGATAATTGAATGAAATATTAACACTGTATAAAAGTGGCTCATCAGATCAACCTAAAAATTCAACTGAGTTTTATTCAACTCAAAAAATTACTTTGATTAAAAGAATCGTTTATTCAAATTATTTATTTAGGTTGAATAAAACTAGTTAATTTACTTCTACATGACATTTTTTTACGCTGATCTGATGAGACGTTTTTACAGAGAAGTTACAAGAACAATATTTTATTTTTATATTTATTTTATTATTAAATCTAAATTTTAAGACAGTCTGGTTACTTAAATAAATAAATAAATAAATAAATACTTTTTTAACAGGAATGCACCAAAATTTTTGTCGTTGAAAATGTTCAGACAAAAAAGCAGAAGGTAAAATAAGTTAACCGGTCATTTAAATGAAACTAAAAAAGAAATATAGTGATTAAATATGCTGTTTGTCCTGCGCTGGTCAGCACAAATGTGTTCGAACAGTTTGAGCAGCAGCAGGTAAACAGTAAAACACTCAAACATGATTCTCTGCAGCTGCAATCTGTACGTTCTTTAACTTACATGCTTTTCAGCATTAACTTCATTTAATGGAATTCTTTCATTGAAATGACATAAAACATACTGACTAAGTCAACATCTTTCAGTAGTGAACTTCATTACGTCCTGTTTGTCAGATCCTGCTGGTGTGGGTTCATGGCTGTTTCTTCTCTAAATAACAAACACCAAGAGACTTCTGAGCTCGTAGCGCCCGCTGCTGGAGAAACTTCACACTGCTAGATGCAACTGCTAGACCACATCAACGTGTTACATATTAAAAACAGCAGTGTTTTCCATCATTTTAGCAGAGGTGCTCTGTAAATCAGCTTTAGATGCCTGTGGGAAAACAGGAAGTAGTAAAAATCAATATTTTTAACATTTTAATATTTACTATTTATTGTTCGATCAGTTTTCTTTCCCAACATGATGATTAGCAGTTCTGAAGAACTTTCAGCATTATTAATTTAATTCTACAGCATGAACCAAACGGTAAATGATGCATTAAAGAGCACATTCTATTGGATTTCAGTTGTGGTTTTCAGCTTCGTGGGTCATTTCAGTTTCGGTCATGGATTTTCATTTGGGTGTTTTACCACTTCCTCTGCTGTATCTGTTGGTTTGCTGGAAACTGTTTACTATAGATGCCTCTGTTGACCACCTGGGATTTGTCTGAATGGTCAGACCCGCCTCTCTGAGTGATAGACCATAATTTATAGTGTGGCCTATTTCGGTAGTCATCTGAGACAATACAGTCTTTCTCTATGCTGAACCCCAGGACACATTCATACACCTCCCATTCTCTCTCTCTCTCTCTCTCTCTCTCTCCCCATCAGCTATTTAGAC
The DNA here is from genome assembly GCF_904425465.1 of Colossoma macropomum. Classification (NCBI taxonomy): domain Eukaryota; kingdom Metazoa; phylum Chordata; class Actinopteri; order Characiformes; family Serrasalmidae; genus Colossoma; species Colossoma macropomum. The sequence goes on from NW_023494786.1 coordinate 29,206,025, forward strand.
CTGAAGAGCCATTTTTACAGAGTATACAGCGTAAATTGGTCCTTCAGCATCAGAGCAAGTCTCTAAATAGGACTGTGATTGTGCTATTACTTATATCTGTACATATTTATATATACAGTACTTTTTTTTTCCAATTTCCAATGAAATTTTATATTACACTGTTAAAAGTGTCTTGTCAGATCTCCCTAAAAAGCAATTGAACTAGTTTTATTCAACTGAAAAACTACATTGATTGAAAGAATCGTTCATTCAAAGTATTTATTTAGGTTGAATAAAACTAGTTAATTTACTTGTTTCTACATAAAGTAATTTTTTAAGTAGATCTGACGAGACACTTTTTACAGCGTAGGTTAATTTACATACATACATACATACATCATCTAAACCGCTTATCCTTCTGGGTCGCGGTGAGGTTAATTTATATTAAGTTTCTAGTAGATTTTAAACTTTAAATCATTTTTCTGAAATAAAGTATATCACTGTTTCTGAAACAAAACTTCATACCTCCATTTTTGTCGTTTTTCAGTTTTTGACATAATTTGAAAATGTTGTTTATTGCCATTTACATTGTGTGTAAATTTCATAATGAAGGGACCAAAACGAAACGACCCAAAATTACTCGGGAAAAAAAGTCTGGTTCCATTGACTTACATTAAAAGTAAAGAAGGTTTTTTTTTCCTTCTCCTGTAAAGTTCTCATTTTGGAGATACAAAACCTGCTGAAGTGCCTGGCTCACAAATCCTAACCAATATTAAAAATCTCAGAGACCCCACACATACTGACCGATCCCACTGATGTTTGGTCATTTAAAGCCTAGTTCCAGCATATCTTACTGATCTATTGAACCGTTATAGCTCGTCCAGACAGGCTGAAGCAGGCTTGCTGCAGGCTAGGATTAATTACAGTTCAGTTGGTGGAAGAACGTTTACTTATATAACTCTTCAACTCTAGAATAGCATTTCAGATACGATAAGGATGCAGTTTTGATGGGAGTTTTAAATCAGGTTTGTTTCGGACAGCGTATGCAGAGTGAATCAGTTCTCTTTTTTTCTTCTATTGTTTGTATGTGGCTTTTATTTCATTTAGACCATAGTATTTTACAGTACAGTGCAAAAGTCAGAGCCCACCTTTCATACATTTATTCGTTTTTCAGCCTGAGGAAAGAACCAGAAAGCATATAGAGATGAGAAAATAACACAGAAGCGTCAGTGAAATATAGTATCACATTTTCAGTGTTTAGTTTGTCCAACCTTTACCTTTTTTACAGGTTCTATTCTTTTCAGGAGACTCACTTTCAGCTTTTCAAAGAAACCTGCAGGGATATTTTTTCACACCTACAAAGTTCAGTCTTAGAAGTTGGTTTTGCACTTTCTGCTTCCATGCAAGTAATCCCAAACCCATTCAGTGATGTTGAGGTCTGGACTCTGGGGTGGTCAGTCCATTGTTCAGCTTCTTTGTTTGATGTGTCCGTCTCCTTTTCTCAGTGAGGTTCTTCTTGAACAGCTACATGTCCTTTCAGACCCACAGCGCTGAGTCGTCTTCTCACAGTGGAAGGATGGACAGAAACACCTGTGGATGTTTTCAGATCTGAAGCAGCTTGATTTTCTCCTCTCTCTCAGAGATGAAAGCTTTAAGTGCTGTTTATCTGATGGGGGCAGTTTTGGTGTCTACCAGGTCTTCCAGGTGGTTGTTAGGAGTCTCATTATCTCTGTAGCTTTTAAGCATTTTCTGATCTCCAATTTTGGAAACTTCTGAGTTTCTTTTGACTCCTTCCTTATGCAAGTGGATTATGATGTATCTGATCTCCTCAGAAATGTCTGATGAAAGACAAATAAATGCTTAATTGTTGTTTTGACTGGAAATGAAATAAATGACTGGGTGGTCTCTGACTTTTCACAGTACTGTATCTTTCCAGAGTTTTTTTTTTCTATGTAAAGCAAATTAAGATTTTGTAACTAAAATGAAAAAAGTTAGTCGTGTGCATAAGTTTGGGTGCCCCCGTTGAATTACATTTTGTTGATTTTCGATGTAAAAATAAGTCAGCACGTCCTCTACGGAGAACACACTTCTGCACATTATTAGATTTTATTGTCCAATATGTTACATTTTGCAAATGAACAGAAATTATGCACTAAAATTAAAAGAGAAATGCCATATTTGATTTGTTCCCTGTGTTAACCTATTTTCACTTTAAAAAATCAACAAATGATGTAATTTGACCAGAGGTGTTGTAGCGTACGAGCTGAAGCACGTTGCAAACGCAACAAGGCTTTATTTTAGGCAGTCCAATAACAGGCAGGGGTCAAAATACAAGCAGCCAGTAGAAAAGGCAGATCAATATTCACAAAACCAGGAGATGAAACACACTGTAAAAAAACAAAACACACCGTAAAAATGGCTCGTCAGTTCAACAAAAAAAATTACTTCACATGGTAACAAGTAGATTTCAAAAATTTTTTGAAGGATTTTTTCAATCAAAAAAAGTCATTTTTTTGAGTTGAATAAAACTAATTCATTTGTTTGATACTACATGAAGAATTTGTAGAATTTTACCATTTTTTACAGTGCAAGAACAAAACAAATGAAAACAGGCTTAGAACTCAAGTTAACAACACAGAGACTTCACCCAGACTACACCAAGCAAAGGAGGATAGTGAGTCCAACATCACTCGACTGACAGGCGTGCAAGTGGACGGAGCCTGGAAGAGTCCAAATAGAGTCTCCCCAGAGGGAGAGACACACTGTAAAAAGTGGCTCGTTAGATCTACTAAAAAAATTACTTCATGTGGTAAAAAGTAAATTAACTAGTTCCATTCAACTCAAAAAAATACTTTGAAAGAATCGTTCACTCAAAGTATTTATTTAGGTTGAATAAAACTGGTTACTGTACTTTTTACCACATGAAGTAATTTTTTAGTAGATCTGACGAGCCACTTTTTACAGTGTAGGCTATAATGAAAAGAAAAGAAAGTACAGATAATTGGTCAAAGCAATGAAATGATCATCATGTTTCTGGTGCACTTCCTGCTGCGCTAACTGAGTGAGGACTTTTGAAAGTGAGCTCTAAAATGCTTGTTAGCAATTGTAAAAGAAAACCGCTGTCTGTGTTTTTTTTTGTGTGCAGTTTTCTCCCAACGGCTCAGATTCACAGCCTTCCTTTTCTCTCTTTGTGTCTTTTTCTTTTCGTCTTTAATCCTCCCTCTATCCTGAAGCAGTTTGAGCTTCTTACTGATTTGAGAGAGAGAGAGAGAGAGAGAGAGAGAGAGAGAGAGCCTCCTACTAGCCTGCTAGTGCCCTAAGGGACTGCGTGAATATGCATGATCAAATTTGAATATTCATAAATCTTTTGGGAGTTTGACCCGCCTCCTGTGGGGCTGGCTGCGAGGCCGTGGGTGGAGTCCCTACAGCAAGAACAGCAGGGAATTAGCATGGGACACATACACGGCTTCCTCTGCCTCGGCAGAGACCGGTGATGAAGGATTACAGGATCTTGAGTAAGAAAATACATTTTTATTCTTCTGCACTAAATTCATATGATAATAAAAGACTCGTCTCAGCCTCAGGTCATGTGGCTGCGCAGCCGAGTGGGATTACGGAAGCGCTGGATTAAATTTCCCGGTGTTTTTTGACCAAAAACCACCAAACAGCCTGGTTTACTGAAACTTCAAAAAACAGAGACAGAGAGTTTTCAGGGCAGTGTAGGACATTAAGGCTTCATCAGGGAGTTTCTGTGGAAACTATTGCATGTTTTACTGTATTTCCTGCTCTAACACAACTGACCAAGCTGATTAAGGACTTTAGAATTACTTGATTGGTCAGTTCTGCTAGAGTGGAGAAAAGCGTGTGCAGGCCTGACACCATCAGTTCAATATTTGTCACAATATTTTGCCAATGTTGTACAGTATTTGATATAATTTTAGCTGGCGTTAATAAAAATATATCTGATATGACTGATTGGACAGATTTTCTTCTGTTTTCATCTCTTAAAGCCACAAGTATAAGAAGCAGAGTTCACACAATATTGTAAATGTCAGGAAATATACTAGTTATTTAGTTTTCTATGCATTTTATACATGGTACCGCTTTAAAATAAGACTTAGGGTCATAAACACGTCATTAATCATTAACAAGCAGTTATAACGCATTAATGAAAAGAGAAAAATGAGCTGTTACACCTGATAAACATGAATATGTGATGAAGCTGACAAGTTTAGTGCTGACTGATGAAGACAAAGTAAGATCAATAAACATCAAAATCTGAGGTTTAACAATATAAATGAATGAGGGTTCACTATTAGGCAAACAACAGGTCACCGTCGCCCTTTTTATTTATGTGTTGTAAATGCTTATAATGATTTTGTGAGTCTATATCTCTGACATTTTGTCTGTTACAACATAAAAATGTCAAAAACATGGCAAAAAATGTAAAGGATGTTTGTTCTTTCCACAAAACAAGACTGTATTTAAGCAACAGAACGTGAGAGGGGGTGGATTTTCACCAACAACATCATGGCTGTGATTTGGTAATGGGCACAAGCCAAAGGCTGCCAACAGCATAACATGTTTTTGCATTAAAGTGGGTTTTTGTATTGACATTCATTGGATACTCAACTTTCTGTCCTGGATTTTTCTTGAAGTAAATGTCCGAAAAGGATCAAACCTACATTTCCTCACTCCTGAAAGACAAAACAAACTACAACCAAACAAAGCTAAAAATGTCATTCGTTAAATTTGACTGAACATGAAATGTTTCAGAACGGCAGAATACCCATGCTTTAGTCATTAAGGGACCGTCTAAACAGGGCATAACACATTTCCCATGTGTTTAGCTAAAAGAGGGCAAAATCACATGAAATCACTTGTAGTAAAGAAAGTGGCCAACTGGGACTTCAGTAGGCTTTAAGGAAGCTCTTTGCTACAAGTGATTTAATGTGACTCTGCCTTCTTTTAGCGAAACACATGGGAAATAACACTTAGAAAGACATCCCTGTTGTGCACTTTGGAGACGGTCCCTTAATGACTAATGCACCAGTCTTTAGAGAGAGTCCCTCTTTCATTGTAGCCCACTCTTCTACAGACTGGGTGCACATTTCAGCGAGACGGGTTGTGTACAATTTAGAAAATATAATTTCAGTGGATTATGGTACAGTTATGTTCCCTGACTAAAGGTACTGAGATGTACCCTTGAGGGTCCCACCCCAGTGACAAGAGGGGTACTGCCCTAGTGACAGTTTACTACCTTTATTTTGAGAGTGTATAGTGCTTTTCAAGGTGCACAAAGACGATTTATACAGACATCAAGTTAAAAGCTGAGTTTTGATTTGAGCTAAGACCGATCGGTGCAGTCTCAGATGTGTTTGGGGAGAGAGTTCCAGAGGGTGGGGGCAGCTATGAAGAAGGCCCTGTCACCCCAGGTCCAGTGCTTGGTCCTTAGTGGTAGAGACATGAGCATCATAGTAGAGACAGCAGGAAGGGGATAGGTAACGGAGCAGATCAGTGAGGTTGGAAGGCGCCTGGTTGTGGAGAGCTTTGTGAATCAGGAGGAGAACTCTGAATTTGTGGGACAGGGAGCCAGTGGAGTGGTGTTGCCATGAAAGCGGGAGGGGGTTCAGCAGGGTTCTGGATGTACTGGAGTTTCTTTTGAATTATGGATGATGTGCCATAAAAAATTCTGTCATGGCTGTGATTCAGTCACAGGCACAAGCTTTAGGCCAGTATAGTGGATCATCACAGTTGTGATGTTATTCATGATGTCACACAACTTTGAGTGCTTTTATACAACAGCTCTGAAAAATACATAAAAAAGTAAAGCAAAGAAGCCCTGAGTATTATATCTAATATTGACTTCGCCAAATAAAGTGGTACCATTTTGCGTCATAAGTAGAGCCTTAAGACTGTCACAATAGCCACGTTATTAATAATCCGTTAATAATCCAACTAATAGCTCTATCGGAATAGAATACGTCCATGTAAACACCTCAATCGGAATAGACTAGTCCAATTGAAGCCATTTGGAATACAATTTCTATCTGATTGAACGAGGTGGGTAATCCTGTAAATAATCCCTTAAATAAAAGAATAATATCCGTGTAAATGCCTGTATCTGATTACATTCCCTATCGGAAAGTTTAAGTATGTTCTGATCATGTTCGTTTATAGCGTTCAACATGGCGGAGCAGAAACTGGTCTGCAGAGGAGACGAAGTTTATGCTCTGATCTTTAAAAGACGGCGGTGGGACGGACGTCCAGCTTATGTGTCTCAGAACACGACGTCTTCCTCTCGGCCTTCTTTAATAAGGACGTGTGAAGGACGTTTTCCTGAGTCTGACATCATTTTAAAGTTATTAAAAACACAAGCACTGCTCACTGCTGCTCATCTCACTCTGACTGGACTCACTTGATGCTCGTTGTCATGGTAACGTCCACACTAAGTGGTACTGTACACATGCACGTAATTTTGGATCGGATTACTTGTAGTGAGCATGTAAACGGATTTTCATCAGATTGTTGAGTAGACAGCATATAAACACATCAGTCTTAATCTATAATCAGACGGTATTCAATCAGATTGACAAAAAACTTTGCGTGTAAATGCAGCCAATATCAGGTTCAGCTCAGTTTTTTCAGTACTTTTCCAGATGAACCTGAATGTGATTTGGTTCCAAAATCGCTTAGGCTCAACCACAGGTTCTAAATCTGATATAGTCCTGCGGTCACTCTCTTCTTCGGAATCTGAGCTCCAGGTCAAATATTATCTCATAGAAGCTATCTAATGTGTCATTTATTCTTAAAGTAGAAATGTTGTAATCTGCAAAGCGCTTAGCAACTAACGCTCAGTTGTTGTGACAAAACTGTGCTAGTATTTGTGATAGCAAACACTAAAACGCTTCTCAACCAATCAGATCCAGCTGTTAGGACTAACTTTTGTTTAATGTAATGTATTTCAATCTAGTGGAACGAATGTACACCTTCTTTCAGCAGTCTGTTGAACCAGTCACATACAGACACCCTACAGTTGTCATCCTGGAATGTGGCAGTGTCAATGTAGCCATTCTTCATTCAATAGCTATTCTTCATTGAAGAATGGGTTAAAATGGACAGGTATTGTCTCAAAAGATGGGTTTAATCATTACCTCACATGTTTAGAGCTGTCAATAAAGAAATTGGATGCATAACCATGTGGTACACTGCAAAAAATGATATCTTAGTGAGTGAAAATATCTTAAATGTAGTCAATACATAATATTGTGAGATTATTTAATTTATTTCTAGACATTTTTTCCTTGTTTTAAGCATTACTTTTTGAAATGAGCAAAATGATCTTCATTATTTTTTGAAACAAGTAAACTAATCTGCCAATGGAATAAGACACTTTCAGTAGATAAAATCACTTAAAACAAGTAAAAATGTACAGAAACAGGTGGAATAATCTTATAATATTCTTACAAAAATCCCATAATGAGAAACGTTAGATTTATACACTACATTTAAGACGTTTTCACTTGTTAAAATATTATGTTTTGCAGTGTTCTGCGACTTTCAGTGAGCTACGAGTGAGAAATAGTTTATCAAAGTGTAAGAAGAGGTGTTTCGAGGCTTATTGTCCATGGACAGCCTAGGAGGGTTAAATGATGATCTTGTGTGGGCTGAATCTGCTTTGTTAGAAGAGGAAGAACACAGCTGTGCAGTGCAGGAGTAAATCAGGTTCAGAGGTTTCAGAAATTCTGCATTGTAGGCCAATTATGTAGCAAATCAGGCCTGTGATGAGTTATTGGAGAGCGATAAGATCCTCGACCCCCTCATGCTCTTTTTTTAACTCAGCAGAACTGAATAGGGTGTAGTTTAGACTTCAGGATGTCTGCACTAAAATCACACTGACAAAAACATCCTTTGGTTTTTCATGGATTCAAATGTGCACATTGAACATTAATAAATCAATATCACCATATCAACACAACTGCAATAATTGTGTTGATGTAACATGCAGTAATGTACAAAATGCTTAGGATATGTGAAGCCATTTATCTGAACAGTAAGTGTTTATTTGTTCAAGAAACACTAACCTTAGAATAAATAAACAAATATACAGTTCATTTTGATTTCAGGTGCACAAGCGTGTTGAAACAAAGCCACTCAAGCCTTAAGTCCAAATATCTCTATAAATTAAAAGCAATAGCTAATAAGAAATGCAAATGTAAAATGCCATAAAAAGCAAGATATTTAAATTCAAATATAAATCTATGTTGCCTTCTGATAATAGAAGATAATTCACTCACATCCTCAGAAGATGCATCCATCACCGAGTTCTGACCAAGTTCTCTTTGAATTCTCCTTCAATACATTCATAATTATCAGATTCATCCACCCGGGGAAGGGGTGCGAGCAACCCACGTTACAAAACGTTCTTCGAAAAGTTCATGCAATTACACATTTTCACCAGAGAGGTCCCCAAATCCCCAAATCTTACCTAGTGCAGCTTTAAGGGAAACATTTATGAAAAGAAAAATTAAATTAAGACTCAAAGTGGAGCTCCAGGAGAAGAAAATGATTTAAGGAGTTCAGAAGGTTATTCAGTTTCATCAAACATAGAGAAACTTCAAGATGACTTTCAATGTAAAGCCATGTTTACAGAGTGTATTTGGCAATCAAGAACAGCAAGGTTGTGGCCTGCTGACCAGCACATTGCTATTGTCGGAACGAAACATTGCATCTCCAAAAAGGTAACTTTAAAACATACTTTACTTTTAATGTAACTTAATAGAACCAGACTTTTTTCCAAGTTATTTTGGGCTGTTTCTTTTTTATTTAATTTATACACAATGTAAAGGACAACAGGCATTTTCAAATTATATCAAAAACTGGAAAAATTGAAAAAATAGAGGTAATAGGTTTTGTTCTGACAGCAGCGATATGTTGGCTAGCCAGTACTAGTTTCTTCTGAAATGTTTTTTGCTACCTAGTAAATAGACAATATCATTGTGCCACTTAAAAGCAGCAAAAGGAGTATAAGACTTTTTTCGATTGCATGGACCCCAAGCCCCCCACTGTCAATGTGGAAATGTAATCCAGCCTTATGACTTTTGCACAATACTGTATTTCATTTATGTGCAACCAATATAACCCCAAAGCTTTTTTTCAGTTTGACCTTAAACAGGGATCACAGCTGTTCCTGATCATTACCCTTCACAAAAGCTTTGGTTGTATAATCGCTCTTCCCACCTGGAGGCATGTGCTGCAAATACAAGCCAGTCATGCTCATCTGGTGGATCAGAGATGCAGAGGTGTGATGAGGAAGGGTTAACTGCCTTCATCCTTCACATATGGTGTTCAGAACCTGTGGGTATTGGGCTCTCCTCACTCTCACCTTGAAACTGTACTGAAATCAGTTTCGGTATAGAGAGCTGGGATGTGTCCAAGCTAAGTGCTCAATTAGCCAGACTAGGCCGTATGATGGCTCCTATTTGGAAGACAGCTGTAAAGAGAGAACCGCACACATCTGTTCAGAATGAAAGGGATCATATTATGGAAAACTGAGTTTATTGAGTATTTAAGTGTTATGTAAACATAATAATAATAATAATAATAATAATAATAATAATAATAATATTGTTAAAGTTTTTAAACACACCTTTCATTCCCAGTCAATACAGTCCAATATATGGAAACTAAGTTGGCCGTTTTGAATTAGTCATGGTTGTGATGTGACAACTAAAAATGAAGTGATGCAGCAGGTTGTTCCTGCACACAGTCCTTAGCAGACGTATTGAAGTGGAAGATGCGTCCATAAATATTTCATATTGCACAGCAAAAAGGTTATAGTTTACAGTGCATAGTCACTCGGTTCATTCACTGGAGGGGACATGCACCACTGCACCGTCAACTGCATTGTATTTATGCGATTGTAATACTTATTTTTGTACTGCACATTATATTTTTATTGTTGTTTCAGTATATTTTATTATTTAACTTATACTGCATCTGTTTAATAGCATACGGCAATACTTTTGCTCCTGTTTTGCTCTTGACTGTACTTTGTGCTGCTGTAATAGACGACTTTCCTTCCCTGGGATTAATAAAGCCATCCATCCATCCATCCACCCATTTATCCATCCATCCATCCACCCATTTATCCATCCACCCATCCACCCACCCATTTATCCATCCATCCATCCATCCATCCATCCTTCGACCCATTTATCTATCCATTCATCCATCCACCCACCCATTTATCTATCCATCCATCCATCCACCCATCCATCCATCCACCCATTTATCTATCCATCATCCATCCATTTAACTTTCCATATACTCATCCATCCATCATCCGCCCATTTATCTATCCATCCATCCACCCATTTATCTATCCATCATCCATCCATCCACCCATTTATCTATCCATCCATCCACCCATTTATCTATCCATCATCCATCCATCATCCACCCATTTATCTATCCATCCATCCACCCATTTATCTATCTATCCATCCATCCATCTATTTACAGGGTAACTCACATCAGCACATGCTCACCATATCTATCACCATAATTTCACCATATTTAATCTTAATTTTTTCTCCAGACTCAGTTATGCTACTTTTTTTCAATTTTAACAAGAAAATCTTGCAGGTTTAATTCTAAGGGATGAAGATCAATCAATCAATCAATCAATCAATCAATCAATCAATCAATACAGAGCAAGGGATGAAGAGGGGTTGGTGTAAATGTAAAAATGAATTATGGACTGTTTTGGCACATGAACCCACACAAACATGACAAGTTGACCTCTAAGGAAAAGGTGTAACAAGTTATTAAAAGCAATGGCAGATTATCGTGACAGTCGCTCTCTTTCCGACGCGCACTTTTCACAACGTATTCACGAGGGCTGCATCTCTGAAAACAAATAAAAACAACTGTTAATTAATCCATATGAACATAATTAAATGTGATTAAGACTAATGCTTAAAGGTGCAATTACTGTGAGCTTGAGGAAAACACAGCTAATTAATTCACAGAGAGAAAGAAGGTGAGAACAAGAAAGATTATGTTGCATTCTGAGTGAAGAAAAATGCGTTCGCGGTGCGTTCGCCTTACAGATGCGTCCTTTTTCACTCAGACTGCAATAACTCCCCGAAAACATTACTGTCACCAGCATTTCCGTTCCAGTGAGTCTCTCCTGCATCCTGTTTTGCACACATTATTGATTCTGATTGCCTCTTAGATGCCTGGCTGTTTGTGTTTACTATACGCTGTAGAGTGTGTTGTATGTGTGATGTCTGCGCAGGTGTTTCGGAGAGGACGTGTGCATCACCATCCCTGATATTGAGGCAGTTGTCATGGTAATGCAGCCGAGTGAACCACGCATCACCATCACTGGCGCAGAGCAACTCAACACGCCAGCCTCTGACCTTGCTCTCGGCCTATTGCTGTTCAGGGATTTGCATATCTTCAGCACCATTACCAAGAGCGATGGGATCGTCCCTAATACAGGTACTGACCAAAATCATACCAAACACATCTCCCGGATATCATAATGGACACCTGTTATACAGATATGTACACTAACCGGCCACTTTATTAGAAACCTCTACTTTGTAGAGCTAGAAATATCTGTCCGAACCCGAGACCCCACTGCTTACGCCAGGTTTGGGTGTCATTTTCCGAATATGTGTCGAGCAGAGGCCAGGTTCAGATTTCCTATTTGGGTTCTCACAGTCTGCCTCCAAGTTTAAAAGACCCTGTACTTCCCACGTACTTTGGTTTTACTCCTTAATTTCTTCTTCCTCTCTAGCTCAACACTATAAAACCGTTTTAATCTGGCTTTAATACTGGAAACTCCCACTCGTGTTGAATTTAGAACAGAGGTCCATGAGGCTCAAGCTTAAAGAAAATGGCTGAGCAGAAAATAAACTGAGAATTGATTCAGGAAAGTACATATTAGTGAAGCTAGAAGGACATTTAATGTGTTTGTAAACATGTTATATGTACTATGTTTTTTGCTGTTACAACCCCATGTTGTGTCTAGGGCATTGTGGGATCAGTAGCATATAGCATTTAAAAGACTGGTGATGATAGATTAAAAGATGGAGGAACAGGCCAATAGAGCTTTTGTAGCCATTTTATTAAAACCAACCACAATAAAATGGAGTGCTATGATATCTAGTACCACACTGGAAGAGTCAAACTGTGGACAGCACCAAAGAAAAGAACTAAACAAAACCTAACCTCACTAGCCTACTCTGAAACAAAAAGTATTTAGCTAACCTAAAAGAAAAAAAAAACAAAAGCTAACCATTTCCCACTCCTGGCCAGTAACCAAAAGTACATGTGGTGGTGCCCTCTGACCTGGGGAACTAGACAGAGTAGACTTCTAGATGGTGTGAATGTATAGGCACTCCTCTGACCTGTTTGAAACCCCAGGTGGTACAAATAACCAAACAATCTCTTGTAAAACAGTTAAAAGTGTGCAGGTAAAATACCACAAAACACTTCTCCAAACACAAGACAAAATCTTGCAAACTAAGTTAAAAGAAGTGCTGGTAAAATATCTAAAATACAGCACACATTTAATCAGTCCTCTCTCTTCAGCCATCTTGAAGGCCTCTTTTAAATCTTAGGCTCCTCCCCCCATCTACACCAGCCAGGCCTCTGATTGGTTAGAAGTCCTCCTCACATGACTGACTGCAGGGCAGGTACACCTGTGAAGGGAAGGACCAGAAGAGAGACAGAGACACAAACACATAAAAAGACCAAAATACTCTATTTACACTATTTAAGTATTAAATAGATGAAGGCTAACATCCTGCTATGTCAGCACCACACTGCATCAAAACAATGCATGATGTAAAGTTTATCCTGACTAAAAACTTGTATCCACTCACTGGCCACTTTATTAGAAACACGTACTGTGTACTTCCATTTACTGGCCACATTATTAGAAACATGTACCTTGTACTTTCACTCAGTGGCCACTTTATTAGAAACACCTACCTTGTACTTCCACTCACTGGCCACTTTATTAGAAACACTTGCCTTGTACTTCCACTCACTGGTCACTTTATTGGAAACACCTTGTACTTTCACTCACTGGCCACTTTATTAGAAACACCTGCCTTGTACTTACTAACTGGCCACTTTACTGAAAACACATACCTTGTACTTCCTCTAACTGGCCACTTTATTAGAAACACATACCTTGTGCTTCCACTCACTGGTCACTTTATTGGAAACCCATACCTTGTGCTTCCACTCACTGGTCACTTTATTGGAAATACATACCTTGTGCCTTCACTCACTGGCCACTTTATTGGAAACCCATACCTTGTACTTCCACTCACTGGTCACTTTATTGGAAACCCATACCTTGTACTTCCACTCACTGGTCACTTTATTGGAAACACATACCTTGTACTTCCACTCACTGGTCACTTTATTGGAAACACCTACCTTGTGCTTCCACTAACTGGCCACTTTACTGGAAACACGTACCTTATAGTTCCACTCACTGGCCACTTTATTAGAAACACATACCTTGTTCTTCCACTCGCTGGCCACTTTACTGGAAACACATACCTTGTTCTTCCACTCACAGGCCACTTTATTGGAAACCCATACCTTGTACTTCCACTCTCTGGCCACTTTATTGAAAACACCTACTTTATAGGTCCACTATATAGTGTACAAGTGCAGACTATTGCCCATCTGTTGTCATGTGCAATTAGTTTTTTCATGCTCTGTCCACAAATGTGTTCTTTACTAGCAGATGTTGCTAGGTTGGACGTGCTTTACAGAACATTGGCAAAAAAAAATCTAATTCAATTTAAAATGTTTTATTAATTTCAAATGTCAAATGATTTTTGTTTTACATGCATACACAATAAAAAGCATTTGAAATTAAAAATGCACCTAAATTGTACTTTGACAAAAACAGTGCTACAGTTTCTCATTAGATTGCATTGAATTGTTGTCAGTGCTCTTGTCTAACCTAGCAACAGCTGCTATGAAAGACCACGTTTGTGGGTGGAGCATAGATTTATCAGCCCACTAAAAAACAAAATAAAACCCAATTTATCATTGTTTAGTTTCTGACCACAGGACCGCTGTTCTCCAGGTATTATTTGGGTGGTGGTCCATTCTCAGGACGTCAGTGTCACTGCAAGGTTGAGAGTGGACCACCACCCAAAAATATCCAGCCAAGAGCAGCTCTGTGGTCAGAAACTGACCATTGATAAAGAACTATAGGATGAATAACACAAACTGTACATCAACAGTTGAGCTACAGTCTCTAATAAAGTGGCCGGTGAGTGTATAATTCAACACTGCATTTATATACTCAGTTAGAGAGAGGCGCTGCCTTCAGTGAGTACAAACCAGCACGCGGCGGCAGAACATTACATTATTAATTTATCTATCCGTGCGTGCGGCTCTGCTGAGGGATAAAAACAGCAAAACAACAACAAAGTCATAAATAAGTGAAGAAACGACACCTGGGCCGCGAGCGCAGTCCCATCTCAGCTCTAAATAGATGATATCCTCATTCATTTATGAACACGTCCTTCCTCTGGCTTTCGTTATAAACTCCCTCTTTCTCCCTCTCCGTCTCCCTCTCTCTCTCTCTCTCTCACCTCATTTAATTCTCGCAAACACATCACAGATTTTAACTTTTCATACACACCTGAGAGAGCATCTGCTGCTGGTTGACAGAGAGAGATAGAAACAAGAGGGAGAGAGAGAGCCTTACAAAGAAAAAGAAAGAGAAAGAGTGAGAGAGTGCAAAAGGGAGAGAATGAGAGAGAGAAAGAGGGTGGGTGAAGGGGAAGAGAGAAACAGAGAAAGAAGGTAGAAAATAGTGAAAGAGAGAGAGAGGAAAAGAGAAGAGATAATAATAGCAATAATGATAATAATAATAATAATCATAATGAATAATTGTTTTATTTGTATAGTAAAACATAATATAAAGCTATACAGAGCCTCCAAAAACTTAGAACTAAGGGAGAGAGAAAAAAGAGATAGAGGGAAAGGGGGAAGGAGAGAGACAGTAAAAGAATGGTAAAGAAAGAGAGAGAAAGGGAGAGAGTGAGAGAAAGAAAAGGGGAGAGAGATAGAGAAAGAGAGAGACATTCAGAGAGACAGAGAAATAAGATGGAGAGACATACAGAGAGAGAAATAAGAGAAAGAGAGAGACACAGAGAGAGAAATAAGAGGGAGAGACATACAGAGAGAGATATGAGAAAGAGAGAGACTTGCACAGAGAGAAATAAGAGAAAGAGAGACATACAGAGAGATCGAGAAAGAGAGAGACACAGACAGAAATAAGAGAAAGAGAGAGAGACAGAGAGAGAAATAAGAGAAGGAGAGAGACACAGAGGGAGAGACATACAGATAGAGACTTGCAGAGAGAGAAATAAGAGAAAGAGAGACAGAGACAGAGAGATTGAGAAAGAGAGACACAGACAGACATAAGAGAAAGAGAGACACAGAGAGAAATAAGAGAAAGAGAGACATACAGAGAGAGATATAAGAGAAAAAGAGAGACACAGGGAGAAATATGAGAAAGAGAGAGACATACAGAGAGAGATATGAGAAAAAGAGGCATACAGAGAGAGAACTAAGAGAAAAAGAGAGACATACAGAGAGAGAGAGATACCGAGCTAGAGAGAGAATTACAACTAAGGGAGGGAGGAAGGGGGGAGAGAGAGAGAGAGAGAGAGAGAGAGAGAGAGAGAGAGAGAGAGAGAGAGAGAGAGTCAAATGTTTAAATAGATGCTGTTACATGTTTGTCCAAGTTCTAAGACTTCATGATCGGTTCAGGTCAGTCAGAACAGCACTGTGGCACTAATCCTCAAGTCTATCAGACGTCACTGTGATGTTTTCAGTGTGCAGTTAGCCCAGTGCTGATTGTTGATATATAAGCTTCTATCACTTGTTAGCTACATTAGCCTTGCAGCTCCAGTGCAGAACTGGACATGTCTTAACTGATCAACATCTTTTGCGGTCAGGAGGAAAAGTGTGTACACTCGATGTTCGGCTGAACGTCTGCATTAACGTTTGTGTGCAGAGCACAGGTCAGGGGTTTTAGAGGAGATGGTCCACAACCTCGACTACTGTGACGTCCTGGTTTTGGGGGAGGAGTTAAAGAAGGGTCTGGAGAGTCTGCACCTGCCCCGCAGTGCACTACTGGGAAAACATCTGGACTGCACCAACTCCACCACTGGGATGTCCATTTATGGTGAATACAGCACAAACGTCCAAAACACTGAACTAAAATCTCCCTTATACACTGACGTTAACAGGTCTGGACGCAAACACTGATTTTTAAAAAAAATATTGTACACGTGATCTCTCCATGCTCTGCTTTCACTGTAGGCAACTATTATTAAATGTACAGGATGTGTGCAAAAGTTTAAGCACCCCTCGTCTGACTTTTTATTGATTTTTTTTACACTCTAAGTCAGGGGTGTCAAACTCAACCACTAAAAGGGCCAAATTAAAAAATCTCAACAAATCTGTTGGTCAGCTGTGTTTTTATTTTATTCTTACTTAACGTTTTGCCTTAACCTGAACAGGCCATTGTTTATTCAAAATATGCCAAAACTACTGCAGCAAAAATTAGGCATTGAATACGTGAACTATTCAAATAAAATTTTTAAATAAAAACACGTTGTTTTATACAAAACAACAGGCTACATTAGCTGCAGATCACTGTTAAACCTCTTTAAATGTCCCCAGTGTGCAGTAGGTTTTTAAAACTGCCTATTTGCCCGAACTAGACACCTGGCATCTTTTCTTAATGTGTACCTGCTGGCCCATAGGTCGTTGTTGGGGGGAGGGGGTCGAAGTGCACATTATGTTGTAGTGCATGCTGGGAACTGTAGTGCAGCTCATGGTGAAACAAGCTAATATTAATAGAAAATTCAAATAATTTTGTGGGCCTTGCGTTTGACACATGGTTAAATAATGTCATATCTATGTTAAAGATAACACAAAGTGTGTTTCCATAACTGGGCACAGAAATATTTCATCACATTTTGTGTCAAAAGTAACACAGAATGTGTTGTTTTTTAAAACACTTTCAGAGTGTAAGTGAAAATAAGTTACACATCCTCCACAGAGAACACACTTCTGCACATTTTAATACACAATTACGTAAATACTAAATGTTTTCTCCACATTTTAGTGCATAAATTTGATTTATTTGCTGAATTTAAAACATTTGGGAAAAAATAAAATGTCGCAAAATGTCTTGGCACCTTTTATATTCTATGTCTTTTTTTTTCCAATATGCTAAACTCAGCAAATAAATAGAAATTGTGCAGCTAAAATCTGCAGAGCAATGCAGTATTTAAGTGTTTTCTTTGTAGAGAAGGTTCATTTATTTTCACTTAGAAAATCAGTGAAACGTCATTTGACCAAAAGTGTTCAAACTTTACATCCGACTGTAGCAACTATGTACAAGCCCACTGAGTTTATTATGAAGTTGAATGTGAACTTTGACGATGTTCTATAAATTTGTCCAACCTAGTAACAGTTCCTACAAGTGAACACTTTTATGAGCAGAGCACAGACAGGTCAGTCAAGTTCATTTGCAGTCAAACCAACACAACATGACAGGTTTACTAACATCAGCTTTGTTTGGTGTTTTTTAAATCGTGTCTCCAAACTTTTGACTTGCAAACATCTCTGTGTAATTGTGCGTCTGTGTGTGCTGCAGGTGTGGACTCCATGTCTCATTACGCTCAGGTGATCAGACAGGTGCGCTTCCAGAGCCTGCGGACAGGTATGTCTGTGCGCAGCTTCAGAGTGAGCTGCTCCGAACTTAACGGACGATACACCAGCAACCAGTTCACACTGCAGGTGAGAGAGAGTGACAGAGTTTGAACACCCAGTAAAAGCACACGTCTTGTTTTAATCAACAATATCCATTCATTTGTAAGGAGCCCCTGAAGGAACGTGGTGTAATTTTTAAGTGAAAGGGATGTGGTGTATTTTTTTTTAGGTAAAAATCTGGTGCGCACCTGATACTATCACATATATATATCAAATATAAAATTTACCAAAACTTTTTTGGGGATAAATTGTATACTTTTTTTCAATATGTTAAGTTCAGGAAATGAGCATTATATAACACCTTCTATAGTGCTTCTCATAATAATAATAATAATAATAATAACAATAATAATAATAATAATAGTAATAATAATAATAATAATAATAATCTCAAAACACACACACATATATATATATATGTATATATATATATATATATATATATATATATATATATATATATATATGACAGTACTAAGAATAAAAGATATAAACAAACAAACAAATAAATAAACAGCGTAAGTCTACTGTCATATATTAAAAAGCAAGAGTATTAAAAAAGGCTGTTTGTGTTAATCTCTGAAACACTTGCTGAGCAGAGTGAGGAGCGTCCATTTCACAGGGACGTCTGTTGGTCAGTTTGTGTTAGATTCAAGTGCTGGGATGCTGCCGACCAGAGGCTTCTACGAATGGAGAAAACATGCGTGTAAGAGTTGATGAAATAAGGGACTCTCGCAGCGTCGCTGTCTCTTATTATATGTGTGATCTTAACACTTTTCTCTCTTTCTGTTTCTCTTGATTCACTCAGGTTAATGTTCTCCACAGAGAAAAAGCAGTCAAACATGTCAATCACATGGTGGCTCCGCCCAAATACACACAACTTATCCATCAACCAAACATACCTTCAAATGGCCACAGCTCTGGTAAGTGACAGTGAGCATGTATCTGTATGTATTACAGTTTTTCTTTTATCATAGGTCTCATGCATTTCATGCAATAAGTTTCTGTTTTCAAAACTCTTAACTCATTTCTTCTCACCATCATGCGGCTCAGCAGATCATGTCACATCCAGAATTAGTAGGAATCATTGGGCCTTCAGAAAAGAGTAAAAATGAGCTAAAAATTACAGGCATATTTCTAGTACGCTCGTAATTTCTAGTTCATTTTATTTCATATAATCATCATATTTGTTGAATTTAAACTCTGCAAATACTGTAATAATACTCTTTTTTGGTTGTTACATTTTGTGGAAACAAAAGACTTAAAATCTTGAAAAACCCAATTTAAAATTATCCAGTCAGGAGTTTTTTCTCTGTGCTATCTAAGTAGATACAGTCAAGCGAGCTCTCCTATTGGTTAGGACTTCAGGGGCCGAACTGAAAGCCTTACACGTTAGATTATTGCTGCAGTCAACTGAAACTCATTACTCAGAATTTTCCACTTTTCAATAGGAATAATCAAAGAGAACGGCCCCTGCAGCTGGGAATTCCTGCTTGGAAAGTCAGGGTGGTGTTCAGAACTCCGAGCTTAGCATACAAAGACAAATCAACATGGCTGTTTTAAGTTATCTCTTACATCATTAACGTTAGCTACAATACTTGCTTTCATGGAGGCATCCAGGTTTTTCCCACCTTGTAGCTCGAAAGCACGGAAGTTAAAAACGATGCAAAATTAAATGCAGCATAACTACCAACATAATGAGGAAGTAACAGAGGAATCAACCAACCATGTTTTGATTTCCAGTAGACGGGACCAATTTCCTTCCATCCGGAAGTTACAATCTTCAGATGTCTGTTTAATTTACATAAACCACAAAATGTTCATGTACACTTCTAATACCTTAGTGCTAGCATACGACTGGAAAAAAAACACTGGAAAAAATTAGCATTTAGTGATAGAGGTGTGTTTTTTTTCTTGCATTTTCACCAAATTTTGTAATTGATGGCCCAATCGTGAAGGCCTAGTATCATGGCTATCAAGTCATGGCTGCCACTTCTTCATACAGACCTCAAAATCAACTCATTCTACCAGAACTCTAACTACAAGCTCTCTCTCAATAACAACAGTCTGTCCTTGATTACACGATGAACTAAAAACGTGGAGGAAGTCCTACAGGAATTCCATAAGGAAACACAGAAATGAAATGATCTTTTTACTGTACGGAATGACTTACACTATATGTTATCAGAATGAATCAGAAGTGCCAAAATATGTGCGAAATATATGGGTAATTAAAAAATTCACAAAACAAAGCTGAACTAATTCCAGTACAGAAATGCAATATTGTACACACAAACATAAACATGTAGGATATTCACTGATTGATTAACAGAGTTATGAAGCCCCTCCTCCTTCCTGTCTACTTTCTGCAAAGGTGCCTCTACCTTCTGTTTACCGTGATGCACCTCACCACCTCCTGTGCGCTTTCTCTCCCTCTCCTGGGGTGGAAAATTCAGATCCAGAAACTAAAACTCTTCCTTAGGAGAGCAGCTGCCTGGCCTCCCTCTACTCCAAGTTTGAGTTAATTAGAGAAACTAAGCAGTTGGAGCAAAATTGTTTGAGGATTTTTCATTTGTGGACCCTTTTGTCATAAATCATTCCAAAGATTTTATCTTCTGTAAAGATACAAAGGGAAAAAAAAAACATGAGTAGGTCTTCAGCTGAACTGGGAATTAGTTGTGTTTTTCTAAATGACTTTACTTTAGAACTGTAGCGTTGTGTTTAGAGCTTTAGAGCTTAGAGGGTTTAGAGCTTAACTTGAGAAGTTTTTTGGTAACACTTTCTATGAATGTCACCTTTGTAAGCATCTATAAACACATTCATAACATGTTATAATGCGTTCATAAGACATTATAAACATAGCTATAAATATTTATAAAAATGCATTATACAGTATAGCCATGCTTATTATGCATTATGAATTGTTAACATAGTACATTATAAGTGCTGATCATAACAAATTATAAGAGCTCATAAGTCGTATTTGTCCGCTCTAAGTAAAGTGAAGCGTACTGTACTAAAGCCTCCTCCAGTGTTAAGAGTGAGGCTTCAAGTTGAAGTATTTACTGAAGGGATTTACTGAAACACTAAAACATACACAATAAAGCACATTACAGGCTTCAAATGTCAGAGTTTAAACTAGAGCTGCCATCAGTGTTTTACCCAGTGTGGGAAAGGTAATGTACACCACCGTTAGCTTGGTATTTGTCTTTACTTTACGCTCTCCAAGCTGGGACTGACTTCTTTGGCCCTGACATTATAACATGTTATTAACACTATTTATAATGCATTATATTAACAATTCATAATGTATAATAAACATGGCTATAAAGTGTAATTCAGTGTAATTCTTTTTATAAATATTTATAACCATGTTTATAATGCCTTATGAATACATTATAACATGTTATAAATGTTTTTATAGATGCCTACAAATGCGACATTCATAGAAAGTGTTACCAGTTTTTTTTGTGTGTGTGTGTAAATGTGTAAAATGCGATGTGGATGAATAGAAAATAGTTGGTGGCAGAGTCTGAATTAGAAAAGAATACATGGATTTCGAGAGATGAAGTCACTGAATGCATTTTACCTCAGAGCGGTGAAAACTGATCCACAGTTTAGTCATTTGTGTTGACACAGGCCCATAACCAGTTGTATAAAAAAGAAAGATAAAGTGATTTGCTTTTGTTCTGAGGATGAAACGTGTGCGAGTTGTGTGTCGTGCTGCTTGTCATTCCATCCTTCTGTACAGCATTGTTGAAGCTCTAGTAAGGGTAACACTACATAAGACTATAGTGTTTTATTATAGCACATCTCTGCTACAAATGAAAACAAACTTCATTTTTCAGTTTTGAGCACCTACTGTTTACAAACAAATCTGTTGGAGTACAAATGTTACAACATACCCCATAGATGGGGTCAATCATAACAGACTGAGGGGCTGGTTTTAATAGAAAGGACTGGTAAATGAACACAAACACATTCTATACAGCTCTATGTTGTTCAAACCAGATGAGCGAATAAATATGATGAGTGAAAAGAGGTTTACATTTCATTTATCATATTAGCATCTTACATTTTGGCCCACACTCCACTGCGTGACTGTGTGTGGCTCACCTTTGCTATGTGAATGAACTGCATTAAGTTTATTATTGGTGTTTGTCACTATCCCAGGGTTTCAGTCGTGATTTTTCTGTTGTGGCCGTCATATTTGGGACCGAATTTCTGGATTCGCTGCTCTGCATGAGCATAACTAGAGGTGAAAGATGGCTAAAATCAATCACCTTGGTCGATAAAATAGGCTGCAATCCTTGTACAGTTTCCCCTGAACTCCTGGTCCCACTGAAACTGGTGGAAAGCTTCCAAATTTGTGTTTTCCTAACATTTATATTTATCTCATACTCAGCCCCTCTCCCTAGTCTGGAGAGTCTCTCAAAGCATTAAAAAGCACAGAAGCCCACCGGCTCTTCACGTTTGGGTGGGTAAAGGATCCCATGGTGTTGCATAAAGAGGAGAAAAAAGTCTGTGATCATAGGAGGGTAACGACATCAGCTAATTAACACAGATGTGAACAATGCCAGCCTTTGGATCACTTTAGCTGATGTTAACAGCCGAGAGATAAACAGTCGCCCCCCTAACGGAGCTGCAGACAGGTATAACTTTACTCTCTGTTCCTGGAGATTTTAGATGAGGTTTGAATGGAGAAACATAAGCATTAAATATCAGACTGAATGTCGTGGGTCGGAAAACTATGTTGTGTTTCAGACAGACGTGATTCTGTAAGTTTGCTAGTGCAGTTAGTTCAGAGTTCAGCTCCAGTCCTGAAACCTCTGCACTGCATAACTGTGGTTTCCTGGTTAAAATCCCTGATATTATTAGCTAATTAATCCCTTCTTGAGCTGAACGAGGTGTGAACAGCAGAGAGAAACACTAAACTATACAGTGGAGGGGCTCCAAACCTGGAGTGAAAACACTGAATTAAAGGTCTGTGTGTCTCTCGTCATTCTCAGCTTCTGTCACATCCTGCAGGTGAATCATTCACAAAGCACAGCAAATTGAAGTCGTCACATTAGCAGTCAGTTCCTTGATTCGGTCCTCAAAATGGCAGCGACTATGCAGTGTGACGTCACGCGAAACGTGAGAATACTCATAAACTAAGCACGATTCCTTCTACAGGTGTGGCCAACGCAGTGACCATAGTGATAGTGGTTTGTATCGTCGCCCTGGTGGTCATGGTGGTCCTGGGCGTCTACCAGCTTTACCTTACGCACATGCAGGAGGACATGGACCTGCACACGCTCTCCGAGAAAGAGAAGGACTTGGATCTCTCTGCTCTCACCATCACCGTGAACCCACTGGAGGTAAGAGAGAGAGAGAGACAGACAGAGAGAGCCCAGCCTTCACTACAGTACTGTTTCAGCTTTGGGTGCACGTTAATGCAGCATGTTTGATGTTAAAGTTACGTTCACTCCTCAGTCCATATATGGAAATGAAGCAGCACAAACAGCTCATTTTGAATTTGTTGATTTTGTGATGTCACAAAAAACAACAAATTTGCACATATCAGCCTATTTAGCCTTCAGCGATGTAGGCCCGCCCATTCACGCTGAAACTATAAGAACAAGTAGGGCAACCGGTCAGAAGAGAGCTCCTTTGCCTACAGTTGTGTGCAAAAGTATTGGCACCCCTGCTCAAATGATGTTTTGGCGATTTTAGTTTAACAAAGGAAAAGAAGTAAAATATAAAATAAGTGTGACGTTTATACAAAGGTAATCTCTCTCACCATGGGTGACATTTGAGACTTACGTCAGTGGGGGGCAAGCCATCTCAGTCAACTATATAGTAAGTATAAAACCTATTTTTAGCAAAAACCCATATTTATCAAAGTATAAACGGTGTCCTACCTTAGTGAAGTGCAAGATGGCGCCCTCGGGGCACGACATCAAGTGCACTTGTTTTTCCAAGTCCATGTAAATGGCCTGTTCAGTATTCAGCACTGCAATGTCAGACAGTCTCTCCTGACTCATAGTGTTTCTCATGTATGTTTTCAATCGATGCAAGCAAGAAAAGTTCCTTTCACACAATGCACTGCTCATCACCGTGGTCAGGAACAACTTGAAGAGGTTACTGATGTTTACTAGGCTTTTACCCAGATCTGACACTTCAAAGTGTGCCAGTCGTTGATTGGAGCCGATTTCTTCTGATGGCACAGTTGAAGAGGGACAGTTCTGCACTCATCTTCTCTTTAGGAATTCCTTAGCAACAATAAACAGACACCAGGCCTGCCTCAGTGTGTTTTAGAGCCAAGAATGTTGTTTAGTGCATTAGGTTTTCCAGATCATTCCACCCGAAACTGATCACGGACCTCTTAAACAGTTTTGTCCAGTACAGCAAAATAATTCCTTGTAGTAACCCATAGCTGAGTCAGCATCTGATCCAGTCACTGTCACTTTCAGTTCAGGAAATGTTAATGTTTCATGGCCTTTACCATTGACTGTGTCAACTAGGGGTGCGGGAAAAACTCTATTCTTAGATGCATTGCGATGCGGACGTGAACGATTCTGAATCGATTCGTAAATGTCAAAAATCGATTTTCTAAATATTTAATTTATAACGCAATGTTGACGGAACGCAAAAGGCGGAACTGGAAGTGGGTAAGTGCAGCGCCCGGACAGTCTGTGGCGGCACATAACAAAAACACTGCTGGGTGAGTGAGAAATCCGACCGGCTCCCTCTGCATTAAAGCCAGGTTAGGTCAGGAGTCACAAAGCAAATGTAAAGAAGAGCCATTTTGCCATTCAACGAAGTCAGACCACCTTGGGAGCCACAACATTTAATGTCCAGTATGTCTCAGTACGTGTTAATGTCCTAGTATGGGCTAAAAATATAAACGAGAGCGCAGATTTACTCTACTCTGCTTTAAGCTTTAGCCGCTTTCCTCCCATCTCCGCCAGAAACCTTTTCTTCAAAACTAGAAGAGTTTCTTGTAAAATGTCTCAGCGTCCGGCTGTTTTACGAGGCTGAAGTCACTTCTCATTCACTACTCGTTCTAATTTTCCTGTTCCACCTTAAATTCTGAATGTAACTGCTGCACCATTTAAGGTGGAACGGGAAAATTCGAAAGAGAAGCGAGTTCATTTTCGCAACTTTTTAGAGAAAGACAGTCTCTCAGCAGATTTAACCAACCGCGCTGCTTATAAATGCGAATAAGTCCTCCAAATGTTCGTCTTAATCTCTGTTTTTTCGTTCGCTACTGGCGAGGCCAGACCTCGGGGCTATGTGACCTGCTGTCTGTTCTCAGTCGTTGAGAACCAGGGCTTTCACGCTATGCTGCACACTTGGGAACCGAGATTCAGCGTCCAGTCTCAAAATCCCCCCCCCCCCCCCCCCCCCCCAACCTCTCTCTACAACGAGACGAAAACCGAAGTTATAAGATTACTAAAGAAAACGGGAAGGATGGCTGTAACGCGCTGCGTGGACACCCATTACCGCTGGGTCTTATTTCAGGGTAACAGCGCATTTTATCGCAGATGAGTGGCAGCAGCGTCTCTGACTGAGAGCCTTCTAGTTCACTTGCTACATCACTTCCATTTGGTTTATTAATGAAAGATATTTTAGATATTTAAAGCAAAGTATTTGTAATGATCCGTAATGCATTTACATTATGGATCATTACAAATACTTTGCTTTAAAACTACCAAGTTTTTAGACAGTAGGAAGATATAAATCATGTATAGAGAAAAAAGATGCATCGAGATGCATCGATAATCGTTTTATAATCGCATCGCAGCCCTCTGAATCGTAATCGAATCGAATCGTGAGGTGCCTAAAGATTCCCACCCCTAGTGTCAACCTTTCGGCTGTCCATAGTTTGTGTTGTTGATTTCTGTTCAGTGAATGCACAACTGAGGGCTTGATTTGTGAAGGGGAACATGAATTAGAGGGGGAACCGAATCGGATACAACACTTGACCTCTTCCATGGATGCTGTGGGCTGTGTAGTTGTTTTGAGTGCACAAGTCAACTGTGTGCTTCCCAGAGCTTTTAAAAATCACTATCTGTTCCCATTGCTAACATAGTAGAGATTAGGTACTAGCTAGGCTCTTGACCGTGGCATAAAGTACATTGCATTGCATGAAAATGTGTCGCATCAGAATGCAGGCTGCCCCCTGGTGTCGTGGAGATCAGCCTCTATACATAGTAGATAGTTCTGAGAAATGTCAGTATTTTATAATTAAAGTGAGTTCACAAACATTTTAGTGGGGGCAAATGCCCCATGTCACCCATGACTCTCACCCTATTGAACCTGTGTAACTACATAAGACAAGATATGCTGTTACAACTATTAAGAGACGCCTGTGTAATTCCATGAGTAAAAACCTGAAGCTGAATCTATTAATTTAATGTATTTACATAAACTTTACTACTGTAATCCATCTGTGACAGAAGATATTACCAGTAGTTACATTGTTGTTGCATGTATTGTTAATAGCTACAGACACTTAATATAAAGTGGGACCCTTTTTTGCGCTTCTTGCAACAGCTTTCTATTTAATGTTACATTATTGCGAGTGTTGGGGGTAACTCAGTATAAAGTCATGTGTTACTATAATATGATTACTTTTTCTGTAATCAAGTCATGCAATGCACTACACTTTAAATTCTTCTTATCACATTTATGGTGCTTGCATTAACAGAACAATATTAACTAAATACAGTGCATTTAATGCATAAATTTCCTCTATATAGATTATCTGTGCTGGTCCTTGTGTGTAGTTTGTTGTGCTACCTGTGTCAGCAGACTGACTGATTGTGAATATGAGCAGTGCAGCGTGAGCTCAGGAAGCTCAACGAACAATCTGCTGAAGCATCTTATCATTATGCTATTATGAAACCGATGGATAAATCCCTGTGCTAAGGAACAGAACCTCATCTAAATAGCCCAGACTTCTTTTCGATTTTCATTCAGGAACAGCTCCGTGAGATTTATAGTTTATTCATAAAGATTGTTTTTCAAGGCAGCTGTTTTTGAACTGGCTAGTTTCTCAGTTTTCAAACAGGTTAATAACATTATTCAGTGTAACTGGCTGTCTTGTTCAAAGGCAGAGATACTGACATGTCTTTTAAAGGATGTTTTCTGTGATTTGCTATTCCTTTCTAAGTAAAAACTTAAGTTTTCCCCTTGTACTTTCTAATTGGTACAGATCTGTGTGGGTTTAGAGACACAGAAGTAAAGTAACAAGTAGTGCGATTACTTTTTTCAGGAAGTCATAAGTAGATTAATCCCATTATAGTTTCAGAGAAGTAAGTGGTGATTTGTAATGGATAACTACCCAAACCCTGGTTATTGAAAAACTGGCTATTGAAAAAAAATTTTTTTGGCACTTTATGGCAGGAAGTGGATGGAGGGAGACACACTTAGTGCTTGTTCAGTTCAGTTAATTGTAATTTATACCGAATCTTTTTTTGTGTCGTGTGTTCTGAAGAGCATCGAGGAGCTACAGCCAGCAGAAGAATTAACAGAGGAAGAAGTGGAGGAGGACGAGGAGGACGAGGAGGATGACATCACCAGCAGCGATTCGGACAGCGATGAAGAAGGAACTACAACTCCCAGCATGCAACCACAGACAAGAATGCTGAGCAAGATACAGTGGCCAAAAAAAACATTGCACTGCTGAGAACCACTTTTACACATTCAAACACACACACACACACACACACACACACACAGGCCTGCAAGCTGGTTGACCTCAGTGCGTAAAAAAGAAGGAAAAGATCCACGAAGCACAATTTTCCCTTAAATATGTGATGAGATACCATGAAAAATTTACATTTCCTTGAGGTAAATATTGTACCATCACTGCAAATATTTTGGCAAGTGAAATTATGTTGAATCTAGTCAGTACATGTAATATTTGTCATTGTTTTGAGTTGCTGTTATAATGTTATAACGCCATTCAACTTATTTCTAGATGTTTATATGTGTTGTAAGTCAGTATAACTACAGAAATGGTCTCAATCCATTGGCAAACAGTTTTATTTATTTCAAGCCATAAAAATACTACATACAAAAAGACAATTCCACTAGTTAGAGATTTAAAATTCAAATATTTCTACAGATAATTTGAATAATCATTGAAATCTTACAACTTCATGTAATGAGGAACCTTAGATATATTGAGCAGATTTAGAAGATTTCATTTGAAAAGATTTCATTCTTTGCAGTGATAGTAACAAAAATGTGGCGATGCTGGAGTTGGAGCATACTGGGTGAGTTCTAAACTGGGTCTGAGACACTTGGCTGATTGCTAGGACAGCAAAGTAGTGACACAGCCAGAAATTTCATTTAAGGAGGCCATCGTACAAGTCTGGGGGGGGAAGCAGTCTTAGCCTCAGACTCTCCACCCGCATGTAAATGAAGAATCTGGTGTCTACTGTACAAATCAAAACTGCTGGGATTTTGTTAGCTGCATTCTGGTTTACTGGTACTGTTACTGCTAAATGGTACTTGTAGTGCTAAATGGTACTGCTAAATGGAACTGATACTGCTAATTGGTACCGCTAACTAGTACTGGTACTGCAAAATGGTACTAGTACTGTTTAATGATACTGCTAAATGGTACTGCTAACTGGTACTTGTGCCATTTAATGTTACTGCTAAATGGTACTGATAATGCTAAATGGTACTGCTAAACGGTACTTGTAGTGCTAAATGGTACTGCTAAATGGAACTGGTACTGCTAATTGGTACTGCTAACTAGTACTGGTACTGCAAAATGGAACTGGTACTGCTAATTGGTACTGCTAACTAGTACTGGTACTGCAAAATGGTACTAGTACTGTTTAATGATACTGCAAAATGGTCCTGCTAAATGGTACTGGTACTGCTAAATAGTACTGTTTACTGGTACTGTTACTGCTAAATGGTACTGCTAACTGGTACTTGTACCATTTAATGTTACTGCTAAATGGTACTGCTAAATGGTATTGCTAAATGGTGCTGCTAAAGTTAAATGGTACTGCTAAATGGTACTTGTAGTGCTAAATGGTACTGCTAAATGGAACTGGTACTGCTAATTGGTACTGCTAACTAGTACTGGTACTGCAAAATGGTACTAGTACTGTTTAATGATACTGCAAAATGGTCCGGTTAAATGGTACTGCTACTGCTAAATAGTACTGTTTACTGGTACTGTTACTGCTAAATGGTACTGCTAAAGTTAAATGGTACTGCTAAATGGTACTTGTAGTGCTAAATGGTACTGCTAAATGGAACTGGTACTGCTAATTGGTTCTGCTAAATCGTACTTGTGCTGTTTAATGGTACTGCAAGAAGGTCCTGCTAAATGGTACTTGTACTGCTAAATAGTACTGCTTACTGGTACTGTTATTTCTAAATTGTGCTGCTAACTTGCACTTGTACTGCTAAATGGTTCTGCTAAATCGTACTAGGGCTGCTAAAACTAAATGGCACTGCTAAATGGTACTTGTACTGCTTAATGGTACTGGTGCTGCTAAATGGTACTGCTAAATGGTACTGGTACTGGTACTAGCCTACCTTTTACAGCACTGTTAGGGTGACTGTTGAAGCCTGAAATGACCTTGTCACTCTGCTCATTCCCAACTCAGTACTGAACTTTGTTTATGCTCCATTACACCAGTCAACTACTATACTAGCTAGCCAGGCAATGGTCAGCTTCACAGAGAAACAAAAAAAAATACAGAATTACACACTTTATTAACAAAGTATCCAGTTTTTACCATTTCAAAAATGATGTTGCATAGCAAAAAAGAAAAAAAAATCTGCCACTTCAAAGCTTGCAAAACCAAAGGAGCAGACTTCAGGTACTACACACCTTGGCTGATTCACTACATTTGAGATAAGGGCAAAATTGTGTGAATTAGATTTTTTCCTGAGCTACTCCTTTAAAAGCCACTCAAAACAGCTGCAGACATTACTTAGAATAGCAGCTTGCTGAGGGGACTCAATACACAGCATGAGCTATGAATTAAAAATGAATGCAGCCTTTAAAGAGAAGCGCTCTGTCACTGCAGGAGTGTTTAGGCGGAGTGCTTTGGATTTCTAACCTGGTTTGCTGGCAAAACTACTGCTGCACACAATCCAAAAGACGCCAGCTTGGACTCCACATGTGGGTGTGTTTGATCAGCCTGGTGTGGTTAATCTTAACTGTTTCTTAATCCTGACTGACCTTTAACTTCATTTACTCACCTACACTTCAATAGAACCCCATAACTTAGAACTCCACTATACAGTATATCCACTCTGTCCTGTAGCTCATCTGTTGCTGCATAGTTTAGCAGCCCCCCTTTACCCCCATTTATCATTGGTCAGTTTCTGATTACAGGACCATTGTTGTCCAGATTTTATTTGGGTGTTGGTCCATTCTCAGCACAGTGGTTGGTAATGGGGGGCTGGGCCCACTTAGACTTTTGGTTACTCATCAATGCTAGTAGGCTAGATGATGTATTTGTGCAGCACTTTGAGATCTATTTGTAATGCTGAATATAGAAAATATGAACAAAAATGTACTGTTACTGCTAAATGGTACTATTAAATGGTACTGATCATGCTAAATGTTACTGCTAAATGATAGTGGTACTGCTAAATGGTACGGGTACTACAAAAGCTGAATGGTACTGCTAAATGGTACCTGTACTGCTAAATGGTACTGGTACTGCAAAAGCTGAATGGTACTGTTAAATGGCACTTGTACTGCTAATTGGTAATGCTAAATGGTACCGGTGCTGCTAAATGGTGCTTGTACTAATAAAGCTAAATAATACTGCCAAATGGTGATGGTAAATGGCACTTGTCCTGCTAAGGGGTACTGGTACTGGTACTAGCCTACCTTTTACAGCACTGTCAGGGTGACTGTTGAAGCCTAAATTGATGTTGTCACTCTTTCCCAAAGCAATACTGTGGTCCATTGTCAGCACAGTGGTTGGTAATGAGGGGCTGGGCCCTCTCAAATTTTTGACTGCTCAACAGTGCTAGTAGGCTATAAGATGTACTCATGCAGCACTTAGAGATGTATTTGTAATTTGAAAATATGAAGAAAAATGTACTGTTACCTGGTAACTGGTAGTGGTACTGCTAACTGGTACTACTAAATGGTACTGATGATGCTAAATGTTATGTAACAGTTTTAAAACACAAGAAAGGCAGAAAAGACAGAATAGGGAACGTATATATATATATAAAATCATGGTGGTTGTCAACCTTATTATTGCGTGATTATCGCGTAATACTCCCTAGCTGGCCCCCTCAAGCTGTAACCAGACCCACAAAAATAAAACTCTGGCTTTTCCACTGCTGCCAGGTGAAGTTAATGAGGGGGTTTCCAATAAAGTGGCCAGTTAATGTAATCCATTCTAAGCATCTCTATCCATTGACCTAGGTGGAAAGGAGCGTCCACCAACTTAACCAAATTAGCCATGTGCTCTTCAGTCAGTGGTGAATTTTGTTCTTAGTGGATCTTTACGCAAAGACGACCTAGTTTACACACACACACACACACACACACACACACACACTGTACTTACATTAGAGACTCCTGCTTGTATTTTGACTCCTTTTGTGATAACGTTTGGTGGAAAAGCAGAACCACCCTGCCAACTTTTCCAACCCGTCCCCCCCTTTTCCTCCCCATTCTCTCTGTGGCTGGAGGGCGGAAACGTGAAGACAGTGCTGTGAAGGCGGAACCTCCCATGTGAACCAAAACATGGTCATAATTACAGAAATCAGTTCCTGCTCTGGATCCAGGTGTGAAAACTGCCTTCTTAAAGCTAAGAGTCTTTGTCCAGCAGATGGCGCCTGTGAGCCTTATGCAAAAATTCATCTAAAGGTGCAGTAAGTCTTTTTCCTGGCCGGTAACTAAATAATGAAAACCTTTGCAAGTACATCCTTTTCGGAGATCCTTTTGGGATCAATAGAGCCTTTTAATGTTTCTATAACAGTCAAATACAGTTCTGAGGGGTTAAACATAAAGATTTAAGGAATACGCCAGCATTTTTCCACCTCATCTCTGTCTGCTGCACCTGTATTGAACTGTTTATTACCACAGACAGTAATTTAAACACGTTTCCAGGTACTTTGTAAAGAATAGAAACCACTGACTCAAACACACTATAGAAGCCAATAGGCAGTTGCTGAATTGCATGATCAAATGTTTGAAATATGTGACTTTAATGCAAATTCTAAACTATAACCATCACTCTCGGACAATCAGAGGGGAACCCTTACGGCCTTGTAGGCCTTCAGAGTTGCCTTAATGATTTCTGGGAACTAAAAATTAATGTCTGTAACTTTTAGTTCATTTAATTCAACAGAAAAACACCTGAATTTAAACTCTGCAAGTATTACAGTTCTACTCGTTTCATTATTAAGATCTAGATGGAAAAAAGGGTTAAATTCTTGAGATACCCAGTGGATTTTACCCAATTGGCCATTCAGGACTAGCTTTTCTCTGTGCTATCTAGGTTAGATATCTCTAAGCAAGCTCTACTATTGGTTACGACTTCAAGAGCTGAAGCCTGACGCATTAGATTAACTATTACTATAATTACCAAGTAACAGAGCAGATACATCACTGACTGTAAATAAGAGCAGCCGCCTAATCAATGGATTGTTAGAAAGAGAAAACAGAGGCTCAGCTCTACACCAGAGCTCACGACTGAAAGAGTCACTATAAAACTGCTAGAACGTGAAATAAACCCTAATATATGATAATAATCTGTCACAAGCTTCAAGTTAAACATATAATATGAAAATATGTCTGTTAGGAGCTTCAGATGTCTGTGTTTGATCTAGAATTGCGTTAATCTGGGACGCCTTAACAATAACGCTACTTCTGCTAGCATCCCTATGGGATTCTAGTTATTTGTTAGCGTTAAGCTAACAGCGATTCGTTGATTTTCTGCTAGCTTCTTTTTAGGATTTTCCGTTCCACCTTAAACACTTCAGTAGTTCATTCTGGTGCCTAAACGTGCCAGAATCTAACTGCTGCACCAGTTAAGGTGAAGCGTAAAATTCTAAAACGAAGCAGCTTCGTCAGGGAACTGTTCATGCAAATCACCGTTAGCTTAGTGCTAACAAACTCCTAGAATCCTATAGGCATGCTAGCAGAAGTTAGCATTATCGTTGAAGAGTTTTGCCGTTTATGGTCCAAACTGAAGGCCTAGCCCTAATGATCATTGGGCCTCATTCACCAACTGTTCTTAAGAAGGAATTTCTTCTTAAACCCACTTGCGCAGTTTTTACGAAGATTCTGACTCACCAGTGTTTTCTTATTGGGGTTTGTTCTTAGGGGAGAACAGAATCTACACACACTCAAGAGCTCAAAGGTGTGAACGATTCAGTGGTTTAAGAACACGACATGAATCTGACGTAGACTTTTTCTTAGGATCTTCCTCAAGAACACATTTAAGAAGAAACTTAGGAAGACATTGGTGAATGAGGCCCAATGTTCTTCTTTGCTAACAATACAGGCCTTAAGCTGAGCTGACGAGACAACATGGCTCATTAAAGCTGTTCATATGAAATTTTGTCCAACTTACGAAAAGTTTTTCTGGATCAGGCAGAGCCGGTGAAAACTCCACCCACACAACTGCACTGTTAGAAATGAAGGTTCTGTGTAGGAACATTCAGGTGAAAAGTTCGTATTTGTACCTTTTCATAACCGAATGTTTTAAAACAGAACAGTAAAATAAAAAGCCTGGAGACGAGACGGGGTGTGTGGAGTCAGTACAGCTTAGAGAATATCATTTCAATGGATTATGGTTCAGTTATGTTCCCTGACTAAAGATACTGAGATGTACTCTTGAGGGTCCCACCCCAGTGACAAGAGGGGTCCTGCCCCAGTGTGAATGATGGGAATGAACTGCACAAAATTCTTCCCTCTGCGAAACTAGTCCCATCTCTGAATGTTTTTAAGACAGAAAAAAAAAAAAATCTTTAAAAATACAGAAACGTTTACTGATGAAATTCAGCAGCTGCCCATTGACTTTTATTCTAATGCATTTCAAGTCATGGGTTTCCTGTTCTTTTCAAAGTCTAGGCAAAGCTTTTAAAAGTGACTGTGTTAATAAACAAGGCAGTACAGCTGCGACAGACTGAGACTGGGCTGTAAAATGCATGAGTTTTGGGCTTGAGGTAGTACTGAATAGACATGATCATATGGGTCCATAAACAGAGCACATATCTCCTTCATCCTCTGGTGTTGAAATTGTTGTGACTGGAGGTCGAGCATGTTTTTGTGTTCTTTTTTAAGAAAACGTGTCATTTTTGTCATTTCCAAACTCGATCCAATCAGCCGTTGCTCCGAAACCCGACTCGGTGTGAAAACTCGGATAGCGGAAACCTCTGTGACCTCTGTAGTGACCTCTGTGTCCCAAACTACGGGTAGCACGTCAACCTCCCCCAGAAAAGTGAACTGACAAGGTCTTTGTGATGTACAATTCTGTAAGCATTTCTCTGTGGTGTCCGTTAAAAGACTGAGATTTGACCGAGGAGATATTTCGCTGGACGCCTTTTTAAAGGTAAACAGGTGTTTTGAGGTTCGTGACTGAGGGGACGTCGTTTTCCCCCGTGCTGCTGGTGTCGTTTCATTGTCCATGTTAGTCAGAAAGGCCGTCTTTTCTGAGATGAAGAGTAGAAATGTAGCTGCATTAGTTTTGTCTTCATATAATGTGCATCTTCTGTCATTGTCCATAAACTGCCTGCTGGTGTCTGCCATGTTCTCTTATACACCTCATACCTCTCTCTCTCTCCCTCTCTCTATCTATCTCTCTGTCTGAGTGTGAAAGAGAGAGATGTAATGGAGTATAAGTGGATGTGGGAGCTTGTTTCTGTACTTGTGAACCAGATGACTGACTGTTACAGGCATTCTGTGTTTGTCCTTGAAGGAGATGAAGAACTAGAGTTGAAATAAATATTTTTATTCCTTTTTTTAATGTACACCTGCTCCCTCTTTTGGTGGTGACTACCGGAATTTCTGTCCATAGGTCAATAAAGATTTGTTTTTGGAGAAAATCTGGTGTTCATTGTTTCCTTCTGTCTTGTTGTTTTCTATATTTTCTCTCATTGTTTTTCTATTTTTAAGTATCTTACAAAAATAATGTGCTGGAACTGCTGTGAGACTACTGTGAGGAAGCTGTACATGTATGTGGTCAGATGGCGCCCTCTGGTGGTGGAGTGTGATTATTATTATTATTAATACTACTACTGCTACTACTACTACTACTACTATAATAATAATAGGCAAGCAATTTACTTTTTATTAGTATTTGCTAATTATATTGATGGTCATTAAACATTACAACATAATAAACATAACTATGTAATAAATTATACTATTTATACTTTAGCTAATTTATTTGTACAGCACATTTCTCAAACCCAGGTCATATTTCTTTTCAATCATAGGAAAAATAGGACTGAAAAAATTACATTTGCTAGTGACAATAATAATTAGCAACAACAGCATAATAATAATTATATTATATTACATTATATTATATTATATTATAAATAATATAACTTTTATTTATACAGCAATTTTTAAGCTCAAGATGTCATTTTTTCAATGATATGGGGAAAAATAATAAATAAATAATATATAAATAAGTAAATAGAAATAGCTTAGTTATTACATCAGTGCTAACATTATTAGTATATTTATTATTCAGAATAAAGTTATTACTTATAACTATTTGTACAAGCAGCACATGTTAAATACTCAACATAAGTTATTGACTAGACAAACAACAACAACGATAATAATAATAATAATAATAATAATAATAAGTTGTTACACTTTATCAGAACCCCCTCTTTTGTAGCTGGTGTACAGTTAGAGACAGCAGCTCATCTGTAGATGTACAGTTTGTGTTAATCATCCAGTCTCTGACCACAGAGTCGCTCTCGGCTGGATATTTTTAGGTGGTGGTCCACTCTCAACCTAGCAGTGACACTGATGTGCTGAGAATGGACCACCACCCAAAGAGTATCTGCAGAACAGGGATCCTGTGGTCAGAAACTGACCAATCATGAATGAGGGGCTGATAAACTGTGCAGCAACAGCTGAGCTACAGTCTGTAATTGTACACGTACATAGTGGAGCTATGAGGTAGGTGTTTCTAATAAAGTGGCCGGTGAGTGGACAACAGTAGGATCATTTCTAATAGACTTCTCACCAGCATTTCCTCTTTTAGGGATTATAGAGAGCTGCTCCCCTCTAAGACTGTGTGTGTGTATGAGACTCTATCCGTAGATATCCTCAATTCTGATGGGTGAGAAGCTGCAGATGTTCCAGTTCAAGCTCACTGTGACTGCAGATCAGATGGTCAGGGCGAGTGTGTGGATTCTAAGAATGATCAGCCAATAAACATAGGTCCTGAGCCTGAAGCTCCGCCTACTGTGACTCACAGAAGAAATAAAACCAACAAGTGGGACAAAACAATTACTGATCTACTCCAAATTAGAGCTGACCTGCCTTCAGATTCGCAAAATAACAGGGAATCAGAGCTTCACTGCTTTTCAGAAGGTTTCGGGACAACTTGTCAATTTATAGTTGAACATTTCTCACTGTTACTTTTCAATTAGGGAAAAAAAACACCTGTAAAGGTTTTGTTACCACAAAGCAAGGTGTAAACTCAGCCACAAGGTGGCAGTCAGATCTTATAATACCACATTAACTTCAAAACAACAGCACTGCGCCCCTCCCATTAATGCAGACAAAGCACAACAATGACAAAATTGGGGCTGAAAAGAAACTGGACCAGAAATTTAAAAGTGAAAAAAATGAGATTGGGACTGAGGTTTAGAGCGAAAATCTGAAAATCTAATCTACAGTTTACTCCTCTACCTCAAATCAGATTGATCAGTCAAGACAACACACACTAACACACCACCACATCAGATTTAAATGATCGGGATAGATGGGACCTTTAAGTGATCAGATAGAGGGGACTTTTAAATGATCAGATAGAGGGGACTTTAAATGACCTAGACAGGGGACTTTTAAATGATCTAGATACAGGGGACCTTTAAATGATCTGGATAGACTGGACCTTTAAATGATCTAGATAGAGGGGACCTTTTAAATGATCAGATAGAGGGGACTTTAAATGACCTAGACAGAGGGGACCTTTAAATGATCTAGATAGAGGGGACTTTTAAATGACCTAGACAGAGAGGACCTTTAAATGATCTAGATAGAGGGGACTTTTAAATGACCTAGACAGAGGGGACCTTTAAATGATGTGGATACAGGGAGCATTTAGATGGTCTGGGTATAAAAACCCTTGAAATAATCTGGATAGAGGGGACCTTTAAATGATCTGGATAGAGACCCTTTAAATGATCTGGATAGAGGCTCTTTGAATGATCCAGACAGAGACCCTTTAAATGATCTAGACAGGGGAGCTTTAAATGATCTGGATGGAGACCCTTTCAATGCTCTAAATAGGTGTCCCTTAAATGATCTGGATAGAAGGGACCTTTAAATGATCTTGAAAGAGAGCCTTTCATTGATCTGGATAGAGGTTCTTTGAATCACCCAGAGACCCTTTAAAAGATTTGGATAGAAAGCCTTTAAATTACCATGATAGAGAACCTTTAAATGATCTAGATAGAGGTCCTTTAAATGATCTGGATAGGGGTCCTTTCAATGATCTAATCAGAGACTCTGTACATGATCTGGACAGACCCTGTAAATGATCTTTTTTTAGAACAAGTAAGACAGTATAAGATCAACAATCAGAAGGAGATCACAGAAGCAGAGGAGCAGTTTTGGTTTGTGTGCATTTTTTATTCACATTTATAAAGAAGCTCATGACAGAACACAGCTGTGTCTGCCGTCCCTGGACTTCGTGTGGGAACAGCGTCACTTCCTGTCCCGAGCGCTGAAGACAGGCACGTCTCGAAAAAAAAAGAAAGGTTAAAATTCTATAAAATCATTCGCAGCGATCTAAAAACGTGACCATCCGCGTTTGGAGGAACACGATTATCAGTCTCATCATAGGCACAAACGAGGATCGTCTCCAAACCGTCCAGTTTCTATGATGGAACACGGCCGGTAAAGCTGAACCTTCGGAAAAGGATAAAAGGCCTCTGACACTGTAGGTGCATGTTGGAAAAGGATCGGATGGTAAAGGAAGAGCTCGACCAAACATGTTAATGTGGCTCAGGAAGTATGGAAGCTCCACCAATTAGCATAACGTAATTGGGGTAACACTATTGGACTGTTATCTTCAGCAACATCAGCCTTTTGTGTGATCGAACTATTCCTTTAAATACAGTCGTATGCAAAAACCTAAACACCTCTACTGAATCGACACGTTTTGTTTATTTTCTAAGAGAAAATAAGTTACACATCCTCTAAACATACAGTATATAAAGGCCACATTTAATGTAGGGCTGGGCAAAATGACTATATTGTTATCAAGATAAATTATGTCACAATAAAATATAATATGCATGATATATTTAGAAAACGTATATCATGTATATATAGAACACTGACCAACGGCATGTTTCACTATAAAGAGAGCAAAATTAGTCCCATTTAACTGGATTGACTGCCGTGTAATATGCAAATATTAAATTAAAATCACTGTATCTTGATAGTATTTTAAATGCAGCACTACTGGTTCCTTTCTCTCTGTTCCAGCTGATCAGACGTCTGAAGAACCAAATATCACAACATATCATGAAAATTTCGCCCACCTCTTTAAATGATCTTGATAGAGAGACTATAAATGATCTATACAGGGGTCCTTTGATTGATCCAGACAGGGGCCTTTAAATGGTCTAGATAGAGGCCCTTTAAATGATCCAGAGAGCATTTAAATGGTCTAGATAGAGGCCCTTTAAATGATCCAGAGAGCCTTTATGGTCTAGATAGAGGCCTTTACAGGGTCTAGATAGAGGCCCTTTAAATGATCCAGAGAGCATTTAGATGTCTAGATGAGTCTAGATAGAGGCCCTTTAAATGATCCAGAGAGCATTTAAATGGTCTAGATAGAGGCCCTTTAAATGATCCAGAGAGCATTTAGATGGTCTAGATAGAGGGCCTTTACATGGTCTAGATAAAGGCCCTTTAAATGATCCAGAGAGCATTTAGATGGTCTAGATAGAGGGCCTTTACATGGTCTAGATAGAGGCCCTTTAAATGATCCAGAGAGCATTTAGATGGTCTAGATAGAGGGCCTTTAAATGGTCTAGATAGAGGCCCTTTAAATGATCCAGAGAGCATTTAGATGGTCTAGATAGAGGCCCTTTAAATGATCCAGAGAGCATTTAAATGGTCTAGATAGAGGGCCTTTAAATGATCCAGAGAGCATTTAAATGGTCTAGATAGAGGGCCTTTACATGGTCTAGATAGAGGCCCTTTAAATGGTCTAGATAGAGGCCCTTTAAATGATCCAGAGAGCCTTTTAACGGTCCAAATAAAGGCCCTTTAAATGTTCTAGATAGAGGGCCTTTAAATGGTCTAGATAGAGGCCCTTTAAATGATCCAGAGAGCCTTTGGTCTATCAAGAACACTGACCAACTGCATGTTTCATTATAAAGAGAGCAGAATTAGTCCTGTTTAACTGGATTGGCATTAATATGCCAAATATTGAATAAAAATCACTGTATTTTGATAGTATCTTTAAAAATGTAGCTTTACTGGTTTCTTTTTCTCTGTTCCAGTTGATCAGATGTCTATAAAAACAAATATCGTGACATATCGTGAACATTTCTTGAAGTATAGTGATATATATTTTGCCGTACCACCCACCTCTAATTTCATGTTTTATTTTTTTTACCCCAATATTTTAGGTTCAGCAATTAAACAGCAGTAGTGCATTAAAATCACAGTAATGTGTTCTCTGTCGAGGATCTATTAACTTATTTTCACTTAAATCAACAAAACGTCAAACTTTTGCATACGTCTGTACGTGTAGTGTATAATCAGTTGTGATTATTTCTATGGAAGACACGCATTCATTTATCATGATCACACACAGTGTCCATATCACCCATGTCAAAATCATAAGCTACTTTCTGCTGTGCTCTTTGGAGAAGGAAAAAAACACACATTAAAAACACGCAAACGCACGCAGGTACTTTATCCAGCTAGTCCAGGCGGCTACTGTCTGATAGAGCGGTCTGGACGTGGCGGCTACAGGCCCAAGGCTTCCACGCTGCTGCAATAGAGCCCTCCTGTTGCGCTTTGAGGTCACTGGTGCTGTAGGTAGTTTTGGGTCTGGTGCTGTGAGTCCATCACTGGTACTGCAGGTAGTTCTTGAGTGTCTGTGGTAAAGGCAGAGACTGGATGTGGTGAATACGATGGCGGCCCAGAGCCTGCCGGGCTGCTCGTCTGCACAGCTCCATCAGCGGCAGAGGCTCCGCTGCGGAAAAAACAAACAAACAAACAAACAAAAAATATCCGTTACATTATCAGCTCATCACACAGGAGCTCTACAGTCAGAACAGCAGAGTTAGCTTACTGCACAGATGTGAAGCTTTAAGGGCTCATATCCTACATTTACATGTGTTTTATTTTCCTCCGCTTATGATGTTTGTGCGGTTTTATGCACCAGAAAGAGTCATAATTCATTTTTAATGAGCATTTATTAACCTCTCTTTATTCATTGGAATTAAACAGTTTGTTGTGTTAAGACTGATGTATGTAAATTCGCTCTGCTCTGATTGGCTGCCCTGTACGGCACACCTTTGAAAAAAAGCTCAGACCAAACACTCCTACATCAGTGTGAATGGGAGGGGCTAAACTGCTGTAGGCTGAATAGGCAGATATATGTTAATGTGTTGGTTTCTGTGACATCACAAACAAAAGCAACATAGGCTGTTTTTGCCATGAACTGGCTGACCAGTGGGCTGGAGAGTAACTTCTACATACGACATTTAGCTCTTATTATGGAATGGAATGACGGAAGGAAGGAAGGAAGGAATAAGGGAAGGAAGGAAGGAATGAGGGAAGGAATGAGGGAGGGAATGAAGGAAGGAAGGAATAAGGCAAGGAAGGAAGAAAGGAATGAAGGATGGAAAGAATGAGGGAAGGAAGGACGGAATGAGGGAAGGAATGAAGGACGGAATGAGGGAGGGAATGAAGGAAGGAATGAAGGAATAAGGCAAGGAGGGAAGGAAGGAAGGAAGGGAGGAGGGAAGGAATGAGGGAGGGAATGAGGGAAGGAATGAAGGACGGAATGAGGGAGGGAATGAAGGAAGGAATGAAGGAAAGAATGAGGGAAGGAATGAGGGAAGGAATGAAGGAATAAGGCAAGGAGGGAAGGAAGGAAGGAAGAGAGGAAGGATGGAATGAGGGAAGGAATGAGGCAGGGAATGAGGGAAGGAAGGAATAAGGCAAGGAAGGAAGGACGGAATGAGGGATGGAATGAAGGAAGGAATGAACGAAGGGAGGAAGGAATGAGGAAAGGAAGGAGGGAACGAGGGAAGGAATGAAGGAAGGAAGGAGGGAATGAGGGAAGGAAGGAAGGAAGGAATGAAGGAAAGAATGAGGGAAGGAATGAGGGAAGGAATGAAGGAATAAAGCAAGGAGGGAAGGAAGGAAGGAAGAGAGGAAGGATGGAATGAGGGAAGGAATGAGGGAGGGAATGAGGGAAGGAAGGAATAAGGCAAGGAAGGAAGGAGAGAAGGAATGAGGGAGGGAAGGAAGGACGGAATGAGGGAAGGAATGAAGGAAGGACGGAATGAAGGAAGGAATGAGGGAAGGAATGAAGGAAGGACGGAATGAGGGAAGGAAGGAAGGAAGGAGAGAAGGAAGGAGGCAAGGAAGGAAGGAAGGGAGGAAGGAAGGAGAGAAGGAAGGAGGCAAGGAAGGAAGGAAGGGAGGAAGGAAGGAGAGAAGGAAGGAGGCAAGGAAGGAAGGAAGGGAGGAAGGAAGGAGAGAAGGAAGGAGAGAAGGAAGGAGGCAAGGAAGGGAGGAAGGAATGAGGGAGGGAAGGAAGGACGGAATGAGGGAAGGAATGAAGGAAGGACGGAATGAGGGAAGGAATGAGGGAAGGAAGGAAGGAAGGAATAAGGCAAGGAAGGAAGGAAGGGAGGAAGGAATGAGGGAGGGAAGGAAGGACGGAATGAGGGAAGGAAGGACGGAATGAGGGAAGGAATGAAGGAAGGAAGGAGGGAAGGAAGGAATGAGTGATCTACAAAAGGACCACTGCAAATGAAGTGTTTGAGTACATCAGCATCCAGTGCTGTAACCCGTTAGCTGTAGTTTAAGCTCCAGTTCATTCCCCACCATTAACACTTCGTCCACTCTTGAACTCTCACAAACACTAGAATATCAAAATTAGAACGTCCCTCAGTATGACATGCATTTCTCTGATTGATAAGTATGTGAACTGAAGTGGACAAAATGGTCAACGGCTGATCAACTACATTGATTAGGGGTGGACGATAACAGAGCATACATTTGCTAATTTGCCAAACTGTTGCTGTTAAGCTGTGTGTGTGTGCGTCCATCTCTCAACACTTACGGTCCAGTCCGTTGACGTAGGTCATTGTGACCTCACAGTGACCCCACACAGCGCTGACGATCGGGTACAGCTTCTTCCCTTTCAGCCCGCGAAAGGCCACGCCCAGGAAGCGTCCGTCCGCGCAGAATCCCAGCGTCCCCTTCATCCATGTCCAACACCACCAGCACCTCCTCCGGCACGGAGAACACACCTTCATCATCCTCCTCCTCCTCTGTCTGCGGGTACGAAGGTGCTGCTCCAGTCTGGCTTTTCCTGTCGTGGTAAAGTTTTCCCCGCCCCAAATCCCACCCCCAGGATTCTGCATCACTCCCAACTAGTGCAGTGTAGCCTATTGCATGCAGTGGAGCCAGAGAGGTCGAGACCCCTATCACTGCATGTGTGCCACGCTGACGGACGGGCCAGCGGATAGTCCAGGCATGAAGGCCACGTGTAAATCCTTCTTTTCCTCGAGCGCAGTCCGTACTCTGAGCCACCGGGTGGCGATGAAAAGTCAGTTTGTCTTCGTCTTTGATGAATAAATTAAGCGAGCGGTCAGTTAGGGTTCCAGGAATGATGGAGCTGACTGGCTCTGCCCACCGGAGGCATGTCCAGCAGCAGCTCCAGACGGGGCGACAGCGGGCGGCCGCGGCCTCGGAGAGGCAGGAATGCCGGCCGGAACGCCAGAGCGACCCCCGGATCCCCGCGCTCCTCCTCCGCTGCCGATTTCACCACCGCAGAAAGCCTCTGCCCCATCACAGCCCAGCCACGGGCATCGCACAGCAACACTGGGGTTAACTCATGGGCGGGGCAAAGGGGGGCAGGTCAGCCAATTACGAAC
Source organism: Colossoma macropomum (assembly GCF_904425465.1). Taxonomy (NCBI): domain Eukaryota; kingdom Metazoa; phylum Chordata; class Actinopteri; order Characiformes; family Serrasalmidae; genus Colossoma; species Colossoma macropomum. The sequence continues at coordinate 29,249,186 of NW_023494786.1, forward strand.
AAGAGATCTGCATCATAAGGAAGTGGACAAGGGACACAAGAGGGTCTGTGTAGAGAAGAGAGGAGGGTTAGAACTTGTATGATAATCACATACACATACATAAACACATACATTTGCTTATTAATTTAATTCAATTAAGATTTATTTGGGCGCCGTCACAAAGCAGCCTTAACCAAAATGTCGTAGGACAGTCACACAATTATATACTCACTGGTCTAAACAGCCAGTCGCCTCTTACTCCCCATGTAGCATTTATATGATATGATTCATTTTATTTAATTACACAACTGATTGAAAAAACATTTTAAAATGCCAGTCTGGTTCATTAAAGAGCAAACAATGCTATTTGTACTGCAAGTCTGGCTAATAAAAAGTGCGGGATTCGTGTTAGAATTGCATGTGTTCATTCGCTCCACACTGTCCGACCCTCTAAATAAATACATAAATAAATAAAAATATATTACGTTTGCTAACTGTTTCACATTCCTTCACTGCCTGTCAAAAGTTTGGCCCTTCGCTGTGAGAATACAGAGCTTTATTTTCAACGTTTCTTTTCAATCGTGGCCTTTAGCATCATACCCAGCGCTCGTTCCTTACGGTTTTGCTGCTGTTGCAAAGAAACTGGAAAGAGCTAAAGGGCTTTCTAATTAATATGTTAAGTTATTGCAAATGAACAACGGGAGAACACTCATTTATTAAACACATAATGAAAAAGAGGTGCTCCGAAACCTTGTGGAAAAAGTGGAAAAAGTATACGCTGTACTGTTTCATAGCTTCTACAGAGAAGCTTCTTCCCACAACCCATCACTCTCTTGAACAGTTAAAATATTAAACAAACAATATTCCAACTGCACTTATATATTGGTCTATAGTATATATGGTATATAGTAACACTCAACATCCATCCTCTGTAACTACCGTCTCAGACCAGCGGTTGCTGCACCTTACTTACCTGCCTTATTACCCCATTTATCTGTTACCTTACTTATCCCTTTTTTGCCGCTACGTGTGTGTGTGTGTGTGTGTGTGTGTGTGTGTGTGTGTGTGTGTGTGTGTTTGTGTGATGGTCCGAGTGTGTGTTAGGAATGCATATTCTATTTTATTTTATTCTATATATTTTATTTTTATTTATTTTTATTCTTATTTTACTTTCTATTGTTAAGTGTTTGTCGGATACTGTGCACTGTGAGCTCCTGTACCCAAAACCAAATTCCTTGTATGTGTAAGCAAACCTGGCCAATAAAGCTTGATCCTGATCTGACATTCCATAGTTTCCTTCAGTCTAAGTAGCACATTAAAAAGGAACCAGTGACCAGTGGCAAGATTTTGAACTTGAAATTGTGGTCCATATGTTCTCTGGGCTTGACTGACTGACTGACTGACTGAACAAATGACCGATTGACTGACTGATTAAACCATATAGCTAAAAAAAATAGTTTACAAATGACATCATATTAAATTTAGTGTTTGCTAAAATAAAACTACAGCTATTATTTATTTAATTATTTACCCCAAGTTAGTTGTGGCCTGGTAATTAAGTCTCCCACGATCAGACAATGCTGCCAATCTGGGAGGGCGAAGGCCAGAACGTTCTTTCTACAAGTTATGTGAAGCTCCACCACATCCTTTGAAAACGTGCCACTAACGCGACACCATTGGGCAGCTCGGTACACTTGGAGGGCAATGCTAACAGCTAATACTGTAACATCAGCTAAAAGACGCTGATGTTGGCCATCACTCTGAGCGGAAGAAGGAGCAGAAGAGGGAAGACGATCCTACCCTTCCAGAGAGAGAAAGGGAGGACAGTTAACTCATAATAATGAATGACTCCCTTGGACTCTTGGCCAAAGATGGCTGTGGCGCCTCCTGATGACTGGGTCAGCGCTTAGACAGCTTTTAACAAAACCCAAAATCCAAGTGGGCACTGTTAGATGTCCATCCTACACAAAATGTCAATGTAGACCAATCAAAACAAGTTCCCTGACATCTTCACTTATCATACTAAATGTAGTAATACACTGTTAGAAATAAAGGCTCTGTGCAGGTAAATCTTATCATCTTTAAGGCACAAACAATGTAAATGTTCCCCTTAAATAGTACAAAAGTGGTTTAAAGGTCCAGCTGTGCACCTTAAATAAGTTTCTTCCCCAGGCAGAAATACATGTAACCTCATTTTTCGAACACAGAACAATAAAATTAAAAAGCCTGGAGACGAGACGGGGTGTACTGAGGAAATACATCATAAAAATATATTTGCAGTGGATTATGAGACACTTATGTTCCCTAACGGAAGGTACTGAGATACACCCTTGAGGGTACCACCTCAGTGACACTCTCAGAAATATAGGTACTAAACTGTCTCTGGGGTGGGACCCTCAAGGGTTCATCTCAGTACCTTTAGTCAGGGAACATAACTGTAACATAATCCACTGAAATTATATGTTCTAAACTGTACTGACTCCACACACCCCGTCTCGTCTCCAGGACTTTATTTTACTGTTCTGTTTTAAAACATTCGGTTATGAAAAGATACAAATACGAACTTTTCACCTGGAAAAACTTATGCAAGGTTCATAATTGGACCTTAAAACCACTGTTGTACCTTTGAGGGAACATTTACATTCTTTGTATCTTGATGAACGAAAAATGTACCTGAACAGAACCTTTATTTCTAACAGTGGACAAGTGGTGCCCCACCCCAGTGACAGTTTAGCATCTTTTTTTCCTGAGACTGTAGGATATGAATGGGTTAATCTTCCACACAAACTCATCAAAACAAGGCGAAAAAGCCCAAACCACTCAGCCACTCGGAGACACGGCTGTATAATACAGAAGCTCAAAGACTCAAATCCATCCACCGAGTCTGCTGTCACTGCTTTTCACCGTGAAAAAAAAGCTGCATATTTCCCACAAATCCATTTTGATGACCACACTTTCCATAAAACTCTTTTGAAACCAGTGTGACTCATCATCACAGCTGCTTCTATTGCAAAACCTCAAACCAAACAGCCAAAAAACACGCACACACTTCTGCTTCAGGCGCAGGAAATATACAGTATTACGCAACTCTGACATACACACTATTCATTATCCTCCCTGTCTAGGTGTAAACACTGTGCAAACGCAGTGTGAGGAAGAAGGACGGGAGAAAACCTTTTGAAGCTGTTAGCACCTAGCGCACTCCAGAAAGGAGTGAAAAATATAACCTAGCTGTAAAACGGAAAGAAAGAGTGAGGGGCTGGAAGAGCGGGGAAAGCCGAGAGCGAGAGGAGAGAGGAGTAGCCAAGTGGTTCTCACTAAAGGAAACTAATCAAATTTACAGTTTCACTGCTTTACGCCAAATATAGTCTTAGCCACTAAAGAAGTTTGCTTCTTTAGTTTTACACTGGAGCTACGAGGCTAATGCAGCTAACAAGTAATGGGCAGTTTAGCACCAAACTGCAGGCCAAAAGCACCACATCCTTGCGTCAAACCGTGTGGAGCTGTGAAGTCATCACTAATAGACATGTTTATGTGGTTGGTGACACTGGGTGACACACTAGCTACGTCCCAATTCAGGGGCTGCATCCTTCGAAGGCTGCATTCGAAGGTTGACTGGGTCACAGCTTCGAAGGCCTCTCATATGCGGCCGAGAAATGTGTCCTTCTTTTCCATGGCAATGAAGGATCCAATGGGAGGACATCCCGATCCCAGGGATCCCGAGGGTCACAGTATGTTGGCTGATTCAGGAACATGGCAGCCTCAGCAGAGGAGTGAACGGCAGCTGAGGAGACACTTTTAAATACAAGTATTGGGTTTAAACTGAGGCGAATAGCTAACGATACAAATGTTAAGAAAAGCCAGTGTGGTCCGAAGCAACACTTCCACTAACGTTGTGTTTTGTTTTAGGGAGTGAAGAGCCAACAGAGAGAAGCATCTCCAGCTCTAATAAAGGAAAAAATAAAAAAAACTAAAATCAAAGTTTCTGGTCCATCTTTAAAGAACTTTAAAAGAACTTGATAAGAGCAGCACTTCGTGACGCAGTGGTGCTGTGATGCAAACAGGAAATCTGCCGTAGAGCAGACCGTCTCATTTCGGGTCAGCCTTCGCGGCTCTACGCAGCCTTCAAAGGACACGCCTTCGTAGAGCGCGTCCTTCGTAGGATGCATCCCCTGAATTGGGACACATTATCTACTGATACTTAGACATCACAATCTACCATTTTGGCAGGTGACTTCAATTTCATTCAGCAGTGCTGTGGCGGTTTGTAAGGAGATAAAGCCGCAGCCGATGCAGGAAAGGCAGCAAAATGTTTTTTCAACACTTTTTAAATCTCATCTATGAAGCGTATTAACCAACATATTTGAGTGTATTGACTTGCTTCCACTTGATTTGTTGCTGTAGTGATAAGAAATGAAAGCTAACATCAAAACTTCGGAGATTCCTGCTGCTTTCTTATTTTACGCATCCCAAACTGAATGCAGGACACTAAACGGTATGCAAAAAATAGTGAACACACATTTAGAAGTGCACTCATTAGTGTAGCAGGTGAAGTACAGAAGTGTGTGGTTTGAGATGCGGCGTTAGATCAGCCAGCGAGGCGCGATCAGCAGCTCCAGTGGCTGATTATAGCTTCGCTGTGCTGCTTGTTAGCTGCTCAGTAAACATCTCCAAGCGAAGGTTTGAGGTATTTGTTGTTTAAGGATGCACTTATTGAGGCAAATTGATATTGACTTTGTATTCGCCGACTTTCGAAATACGTTCTACGTTTAAGGCACCTCACTGTAACTGCAGCACCATTTAAGGTGGAGCGGAAAATTCAAACGAGAAGCTGATGAATAAGAAACTGACTCGAGCTTGATATACAGCTATGTATGAGTTTATTATTTAAGAGCTTTGGCAGTTTTGGTCGCCACTTTTATTCGTTCTTATAAAATGTAATGCACTGGAAAGCTCTGAACTCTGGAGATGTGCAGACTATACGGATCCACCAATCTAGCTAATCCTTTTCATTGTAGCTCTTTCTGGAGATGCATCTAAAGCGTTTGCGCATCTTTTTCATGGTCATTCTGGTCCATTTTCCTTGCTGTGTATCCTCCTGCAGGGTTGTAACAAGCTCTATCAGAACACAGTCAGAGTTACAGCTCACCTGCCAACATGGCGACGTGGTCTTCTTGATGATGTAATCAAAAACTATGAACAAACATACACAAAAGTACTTAGCATTGCTAAAAAAAGCAGTAGCAGTAATCTCAAAGCCTTCATTTTGTCTGAACGTTTGTTCGTCCATTACTTGTTAGCTGCATTATCATCGTAGCTCCAGTGCAAAACTAAAGAAGGAAACACGTCGTGGCTGAATGACTATATTTGGGCAAAATTTTTTTTGCTATTCCTTTAAGTGCGCGATTTCTCGAAAGTCCTTTGATTTAACGGCATCTATGACGACAAACAAAACTTCTACTTCCATATCTTAGCCTGAGCTCCTGTAACAGAACCGCAAACCTCAAAATGAGAGAGGAACTAGTGCTGGATTCCAGGATCACTTCCAAATGTACCACAGTTTCACTAACCGTTAGAGATGGCACCTGTCCGGTATCACACTGTTAGAAATAAAGGTGCTGTGCAGGTACATTTTTCGTTCATCAAGGTACAAACAGTGTAAATGTTCCCTCAAAGGTACAACAGTGGTTTTAAGGTCTGATTGTGAACCTTAAATACGTTTTTCCAGGTGAAAAGTTCGTATTTGTACCTTTTCATAACCGAATGTTTTAAAACAGAACAGTAAAATAAAAGCCTGGAGACGAGACGGGGTGTGTGGAGTCAGTACAACTTAGGAAATATCATTTCAGTGGATTATGGTTCAGTTATGTTCCCTGACTAAAGGTACTGAGATGTACCCTTGAGGGTCCCTCCCCAGTGACAAGAGGGGCACTGGCCCCAGAGACAGTTTACTACCTTTATTTCTGAGAGTGCAGGTATTGGGCTGGATGGGATACTGGAGTGTAAAACAGAATAAAAGTGATCCAATCCTGTAACAGATCTCTACTGAAACTCACACTGTTAGCTGTGTAGTTTCTCCTATAGGCCTCTGAAGGCTTGCTGTCGTTCTGTAGTCAGCGTCACGCCCATATTAGCAACTCTGGGTCTAAGCTGAATTTCATATCTCTACCTTTTCAGTCTACAGCTCTGCCCATTAAAACCTCACCTGTTTAATTCTGAGATATTAGCACGGATGTAGCACTGTTTATATTTCCACTCCTCGCAATTCAGAGGATCCAGTGACTGAGTGGGAAATATGCTGTTTTTGTGACATCACAAAAACAGTTAAACTGGTTTTGCAGCGACTTTTCCATAAACAGACTGTATGGACTGAAGAGTTAATGGTATTTTTCTGAAACAATGTTTACATAACACATCAAATCCTATCATGGGGTGAGGAAAACTCAGTTTTCTATGATATTGTCCCTTTAATAGGCAACTGATTTTTTTTTTATTTATTTACAAATTTAAAACTGCCAGCTTGAACCATTATTTCATCAGATTTATTAGTCGGTTCTCTGCAAATGTACCACTTCACATCAAACCACTCTGAATTACAGTTTACGTGGGTGGAATTTCCCTTTAAAAGAGCAAATGATGTTATTTATACTGCAACACTGGCAAATAGTACTAAAAATATGCTACTGTATTTCCTGTGTTCACTTCGCCCACACAGTCTGAGCTTCAGATTAAAATAAAGACAAAGAAGAAGAAAAAAGGCTAAAAAAAGGCCAGAAAAGAACAGGGAACCAGATTTGGCCTTAAAAGTACATCATCCATACATCCCTAATTGAATTAGATTCTATGAATTGTGATTTCTTTTAACAACAAATCAGAAATACTGAGTAAACAACAAGAATTACAAACCATGTTTTGTTATCTATCAGGACTGCGAAAGCTTATAATCTATACTGTCGTTTGACACGGATGATTTATTGCTCAGCACTACACACGTGCTATATTTACACACTGGAGGACGAGGCATCTTCAGCATGGAGACCTTTCAGCAGGTCACGGTGATACTTTTTAGTGCCCAGTTCGTAGTAAGTCTCTCAGCACACACACCCACACACACACACCCACACACACACACACACACACCACCCCACACACACCACACCACACACACACACACACACACAGAAAGAAGGCACAGTGCGTTCTCTCCCCCTCCGTGCCTTGCATGCCTGCTGTACGCACAAAAAGCAGAAAAACAGACAGAAAGAGGGCAGAAAACTAAAATCTGTTTACAGAACGAGTCCTGCTTTTCTTCCTCCACCCTCACCGAACACAAACACTCCAACCTTCCTTCTGTTCCAAGCCCCGTCACTCACGACTAACTCGTACACAGGCGTGTTTACTCCCTCCATGTTGCGTCATCCCTTCTTTTCACTCCTACTTCTGTAACTCATCCTCCCTATTCCCTGCACACCAGTCTCAGACTCAGAAGCTCCGCCCACACAGGTACACACACTGCCTGATGTTTATCATACGCTAACAGCACGTTCAGATTTCCCCACCAGGAGGGGCCACGTGAACACGCTTCTAAGTTGGACGATTACAATATCAATGAGTGTGTTTACATGCAGTCAATAATCCGATCATAATCAGATTTCTGCAGGTATCTGATTATTCAAAATGGTTATGGGAACAGCACACTCTGATTTCTGAGATCGGAGTAAGGTCTAGAAATCTGATGAAGAGATCTGATAAAGAGAGCAGGATTTTAGCTCAGTAATCAGATTTCTCAGTGAATGTGAACTCTTACTCTGATTTCTTTCGCTTTTCTCAGTCTGAGCATGTGCGGTAACAAACGGCGGTACCGGAAATAAGCAAGCAGCGTCACCGCAAGACGCAACAAAACACTTTTGGAGCGACGCTGAAACCAATACATGCTTGACGAAATGAAGGATTTAAATATTCTTCATCTTCTAGATGATGTATGTTCATATTTTCAGGTAAAATAGTTGTGATGTTTTAAAAAAAAACAACAGTTCGAGTTTTACGTTACGTTTACGTTCACGAGTTTATTGGCTGGTTGCAAAGCAGAAATCTGATTACTGTCTGACTCATGTGACGTGGAGTTTCACATTATCCGATTACACAACGTGTTTACATGAACTTATGATGAAGCTCATGTAAACACGTTGAACGGATTACTGACCAAATCAGATTTTCTGCCGTAATTGGATTATTAAGTGCACGTAAACGCACTTAACGACACGAGCGAGTTGTGACATGAATGTCATTTTCATCACAGCCAAAGAAAAGAAGCCAACAGTCCATCAGTGGAAAGTTATGAAACAAGTTATCAAACAATACTGTACAAAGCCAGACTCACTACAGCATTATAACGTCATCTTAACAAGTTTTTATTTAACCTAATACTGCAGAGCTCATGAACAGGTCTGACACACAGGAATCCAAAAATGGATGTGCTGGACTTCAAGGACAAAAAATAAGTCCTCAAAGTAGAGCTGGGCGATATGGCCAAAAACGTTATCACGATAAACAAAATTCATATCGTTCGATATCGATACAGCGATAAATGTCAAATCATGATTTCTTTCAGGTTTGAAGGCTGATTTTGCTCCTGGGTGGTTAACTGTGGTTTTAAACTATCACTTATGGTCCGATCATCACTATGGTCCGATCATCACTAATCTGTCATGGAAGAGTGGGAGAAAGTTTCTGAGCTGTTTTTATCAGCTGGAAAAGCACAGCTGCAATTTTTGTAATAGTCATGATTTAAGAAAGAAAACAGATTATTTTTAGCTGTCTGGTGACGAGCGCTCGGCTACCCCGCTACAAATGCTAAACAAGTGGCCAACAACAGTGCTAAACTCTTTAGTTTCTCAACAACGTCAACTCGGTTCGGTAGGTCACTGCTGTCACTCCCACCACATCCATGTCAGAGCAGATCACAGTATTCAGACACCAGCTAGACGACTGGGTTTCTCTATACTATCGTAGTAGTTTAAGGGGTGAACCGCAGTATATCTGACGCTCGCTGTGTAAAAGCATTATCTGCAGTGTGAATCTCTCACACCAGTCACAGAGTCCTCCTTTTAGGCATGTTTAAACTGAAAGCGGTGATTTTGTGTCTTGTTTGATCTACAGTATCATCAGTTCACCGTGTTGTGCCAGAGCGCTGCTTCAATTAGCCAGCAGCTAAAAACAGCTAGCCTGGAAAGACAGCGCTCTCCCGCTCTCCAACGCCTCACAGCTTCCTCAGTTTACTTTCGTTTAAATCAGGGCTGTAACGAACATTAACCCACTTCTTTCTTTCACTTTCGTTGCTGGAGAATGCACTAATACTAAAATATGACGGTTTGGCGCTGTAACAGGCGCTGCAGACGTGATTTAACACCGCTAAAGTTGTTAGGATGCACGGAAAGAGGTGAGTTTGCTGTAGGACAGTACAGTTACACCACTGACCTCGTCACTCACACTCGGTCACAGGAGAACAGATCGCCGGTCGCTCCACTCAAACAGGGACTGTATAACTCCGCGTTTCAGCCGTTGCTAAAGTATATTTGGCGACCCTTTTTTTACTCGTGGCCCCCTCCCTCTCTAATCATGTAGAAAAACTCGGAAGTGCGCCCTCTCCTGGCGACAGCAGAGTAGTGTCACTTTCCTTGCAGTAGAAAGCGCCACCAGGGCTTTCGCTAAAACGTGGAAGTGTGAGAACGGTGTATTATATCGAACATTTATCGAACCTGTCTTATCGCTCTATCGAGGAAAAGTTATATCGCGATACTTATCGTTATCGTTTTATCGCCCAGCCCTACCTCAAAGTAATTTTAAATAATTGCATTTAAAATGGAATCGCAATATTGGTCAGAATTTTTTTTCTCGACTCAATTAGCCCACATTTTATTTCTGCATCATTTGTGTTCATAAACAACCCAAAACAAGCCAAAATCAAAGCTACACTATGAATATTAGGAAGAACATTTTGTAATGTGGGTTGTGAATCGGACCCCTTCCCCAAGAGGATGAATCTGATTATTGCAAGAGTGTTGAAAGTTATTCAAAGAGAACTCAGCCTTGGTGAAGGACGTGTCTGAGTGAGTCAATCATATCTTCATCAGTATAATGTTGATTTTGCATTTGAGATCTAAACATAGAGCCAGACCTTCGTTTTAAACCTGTGTGTGTAACATTAATTAATTAAGACCTCTTATTTCAGGCTTTACAGGGTGTTTTGTGTATGTCTGTTTGTGTTGCAGCACCATTTGACCACCAAAGGTTTAAAAGTGATCTAGATCTGTACTTTCATTTGGTTTAGTGATTTACAGTCACATGCTGAAGTTTAAATTCCCCCAGTCAATATTACGTTTTGTTGTTAAAACCCTCTACAGGAAACAAACGTAAACATGGCTTTCAAGTTTGCAAACCGTAGTGCACAATTTCTGTTTATTTTGCAGCACTTAACATACTGAAACAGTACGGACAGGCCATTTATTTGATTTATTTATTTATTTTTAATTTTATTTCACCTTTATTTAACCAGGATAATCACACTGAGATAAAAAACACATCTCTTTTACCAGTGAGCCCTGGTCTTTTTACTTCCCAATATGCTCAATTCAGCAAATTAAGATACAGAAGTGTGTTCCCTGTAGAGGCTGTTAACTTATTGTTAAAATCAAATCAACAAAACGTCTCATTTGTCTGGAGCACCTAAACTGTACACAGCTGTATCTGTGTGTGACTAACATACTAATAGCTGGCCAAAATAACAATTATTCACACAGGCTACACTGCACAGAGGTCATATTTCCTCTGAGATATTCCCATTTTTAGCTCTACTTAGACACGTAACGTGAGATGCTTTCCACAAAGAATATTCCCCCAGTTATTTCCAATAATTAGGGGAATATTTCCACCACAGCAGAGGATGAATGAATGTACCACAGCTAGAAACTCACCTAAAAGACCATAAGAGAGTGAAGACGATATTCCATTTGAAGGGTAAACTGTGTGGACTTCAGTTTCCTGCAGAGAGAGAGAGAGAAAAACTAAGCTTTGGCAGCTGGATTAGTATTAATAGAGGAGACTGTGGAATGTGGAATTAGTCAGTTTGTACAGGATAAAGTATCTGTATAATTTCTCAGAATTTCCACTGGCAGCCTTGACTGAAAGGTCACGGCCTGGACGTTCACATCAGGGTTACACCACAGAACACACTCAATAACAACAATAACAAACCAGATGATCGTGTCTGTTAACAGGTTTTGTTTTTCTATTAGCATAAGGTGTATTGGAACATGACGACTGCTACTACTGAGGGAGATCCGGGTTCAGCTAATTATAGACGACCCAATCACTCCACAGTTATTACAGTCAGACTGTAAAACTACACACTGCAGATTCATACTGGATTAAAATCACTCCACAATTATTACAGTCAGACTGTAAAACTACACACTGCAGATTCATACTGGATTAAAATCACTCCACAATTATTACCGTCAGACTGTAAAAACGATTTATGACTATTTTTTCATCATCAACATTCCATATAAAACTCAGGAGACTCCTGTAGGTTGACTGGTGGTTCTGGTCGGTAAACAAAACGGCTATATTTGTGTTGTAGTCATGGTGACCCCTGGTTCCTATCAGCACCACTGTAAAGAAATCTGAGCCTGTAAGTTTCTCTGCAATGAACCATTTCACACGAAACCACTCTGAACAACTTTGTTTACATCTCACCGATTGAATCACACAGAAATGTAGACAAACTGAAGTAATTCTCCTTTAGAAGACTGTCTCAGAAATGTGATCTCAATTTTCACATAATCTGTGAGCGACCGCGTTTCAAAAAATAAAAATAAAATGAAATAAAGTGCAGAATGAAAAACTTTTAACCTCCTTCCACAGACCATCTCATCATCTGACCCAGTGCACTGTAACCCCCCTGAACTCTGCCCTTTCACACCTCCCATCTGTTTAACACCCATCTGCACACAGAGGAAGAAAAGCAGCAAGTGATGCAGCCAGTTGCCCCAGCCTTACAACACACACTCCATCTGCTGTGTGCAGGTCTGCATTATTCATACCAGCCTGTGTGCAACTGAACCATTAGTCTTCTGTCCTACATTAAGGAGTAATCAGACGTATTGAGTTTATGTGGAAATTAAAAGCAGAACCTCATAACTCTCACACAATGTCGGTTTTCTTGTAAGACCGATCAATCTTTAAACCGGGGAAGGGCCTGTATGGGAACCGTGGGCCGATGCCAGTAAACAGTATTTCTCATGCACATATCTGATGATGCTGAAGCATAAACATTCATATAGTGTATAAATTGGTACTACCTTTATTAGCATTACAGAGACATATAGTGTGTATTTCTGGAGGGTTGCAAATGAGGTAAATGAATAAAGTGCAGTAGCTCAGCTTCACCTAAGCATTCTGATCTACCAGAGTACAATAAACACACTTCAGAAATAAAGGTACTAAACTGTCACTGGGGTGGGATCCTCAAGGGTACATCTCAGTACCTTTAGTCAGGGAACATAACTGTACCATAATCCATGTAAATGATATGTATGAAATGATAAGTTGTATTGACTCCACACACCCCATCTCGTCTCCAGGCTTTTTTATTGTTCTGTTTTAAAACATAAGATTATGAAAAGGTACAAATATGAACTTTTCAATTGGAAAAACGTATTTAAGGTTCACAATTGGACCTTAAAACCACTGTTGTACCTTTGAGGGAACATTTACATTGTACCTGAAACAATCTACCTGCACAGAACCTTCATTTCTAACAGTGTACGGCAAATATCGCTTTGAAATATCATTAAAATGTAAATGTCTGCCTGATGCGGAAAATTATTTTTTTAAGCATTTATCTGTCAATTCCATGTATTCCGGTCATCATGTATCCCTACTTTAAACTGGACTTCTAAACTAATCCAAATATGCTACATTACAAAATAGATTGTGTAAGGAGAATAAAAACACAAAGCTAGATTTCTATTAAATACTACTAGGAGTATTGTTTTTTTTCCCAGTTTCGGTACCAATACCAATACCTTAAAGTGAAATTCCACCACTTTTTCCACAGTTTCTGCAGAATTCAACAGTTACCATGTAAACAAAGTCAGAGAAACTTACTGACTCCATTCTCTTAAACAGGGTTGGTGACGGGAACCAGGGGTCACAATGTCTACAACACAAATACACCCATTTTATTACCTATCTAAAACCACCAGTGAACCCACACGTCTGAGTTTTAATATGTAAAGCTGATGATGGTAAAATCTGAAAAAAGAAATTGTCTTAGGGGACTATTTTGTCTTACAATGTCCTGCATGTAGCTCTTTGCCACAAATGTGTTTTAAAAAACAACATGTTTATCCCAGAACTCTCATAAAACAACCTCAGGAATCAGGTAATTTCAGTTTTAACTTTCTGTGAGGAGCTTCTAAAGACACTGAATGCTTTGGACGTCTGGTTCCTATCACCACCACTGTGAGCAATTCTCTAAGTTTCTCTAGAACGGAGCATTTCACACCAAACCACTCTGAGTGACTGTTTACATCCCATTTATTTAATTATGTGGAAAGTTCAGTAAAAAATGGGAAAAGTTGGTGGAATTACCATTTCACTGTTGTCAGAACAAAACCTTGTATCTCCAAAATTCGAACTTTACAGGAGAAAGAAAAAACCTACTTTACTTTTAATGTAAGTCAATGGAACCCGACATTTTTCCAAGTCATTCTAGGCCATTTCATTTGGTCCATTCATCATGGAATTTACACACAATGTAAAGGACAACAGGTATTTTCAAATCATGTCAAAAACTGAAAAACGACAAAAATGGAGATACGAGGTTTTCTTGCGACAACAGTGATTTATTTCCGATTACTTCTTTTAAATTCCAAGCCAAAAGTAGTGAGAATGAGGTTCTAGGACCGACTAATGGATTACAGACTAATCAAAAAAAATGCTGACATTAATATCATGTTTAATTTAGACAGTCTAGATTTTGGAACAAGCATGCTTACTGTAACACAGAAGCTAAGACTACCAAACTTTAAGGGGAATTCCACAAATTTTTCAAAATTTCTGCCAAAATTTGGCCTTAAATGTACTTTTTTGAAATCCAATCATGGTGCAGAGCTACAGGAAGGCAAAAGAGTCCCCACAGAAAACTTTTTTTTTTCAGATTTTTTTCTATTCCCTCATCATTATTACATGTAGAAACTCAGAAGACACATGTAGGTTCACTGGTGGGTCTGGATAGCAAACAGAACGTCCATATCTGTGTTGTGGACCATAACCTACTTTACTTCGAACCACTCTGAACGACTTTACGTACATTTCAGTGACGAAACTAGGCTGAAATTTTGAGAAAACAGTGGAATTCCCCCTAAAATCTGATGGTACTGAAGTAATTTGGTCGCTACTCAAGTATTTTTTTGAGCTGCTACTACTTCTACTCAAGCTGTGTTTCAGAAAAGTATTAATACTTGAGTCATTAGTATTATAGCAATAATGAGCATGTGTGTAGGTTACTTACCCCCCTGGCTGTGTATCGAGAAGATTCATGAAGACACTTTTAAGCACCGCAATATTAAATATTTGCTACATCGTCCATCCCGACTGACTCATATTCCACAGCATTAAGGTCAGCAGGGCTAAACCCAAACAAACAACAAGTACAACTTCGCTGGAGGGCAAATAACCCCGTTTCTCTCGCAGGGAGTCCCGGAGAAGGTATAAATGTGTAGGGTGTGAGTGTTTTGCATCACCCAGCTCTAAATTATTCATACCTGAGAGCCCATACTAACAATAGCTGACAAAACCAGCCAGTGAAACTGATCCAGAGCTTCCACAAGCTGTTGGGTCTCGAGCTCCTGCACTCTGGGGACGACCGAAGTGTCAAAAACTCATCCAGTACAACGGATCTGAATGAGGACGCGGCGTATAGTGTCAGGTGGGGTAACATATGGAGCATGGGGTGAAAAGATGATATATTATGCAGTCAGAAATAGGGCTGGACGGTATCGATAAGACTCAATATCGCGATGTTTTCAAAATATATAACAGTATCATTGTATTTTCTCCACATATTTCATTTTAAACTAATGTTTACTGTCTTTGAAGTGTCTTTTATTTTTATATTTGATTTCTCTGTAAAATAATTTGTGAACTTGTGTTAAAAAGGTGCAAAAGTTTGGGCACCGCAGGTCAAATCAAAACGCGTTTGGTTGAATTTCTAAATTAAAAATAAGTTACTACATCCTCCACAGAGAACACACTTCTGTACATGTTAATACACAATGACTGTTTATTGACTGAATTTCAACACACTGGAAAAAATGAATACATAAAACCTGCCCTATGCAAAATATATGGCACATTTTAGTACAATACGTTATTATAATATTATATATCGCTGCTGTGGGAACAAAATCTCGTACCCCCAAAATGAGAACTTTACAGGAGAAGGAAAAAACATACTCTACTTTTAATGAAAGTCAATGGAACCAGACTTTTTTCCAAGTCATTTTGGGTCATTTTGGTTGGTCCATTTATCATGAAATCACATGAAAAAATGGGATACGGGTTTTCTTCCGACAGCAGCGATATACATTATTATTATTATTATTATTATTATTATTATTACTACCACCACCACCACCACCATCACCATTCATTATTATTATTATTTTTTATTTATATATAACCAACTTTTATTAGTTAGGTATAAATCGTTAACAGACCAGGCTAGAATTAAAGCCTTTGTAAAATATCTATTATAACTCCTACATTAAAACGTCTTCCTTGTATGGACTGTAGAACGTACTACTGGTGAGGCCAGGCATAGGAGTGTATACTGTGTGTCTACTGGCCACTTCATTAAGTACATCTCCTTGTTTCTGACACTCTTAGTCCATTTTATCAGCTCCACTTACTATTTAGGTGCACTTTGTAGTTCTACAGTTACAGACTGTAGTCCATCTGTTTCTCTGCATACTTTGTTAGCCCCCTGTCCCTGTTCTCAGTGGTCAGGACCCCCACAGGACCACCACAGAGCAGGTACTATTTGGGTGGTGGATCATTCTCAGCACTGCAGTAACACTGACGTGGTGCTGGTGTGTTAGTGTGTGTTGCGCTGGTCTGAGTGGATCAGACACAGCTGTGCTGCTGGAGTTTTTATACACCTCAGTGTCACTGCTGGACTGAGAACCAAAAACATCCAGCCAACACTGTGACCACTGACGATGGACTAGTGGATGACCACACAAACTGTGCAGCAACAGATGAGGTAGGTAGGAGTGTCTAATAGAGTGGACAGTGAGTGGACACAGTGTTTAAAAACTCCAGCAGCACTGCTGTGTCTGATCCACTCAGACCAGCACAACACACACTAACACACACTAACACACCACCACCACGTCAGTGTTACTGCAGTGCTGAGAATGATCCACCACCCAAATAGTACCTGCTCTGTGAGGGTCCATGGGGGTCCTGACCACTGAAGAACAGGGTAAAAGGGGGCTAACAAAGTATGCAGAGGATGCAGATGGACTACAGTCTGTAACTGTAGAACTACAAAGTGCACCTATATAGTAAGTGGAGCTGATAAAATGGACGGTGAGCGTAGAAACAAGGAGGTGGTTTTAATGAAGTGGTCGGTTGTTGTATGAAGTAAATGGCCAGAAATTGTAGCAGATCTAGCTGTGGCTCCGTGTGCTTCAGTAGCTCTCAAAAGCTCTGGTCATGTCCTCCTCTGACTGCTTTCCTCACACCAGCACACTTTCTTTAGGAGAACATGGGTTAATCAGCTCTGTGTTACCATGTTGTGGATGTTTGCTTTCAATATGGTACACCGTTGTGTGTTTATGCCATCGTGATCCCAAAAAGTGATCACAAACACCACTATTTATAGCTGCACACTTCATTTTTAGCCGGCCTGTCTAGCAAAACTGATCACTTATGGCACCCGCTTGGGTACAATTACAGAATTTTGCTTTTAAACATGCCAATTCAAATAGGAACTATTGTATACTGGAAATTAAATCAAATATTATTTATTATATTATTTATTTGATGGTTGATTGGTTTATTATTTAGACATATTATTATTATTATTATTATTATTATTATTAGGTGCTAGTAAAAATTGGTTTTCTTATCTGAAAATCACACTGTACTGTAAATAGCACAGTATAGTAAACACTTAGACCACAAAAACCTAAAAGGGCTTTTATTTCTTTTTTTATTTTATTTTTATGCATTTTATACTGTTCTTTTCAAAACAGTCCGAAGCAGCCAGCGAAGCACATTCCTGCGAGTACGAACATGCTCACGCCGCTGAATCACTGCACTGATCTTCAAAGCCCCAAATAAATCTATAACAACTGCGAGAGACATTCGGAGAGGATTAAGGGAAAAGTGACTGCTTAGGTCTGTTTCCAAGCCAGACAGGTACAATCCTGCCTCTGTAACCAGCAATCCTGAATGCTTATGCACGTATAAGCAGTGCCACTGAACTGCTTCGCTTTTGAGAAGTGCCATTTAACTGAGCTCTTAAGTAGCCTCAGCTCCAATCACTCACACTAGGAGTGTCAATTTTCCAATTACGCATTGATTTGAGTATATTTAGAACGTTTCAATTCCTGTTTTGAACAGTGGCGTCTTGAGTCATTCAGAGGTTAATGCGAAATGGTACTGATGTGAAATTTCTTTACAGCGGTGGTGAGAGGAACCGGGGGTTTATGACGTCTCCAACACAAATACAGACATTTTATTTACCATCCAAAACCACCAGTGAACCTAAACGTGCCCTCTGAGCTTATATGTAATGTTGATGATTGATAATAGTGATAAATCTGTGTCTTTGGGACTATTTTGCCTTATAACACCCTGTATGTTCCTCTCCGCCATGAATGGATTTTGTAAAGTACAGTTTAGGCCAAAACCTTCTCAGAACTATTGGAAAACAATGAGTGTGTTTTCATGCACTTAATAATCCGATAACTGCAGAAAATCAGATTTTGTCAGTAATCCGATCAACGCGTTTACATGCACTTAAGTTATCAGATAATGGGAAAACTCTGGGTCTACATGAGTCAGACAGAAAAGGAAGGAGGGGATGAGGGAAAGAAGTAAGGAAGGAAGGAAGGGAGGGAAGGAAGGAAGGAAGGAAGGAAGGATGAAGAAAGGAAGGAGTGCATGAAGGAGGGGAGGAAGGGGGAAGGAGAGGAGGGAGGGAAGGATGGAGGGGAAGGAAGGAAGGGGAGGAAAGGAAGGAAGAAAGGAAGGAGTGCATGAAGGAGGGGAGGAAGGGGGAAGGAGAGGAGGGGGGAAGGAGAGGAGGGAGGGAAGTACGGAGGGGAAGGAAGTAAGGAAGGAGAGGAAAGGAAGGAAGGAAGGAAGGAAGGACGGAGGGGAAGGAAGGAAGAAAGGGGAGGAAAGGAAGGAAGGAAGGAAGGATGAAGGAAGGAAAGAGTGCATGAAGGAGGGGAGGAAGGGGGAAGGAGAGGAGGGAGGGAAGGACAGAGGGGAAGGAAGTAAGGAAGGGGAGGAAAGGAAGGAAGGAAGGACGGAGGGGAAGGAAGTAAGGAAGGGGAGGAAAGGAATGAAGGAAAGATGAAAGGAGTGAATGATGAAAGGAATGAAGTAACTCAACAAAATAATATGACTCATATCCAAAAACAAGCTACTCCATCGATGTACAGCTGACAGCAGTGACTCAGAAATGCTGTACTTCAATGAGAGGACATGAACTGCAGATTCCATGCTATTTGTACACAATCATTTATAAACTTGTTTGAAAATACAAACAAGTATTTCCATCCAATACAAACAAATCCGTCACTGGCAACAAACTACCTGCCTGTGGGTCCTTCCCCAGTTACCATCTCACTCGGTCACTCTGTTAGTATTATTTATTTATTATATCACTGCTACGGACAATAACAGCAAGTAACTTTATAATGTAAATACAGGGTGATTCAAAAAGATTCATCCGATTTCAAAGCGCCACATTTTTATATATATTTTTTTTAACAACCGTGAGGTGCCTAGGAACCAATCACATTCCAATTGAAAGACGGGGGTCATAGAGTTTCTGACTGTCATCGGAAGATGGCTCCATACTGTCTGTGAGGAGATGAGACCCCTGAGCAGAAAGCGTTCTGCGTTCTCCACTTCAATAAGAGTGAATCCGTCATAACTGTGCGATGTGATTTTCGTGGGCAGTGAAGCTCCAACAGCTCAGAGCGTTCGTCGTTGGTTCCACAACATTGGATGATCTCCGAAATCGCACTGAAAGAGCTGTGAGTGCAGCGACACCCGACATGCTCAATCCAGGATAGGATGAGTTTGACTATGGTGTTGATGTTGTCTGTACAGCTGGAGGAGGTTCATATTGATCACTTCTAAAATTACATAATAAACTTTATGCTTAAAACCATTTACAGTTTACTGCATTGATCTGTAACGATTTACAAGTGAAATAAATCGTTTTGAAATCGGATGAAGCTTTTTTGAATCACCCTGTATTTTCTTTCTCAGATTATCCCTTGTTTAATATATTTGTACACAGCAGAGAGTCCCTCCTTCCTCCATATTTTGTGTATATTTAATATCAGTTTTAGTATTTTCTTTTTGTATTTTTACTTTATTCTCTCGGCACTGTTTTTAGTATGTATATAATGCTGCCCTGCTCTAGAGTCATGTATGAATGTCCTGAAATGTTGCACAAATGACGAATAAACTTGAAACTTGAGTATTTGAAGCTTGTAAAATGCTAGAAAACTAGAAGTGCATTCAAAATTGCAATACGTGATTTTAAAAATGTAGTCAAAACTTGTTAGTGAAGTAATTTGGGTTTTTTTCTGGACCACCTTTTTGAAATGTATAGCCCTGATAGCATTTCTAAAATGTAACAGCAAGTAGGGGTGCAACGATTAACGGACTTAGTCGACCAAAATCAACAACAAAATCAGTTGGTAACTAATTTAATAGGCGATTAGTTGGTGACCTCACACGTTTCTCACGCTAACTAGGAATGTTTAGACATTACCGCTTACTGGAGAGTGGCACGTCAAACGGTGCCGCTGTTTTGGGGCGGTCAACATCGCTGCTGGACTGGATACAGTACCATTACAGAGCGGCAGTTTAAGAAAGATACTGTCCAAAATTGCACCATTTCAAGAATATCACACTCACAAAGCAGGATAGGATTATATAACGGAGGGAACGCAGCGATCCACACTCACGTTTGGGTGATGTTTGTGTTAGATTTGGCTGTGCGGCTGGTTGAGCACAGAGAACCTGCTGGTTTTGTTACATTTTACTGCTGCTACTTTGCACATCCTTGATTTTTGCAGGAAAAAAATGTTTTATTTATCTTGCGTAAGAAAATTCATTAAAACAGTGAATTTCTAAATAAGATATTCATCTTTGTCTTCATCGTTAGTTAGCAAATGCAGAAAAACAACCTCGAGCTAAATTTAAAAGCTGATAGCTACATAAGTGTAATTGAGAGATTCATAATCAAAATAGGTAATTACTCGTTTTAATAATCGACAGATTATTTGAATATCAAAATAGTCGTTTGTTGCAGCCCTAACAGCAATGATTCACTGAGTGTATCAAAAGTTCACGACGAGCCCAAGAGTTCAATATAAAGTCACCAGTGATGGTGAGTTCAGTCTGAAGTCAGATGGCTGAACCGGCCTGAACGGTGTGTCTGTGCTGCCGTCGTCCTGCGGCTGACCTCAGCGCAGGGTACATCTCTTTGCATGCGGGAGAGACGCCATAAAAAAGACGCGGGACACAAGAAAGGGAAGAAGCCGAAGTGAAGAGGAAGAGGAACGAGTCTAGGCTTCAGAAGGGAAACTTCCTGCTTCCCGATCTCAGACTTGGCACGTTCATGTGACCTTCACGACCTTCACGACCTCAGGCTGGCCGCTCTGGGTGAGCAGCTTCCAGCTCCCAACACACCTGAGCCAGGTAAATCATACACACTTAAAAATGATGGTTCTTCAAGGGTTCTTCAGTAAAGAAAATGGTTCCATATAGAACCACGAACACTGAAAAACCCTTTGCATGATTTAAAGGTTTCTCTGCATCATGAAATGGTTCATCAGATTAAAAGAGAATGTGCTGTAGATTGTTCCACATAGAACCTTTAGAAAAGAATGTATTGTATGTTGTTCAATATACAACCTTTTTGAAAAGGGTTCTATATAGCATCAAAAAGGGTTCTTCCATTGGTACGATGTTAGGCTTGTTACAATAGAAGAACCCTTTTTGATGCCATACAGAACCCTTTTCAAAAAGGTTGTATATTGAACAACATATAATACATTCTCCATCAGTCTGAAGAACCATTTCACGATGAAAAGAACCCCTTAAGTCATGCCAAATGATTCTATACAGAACCCATTGCATGATTAAAGGGTTCCCTGCATCATGAAATGGTTCTTTAAAATTAGTGGAAAATGTGCTGTAGATAGTTCTATACGGAAACTTTATAGCACCAAAAAGGGGCCTGTCTGGTCTTCTCCAGGACCAAGTTGTTAAAGTGTTGCTTAGATGTTGCTAGGTGGACAGTAATGTGTTGCTAGGTGCTGCCTTAAACTGCTACCTTAAATTCAATGCCACTTTATATGTAATCATAACTTAAATTCACTGCCTCCTTAAAATGACTGCTACCTTAAATTCACTGCCACCTTAAATTTGCTGATATCTTAAATACAGTACCACCTTAAATACAATGCCACCTTAAATTGTTACTTATACCTTAAATACACTACCACCTTAAATTCACTGCTACCTGAACTGTACTGATACGCTGAATTCGCTGCCACATTAAATTCAGTGCTACCCTAAATACAGTGCCATCTTAAATTTACTGATACCGGTGTGCCACAAAATAGCGCATCATAGGAATAGCACAAACCATGCTAGCATTAGCCCATTTAGCTGAGCAGCTACATCCGCTTCAGTGACGTTTGACATGAAAATGAAAATGCAACAGAACCTCGATCACCTCTCGCTGTCTAGTCCATTACATCTGAAGCAGTCCACTCTGTTTTCCAGACAGCAGCTAAAGTACATGGACAAATGAAATTCAACTAAGATAAAGTTGGCTTCTTATTCTTATTAATAAGTCCTGTTCCACCTTAAAATGGTGAAGCAATAATACAGCTGCCATAACGAAGCCACTATTCCACTTAAGATGGAACAGAAAATAAGATCTTCAGCCTTGTAGAAATTAAGAGGTAAAACGACATTTATCACCAATTTTGCCAAATCCATGGGGCTAGTTTGGGAAAGCAGCATTGACATAGGTTTATCTATAAACCTTGTAGTTCCAAGGCCAATAGCTCTGGTTATCTGGTTATCCACCACTCAGTGAGCATACATAATAATAATAATAATAATAATAATAATAATAATTATAGTAAAAATTACTGACTGCTGAATACACAACACAACCTATACACTGTATTTCTATTTACCAAAATAATTCATACATTTTTTTCCCAATCCTCTCAATAACATAAGCAATAACACATTTAAAAGACATGGTTCTTCAAAAGTTCTTTAGTAAATGGTTTTATTTAGAACCATGAATTCTATACAGAACATTTTCGTGATTAAACAGTTCTTTGAATGGTTCTTCAGACTGATGGAGAACGTGTTGTAAATGGTTCTTTAAAGTACCAAAAAAGGTTTTTCTATTGTTACAACACATTCTTAATCAATCTGAAGAACCATTTCACCATGCAAAGAACAATTTCATCATTAAATGGATCTATATAGAACTCACGGATCTAAATAGAACCACTGCCTTCACAAAAGAACCCTTGAAGAACCATCTTTTTAAAAATGTGTAGGGTTAAATGGTTCTGACCACGGTTGTCAAATAAGTGAAATCATGAAAATGGTTCTTTGAGTGTTCATGGTTCTATAGACAACCATTTTCTTCACTAAGGAACCCTTAATGAACCAACCTTTAAGTGTGGAGCCTCATGCATTTGGGGGTTTTTGTTGCTTTTTTTATAATTGTACCAAACTCGTACCGAACCGTGATGTCGAAACCACAGTGTGAACAGAACAGTGACCTCTGTGTACCATTACACCAGTACTAGATACACCAGATGACAGCAGAGCCCATGTTCAGATCCAGCTTATCGCTGCTGTCGGAATAAAACCTCGTACCTCCATTTTTGTCAGTCTTCTGTTCTTGACATAATTTGAAAATACCTGTTGTCCTTTACATGGTGTGTAAATTTCATGATGAATGGACCAAAACAAACGGCCCAAAATTACTCGGAAGAACGTCTGGTTCCATTGACTTACATTAAAAGTAAAGTAGGTTTTTTCCTTCTCCTGTAAAGTTACCATTTTGGAGATACAAGGTTTTGTTCCGACCACAGCGACATGTAAGACAGAGCCATTATGACTCCATATTGAGTGAAGAAACAATCTGCAACTCGCTGAACATCCAAGCACTGGCAGCGTTTGATGTCTATTTAAAAAGCTCATCTGTCCAGAAAACAGAAATCCCACAAACCACCACAAATAGCTCTGCTGCAGATTCACACGGCAACAGCGAACAGATAAACACTTTCACTTCCCATCATTCTAGTGGTCAGGAACACCAACAGAGCCCAAGCCAGCAGCAGAAGCCCTGAGACATGAAAGACTTTGATTCAAGCGAAAACACAACAGACCACATGAAAAAGGCCTTTAAACAGGACCACATAATGGGGAACAAATAAATTCAGTCAGATTGTGGCGCCGGAACTCACTGTTGTATAATTGATTATATCCACTTATTCGCCTTACAGCACACTGACAGTGTGAGGGGCGGGCTGCTGTCTGAATGAGTAATGATACAGGGCAGCCAATCAGCCCAGAGGTTAATGACAACCCGGAACACTGGCTGTGTTTACATGCAAAGATTTTTGCCAATCCGACCAAATACATTCTGATTCTGATTATAGACTGAGGTGTTCATTCTCACTCTACTCAACAATTTGATGGAAAGTCTCTGTTTCCATGCTCACTACAAGTAATCCGATCCAAAGTGACCAATACCATGAATGAGCACCACTTAGTGTAGATGTTACCATGACAACGAGCATCACGTGAGTCCAGTCAGAGTGAGATGAGCAGCAGTGAGCAGTGCTTGTGTTTTTTGTTTTAAAATGATGTCAGACTCAGGAAAACGTCCTTCACATGTCCTTATTAAAGAAGGCCGAGAGGAAGACGTCGTGTTCTGAGACACATAAGCTGGACGTCCGTCCCACCGCCGTCTTTTAAAGATCAGAGCATAAACTTCGTCTCCTCTGCAGACCAGTTTCTGCTCCGCCATGCTGAATGTTATAAACTTTCACTATGACGCGACGAACATGATCAGAGCGTACTTAAACTTTCCGATAGGGAATGTAATCAGATACAGGCATTTACATAGTTATTATTCTTCTATTTACGGGATTATTTACAGGATTTCCCACCTCGTTCAATCAGATAGAAACTGTATTCCATATGGCTTCATTCGGACTAGTTTATTGAGATTGAGGTGTTTACATGGATGTATTCTACTCCGATTGAGCCGTTAGTCGGATTGCTTTTACTGGTGTTATCAAAATAGCTGAGACTGTCGAAAGTTGACAATATAAGCTTAAACTTGTAGGGTTTGTTCAGTTTTCACTGACCTGACTTTCAGGATCGGACTCTGGCTCAAACTCACATGGCAGAATCGAATCTATTGGAAAAACAGCCACAGCGGTGTTTACAGCTGATCAAAAGAGGAGAGTCTGCAAGACAGGGGTGGAACAAGTAGGGGCAGAACCGCTCTGGTCAAGCAGAACAAGGCAGGCGAGCTGACCAATCAGGGCACACTGGACCCATCTCGTTGGTCTTAAAGGCATTCAGAGAGTGTTTCAGACTGAAGGTAGGGCTGGGCGATATGGCAAAAAATGTTATCACAATAAAAAAAATTATGTCAGTCGATATCAATACATATCATGATAAATGTCAAATCATCATTTCTTTCAGGTTTGAAGGCTGATATTTGCTCCTGAGTGGTCAGCTGCTGTTTTCAACTACCCTTTATGGTCAGAACATGACAAACACTCGCCAAACAGTGGAACATTTCACAAATCTGTCATGGGACAGTGGGAAAAAGTTTCTGGTTAGCTGGTTTTACCAGCTGGAAGAGCACAGCCACAATTTTGCTAATATTCATAATTTAAGAAAGAACACAGATCATTTTTAGCTGTCTGGTGACGAGTGCTAAACTGTTTAGTGTCAGCTTAATACGAACAGCAAACACTTAGCTGGCTCGGTACGTCAATGATGGATCTCACCGCCTTACTGCCATCACTCTCATGGCAACAGCAGAGTAGTGTCGCTTTCCTTGAAATAGAAATCACCACCAAGGCTGTCGCTAGAACAAGTAAGTGTGAGAATGCTCCATTATATCGAACATTTATCGAACAATTCTTATATTTCTATCAAGGAAAGTTATATCGCGATAATTATCATTAGCATTATATCGCCCAGCCCTAACTGAGGGTGAATAGAGATGTACAGCATGAGAAAAATAATGTGTATTTGGAATATTTAAGCATGTAAACATACTCTAGTGGACCCCAAAATAAAATTAAGAACACTGAAAATGAGCATAATAGGTCCCGTTTAAAATGGCTTTGTAAAAATTAATGTTTTTGGTACACAGAACTACAAAAGTAGGAAGTGTGATGACTAACAGGCTGTGTGGTCTATTACTAAGCTATAGAAGGCAGTCACGGGAAAGCCAGCGGTAGAAGATTTCAAAAGCAAGAAGTAAATGTCGGGGTCAGTTACAAGCCACGGAGTTCATGACATTCAAGGTCTTGACCACGATTACAGATAAAAAACTTCTGGCACTAGCACGTTTATATATACACACACACACACACACACACACCTCACACACACACACTCACACACACACACACACCTGTTTCACGCCTAATTTGCATCCTGGACGGCAGAACAAGGTATCACTGCAACAAATAACGATCATATGCAAATGCTGTAACAGTAGGAGTTGGGCCGAGTTCATAGAGTACCGACAAAAGCGACTGAACATGGGGGGGTCAGTGAAGGACACAACGTCCTGTGTGGTGGCACACCTGCCCATGCATATATGTACACAACAAAGAAGAAGGACTTCATGTTGTGTAAAGAGCTAAAAACTATGTCTTGGGGAAAAAAGTGCAGACGCTGTGAGGGAATCTGCAGCCGTGATTTTCCCAGGGAACGTCATCATCTGGACACGCTGAGCAAGAAGGGGCAAAAGCAAGAGAGTTGTTTGGTTCTAGCAAATCAAAAACAACCATACAGTCTATAGGTGCACTGTGATTAAAGGGCCCATATCAAGGAAAAGTCAAGTTCCTTCCTTTTGTTAGAGTATAATAGTCAGAATATTTTGACGTAGTATGTAAACAACTTTAAAGTTCCACAACAAACGTTTTCAATTCACTGTTTTTGTGATATCAGGAAAACCAACACATTTACATACATCCGCCTACAGCAGTTCAGCCCCACACAATCACACTGAAATCATAAGAGTGTTGAAGTTTAGACTGATTTTAAACGAAGCGGCAGCCAATCAGAACAGAGTTCAGCAATGAAAACAGCCTGTTAAACTCTAAGGGATAAAGAGAGGCTGTGAAGCGGTTGTGTTAAAATGTGTAATGATTGTTTTTGGTGCATAAGTGGACCTCAGGGGTAAAAATTAAAACACAAGAAAAATGTAGCTTATGGGCCCTTTAAGTCTAGATGGATTAGAAAAGGGGTGTGGCTTGAGATCTACTTTTTCCAGTGGACAGGTCATCATGATCTACCTTAAAAAAAAAGGCTGGCCTCATCCTTTTTTAAAAGCTATGAAACTTTTTTAATGCACTTCAGTGGCCTATATTGATATTCAGCATTACAGGGCAAACGGCTGGGAAATCAGCCAGGATTATGCAGTCTGGACCACTTTTTTCTTCCTGAGTTCACTTTTAGCTGAAAATTTGTTGTCATAGTCTGTGTATAGTTTGAAAATGCCTCTCGAAGGAAGTGTATCGGCTACTTGGCAAATCAAGCAGATGCATTTGGAATTGGACACTGTAAAAATAGTCTTCCTCCCACTCTGTATGGAAGAGGTAAGATTTTTCGGTTACTTTGCGCTCGTCTTGCACTCGTCTTCTGAAAGAGCCAGTGTAGGTTACAAAAGGAAAGCGCAAAAACGGCGCTACATGAACTGGCCACCGATAAATGAAGCATTTCCAGATTTCTAGAGAAGCAAACTCACAACAGTGCTTTAGGTGGGCTGTGGCACAGCTACGGTAACAAACAGTAAATTAAAGAGACACTGGCCACATTTGATGTCAGTCAATCACTCTGACCTTTCTGGAAGCAGTTAGAAAGTGTTGAAATTTGAATGAGGCTCGATCTACCAACGTGCACTGTGCGATCGACTGGTCGATCGCGATCCACGTATTGGGCACCCCTGGATTAGCACTTCAGAGAAATCCTTATTTCTATAAAAAGTCAATAATGTACTTAAGTGAATAAAATGTATCATGTATCAATGTGTCATGATAATGATAAATACCTTCATATTGCCCACCTCTACTTGGGCCTTCATGTACTGATCCCACATTTATATCATAAAATACTGTAATACTATGTTATACTGTTTTTTCTTCCCCCTGCTGTTCAACTAACAGATCCACACAAGAGAAATTATCCTACACTACGGCTGCAGCCCCTTCTATGATCAATCAACAGATCAACTACACAGTCGAGTCACATTATTATGACCACTTCACGTTCACAAGCTGGTGGTGGCAGCGTTATGTTCTGGGGACTGTTTTCGTGGCACTCTCTGGGCCCACTCATCCCTGTGGAAGGCACTCTCAACCGATTTGGGTATGAATCCATCCTTGCAGACCTCGTACACCCATACATGCTGATTGTCTTCCCTGGGGCGGATGGGATCTTCCAGTAAGACAGTGCAACATGTCACACGGCTAGAAATGTCCGACATCGGTTGGAAGAGCATGACCAAGACTTCCAAGTACGACCCTGGCCCCCTAATTCCCCAGACTGGAACCCAACTGAGCATCTGTGGGACCACCTCGATCGTCGTGTTCGCTCTATGGATCCTCCCCCACGCCCCCTCCAGCAGCTGTGGGATGCACTGTAGTCAGCATGGCTCCAGATACCCGGGACAACCTACCAGGACCTTATTGAGTCACTTCCAGCCCGTCATTATTTGATTATTTGACTAATTGACTATTCACCTTTCTTCTGCTTCCCTCCCTTTGCTGCAGTCATTCCCAAAGTCCCACCTGTGCTACAAATGATTCTCCACTTTAAGCCATTGTTAATTCAATACACCAGCTGCCTTAAAGACCTCATATCTTACCATTTTCTTGCATTTTATAGTCTCCCCTGACCAAAAACAGTCATAATTCATTGCTACATGACCATTTTTGCCCCCCCTCTATCCCTTATCCCTCTTTAAGACTGATACATGTAAATGAGCTGTGTTCTGACTGGCTGACTTGGGTCATGCCTCTTTCAAAAAGAACTCAGAAACACTCCGGATAACTTTAATGATAATTAATGAGGCTAAAGGTGGATTTATGTAAATATGTTGGTTTTTGTGACATCACAGAAACAATCAATTCAAAACAGGCTGTTTTTGAAGCTTAGTTTCCGTAAACGGATTGCAGAGGTGGGAATAAGTCACTAAGGCTACGTTTACACAGCAGGTAAAAGTGGCCCAAATCTGATCTTTTTCTTCAAATGTGACACAGATGTGTGTCTGTGTGGCAGTGTCAACAGCAAAAAACGCACTGAATCTGACATTTTCAATTCCGATTTGAGATGCTTTCATATGTGGTACTGAAATCCGATACGTATCCGATCTGCAGCAATGCGACTCAGTCTGAACGGCCAGATCGGAATTCATGCGACTTTTACGTCAGTCCAACTCGACATTCGTCATAATTTCGCGCTGCTGAGACTCAAAAACATTTAGTCTGATGTTTCTGTACTAAAACATTAGAAGAGACTCAAACCTCTCCGTGTTCGAAGAGGTTTCGAACGAACCGGCCAAACGCGGCCGGAGGAGCCCGAGGCTGCAGCGTCAGAGAACAGCTGATCTGTTCAGACTGATGTCGCATACAGGTCACATTTAAAAGATAATGTGAACAGCTAAAAAAAACGGATTTGGTGAGAAAATCAGATTTGGGCCACTTTTACCTGCTGTGTAAACGTAGCCTAAGTTGCAAGTAACAAGTAAGTCCCAAGTCTTGACTCTCGAGCCCCGAGTCGAGTACCAAGTCAAGACAGTCAAGCCTTGATTCGACTCCCAAGTCAGTGCATGCCAGTCTCAAGTCGAGTCCCAAGTCCTAATCTTCAAGTCCTAACTAAGTCAGCATGCAATCTTCACCTAATTTAAGGCTATTTCAATACTGAGTACCAAACATTGTTAATGTTTTAATGACATAATACAGTATTTTAATGACAGCAAGTTAGTAGTACGTGACTATACACTGATCAGGCATAACATTATGACCACCTCCTTGTTTCTACGCTCATTGTCCATTTTATCAGCTCCACTTACTATATAGATGCACTTTGTAGTTCTACAGTTACAGACTGTAGTCCATCTGTTTCTCTGCATACTGTCCACTCTTTTAGACACTCCTACCTTGTCAGTCCACCTTGTAGATGTAAAGTCAGAGACGATAGCTCATCTGCTGCTGCACAGTTTGTGTTGGTCATCCTCTAGTCCTTCATCAGTGGTCACAGGACGCTGCCCACAGGACGCTGTTGGCTGGATGTTTTTGTTGGTGGACTATTCTCAGGCCAGCAGTGACACTGAGGTGTTTAAAAACTCCAGCAGCACTGCTGTGTCTGATCCACTCAGACCAGCACAACACACACTAACACACCACCACCGCGTCAGGTCAAATTCAGTTTTTCACAATATGGGCCCTTTAAAATAAGAAGAAACAAGCTCACATACTCCTAATCAGGCTACAACTAAGGATTACTTCTTTAAATCAATTAACTGATCAGCTATTATTCAAGTTATCAACTAATTCATTATGCTTTCTTCGGTTACTCTCTCTTTGCTGACGCCATCATTCAAAGTTCAAGCAAATTGTTACTTCTTGGTGCGACTAAACAACAAGACATATCGCCCCCTACGGTTTCTGTGATGTACTGCAATCTGTCTGAATGACCGATGATATATATATACACATATATATAAATAATACTGAGCATAATCCCGGACTGTTTTAGTAAACACTGACTGTAACAGCACTATCCTGTACAGTTTCCAGGCATCGGCACTGACCTCAGAATCAAGGCTAGCTGCTCTGCTGTTGGGTCACTCGACTGATTACTTCATCCTTCTATCTCGAGTGGATAAAGAATCCAGAAGAGCTGAATTACACAAGCTGATTCGAGCAACACCAGCAAATTTAAACAGAGTCATTTATATCACCATCATTACAGCTGCAGTCATCAAAAGCCATTTAAGGCTGAAGTTCTTGTCATAGTGTCACTACCTCTAAGGTAACACGGTTAGTGTGGTGTAAAAAAACATCAGTTCTAAACCACACGTCGGTTCTAAAGGCTCAGATTCTAATGTATAGACATTTATCCGCATTGTTCCTTCCTCACTGTTTTGTGGTCAAAGTAAGATAATCATCTCAGAATTCAGACCTTTAGTCATTTTACGTGAGCCAAGTCTGGAGTCTCTGAGGTAGAAGTCCGAGCCGAGCCTCGATTCTTTGAGACACGAGTCTAGACTTATGTCTTGGGTCTGAGACACGAATCCAAGCCAAGTCTCTGAGGCACTAGCCAGAGCCGAGTCTGTGAGGTGTGAGCCAAATTTGAGTCTCTGAGGTGCGAGGCGAAGTTGAGTCTCTGAGTTACAAATCTGTTCGAGTTTGAGTTGAGCCTCAAGTTTGTGAGGCGTGGACCCAAGCCAGGCCTGGAGTCTGGGTGTCACACGTCCGAGCAGAGTCTTGTATCTGGGAGGTGCGAGTCCATAGTCAAGTCCAGTGTCTAGTCTAAAGTCTGCAACATGAGGCTGAGTCAAGTCTCTGAGACACAAGCCAGAGTCGAGTCTAGTGTGAGGCATGAGCTTGAGTCAAGTCTAAGCAAAAGTCTGAGTTTCAAATCTGTTGCATCCAAGTCAGTGGTGAATCTCAAGTCTGCAGGGCGCGGGTCCAAGCGCAGTCTCGCGTCTGTGAGGTGCGAGTCCGAGTCTGAGTCAAGTCTAGAGTCTGGTAATTAAAAGTTGATCGTGAGCCTGAATTTGGTGGATTTTATTGTGCACTGAAATTAAAATGCACAAACAGTGAGCTGGATATATCAGTAATATTAAGTCTTGGAGTTGCAAGCCCAAGTTGAGTCTCTGAGGCACAAGTCTGAGTTTCAAGTCGGTCACACCCAAGTCTGTGGTGAGTCTCGAGTCCACGGGGTCGCGAGTCTGAGTCTCAAGTCTGCGAGGCGAGAGTCCGAGCAGAGTCTCGAGTCTGCAAGGCGCATGTCCGAGCGGAGTCTCGAGTCCGCGGGGCGCGAGTCCGAGCAGAGTCCGAGCAGAGTCTCGAGTCTGCAGGGCGCATGTCCGAGTGGAGTCTCGAGTCCGCGGGGCGCAAGTCCGGGCAGCGTCTCGTCTCCGCGGGGCGCAAGTCCGAGCAGAGCCCAGAGTCTCAATTCTGAGTGGAGGTGCGGGTCCAAACGGAGTCTCTGAGGCACAAGCGAGAGTTGAGTCTAGAGTCTGTGAGGCACAAGCTTGAGTCAGGTCTAGAGTCCATGAGAAAAAAGTCCAAGTCTTGGGGGTGCAAGCCCCAAAGTGAGTTTCAAGTCTGTCACACCCAAGTCAGTGCTGAGTCTCGAGTTTGCGGGGCGCGAGTCCGATTGCAATCTCGAGTCCGCAGGGCGCGAGTCCGAGTGCAGTCTCGAGTCTGGTAAATAAAGGTTTATAGTGAGTCTGATTTTGGTGGATTTAACTGTGCACTGAATCTAAAATACATCCAGCTCACTGCTTTCGTGTCAGTGATATTCGGTGTGTTTAGTAAGAGGGATTGTACAGTAGTGTATCAGGAGTTGCATCTGAAATATCCCAAAAGTATCGTAGACTCAAAAATATCGTATTGCATGGTATCGTATCGTGGCAGCCTTAGGTGTCCACCACTGTACAGTTCAGTTCTAACTGAGGCAGACGGGTCAGACTCCTCCTGAGGACTTCAGTGTCTCTTCAGGAGGAAAAGGGTCATATTGTGCTGGAGACCTCAAACGAACTTTGCCCAGAGATAAGCGTTAGTAAAGTTCGCCCTGAAACCTCTCCGACACAGAGCTGATCTGATCAACCTGATAATCATCTGAACAAACAAAACTCCACAAGGAACATTTCACTAAAGCTGAAGCCGAACTCAAACTCTGACCAGCAGACTGAGGTCTTACAGCTGAAATCTGATCAACATACAGGAACATTTTAACAGTTATATTTACAGAAAACAAAGCTTTTCTACACTGAGAGCTGAAAAAAGCTGTTTATTTCCAGTTGGCAGGTTGGCTAATGTTCTCTAGCAGTGAAGAACAAAGACAAAAACGCTGAAGTTTGCAGATCTGAGTGAATCTGCAGGAAGATTTTCCACATAAACACAGAAACGCAGAGAAAACCTACTTCTCACACACACACACACACACACACACACGCGTTTGTTTTACGTTACTATTGAGGACTTCCATTAATTTCTGCTGCTTTCTGTATTAATGTAGACAAGTAATGCTAAGCCTAACCTTAACCTTAACCTCAGTATCCTTCAAGCAATACCTCTGGCTTAGTTTTTTTTTCCAAAGATATGTACTTTGTGGTGAAAACAACTCGTGCTCAAGTGAGAACCAGCAAAATGTCATGTCCTATCACTGAGTCCTCACAAGGATAGCAAGACGAGCACAAACACACACGGCTCCACCATAACTGCATACAGACACCCAGAAACACACACACACACACACACACACACACACACACACACACACACACACACACACTCAGCGCGCGACTCACTCACCGCGACGCCTCGAGCGCTCCAACTTTCCCTCCACAAACAAAGCAGAAGCAGAGATCAAACCGATGAGCAGCGAAAGGCGGACAGCGAGTTTATCCGCCGACATTAAGCCGAGCTCCGCGTAAACAGCGCTGCGCTCACAGCGCCTGCATGAGCGATCCGGGGCGGAGCCGCAGGAGCGGCAGCGGCCAATGGGCTGCTTTGTTTCGCCGCTGACGTCACGGCGAGTCAGTCACGCGCCACTGACGCTGCGCTGATTGGTCACGAGAGAGAGAGAGAGAGAGAGAGAAACAAAGAGCAAAAAGGAGAATTAGTGGGAGAGAAAGAAGACAGAAAGAATATGAGAATAAAAGAGAGAGAGAGAGAGAGAGAGAGAGAAAGAGAATAAAATCACAGGGAGAGAAGGAATAAAGCGAGAAGGAGAGAAAGAGAGAGAGAGAGAGAATAGTTTAACAGCGAGAGGAAAAGAGAAAAAAATAAAGAGAGAGGGAATAAAGACAGGAAGAATAAGAATTAAGAGACAGAGAAAGAGAGTAAAGGGGAAGAGAGAGAGAGAGAGAGAGAGAGAGAGAGAGAGAGAGAGAGTAAAATCACAAAGTGAGAAAAGGAATAAAGCGAGAAAGAGCTGAGAGAGGGAAAGACAGAATAAAAAGAGAAAAAGAATAAAGAGAGAGAGAGTGATTGAATAGTGAGAAGAAAAGAGAAACAGAAAAATAGAGAGAGGGAATAAAAACAGAGGGAGAATAAGAATTAAGAGAGAGAGAGAGAGAGAGAAGGGGGAGAGAAAGAAGACAGAAAGAATATGGGAATAAATAGAGAGAGAGAGAGAATAAAATCACAGGGAGAGAAGGAATAAAGCGAGAAAGAGAGAGAGAGAAAGAAAGACAAAGAATAAAGAGACAAAAAATAAAGCGAAAGAGAGAATAGTTTAATAGCGAGAGGAAAAGAGAGAAAAAATAGAGAGAGGGAATAAAGACAGAGAGGAAGAATAAGAATTAAGAGAGAGAGAAAGAGAGAAAGAGAGTAAAGGAAGAGAGAGTATAGTGAGAGGAAGAGACAGTAAATAAAGCGGGAGAGAGAGGGAGAGAGAGAGAGAGGACAAAAACGAGGAGAAACAGAGAGGTGAAGGCAGAATTAACTTAATTAGCGCACGGTAATCCGATCATTGTGGGCGTGGCCTCGTAATCTGATTAATGTGGGCCTAATGTTAACATAAATGAAGCGTTGTGGCCTAAAGTTACTGTTAACCCAGCTGGTCTGGAGATCCTTCAGCTCCGTTAGTGAATTTACTCTGTAGGGTTAATAGCTAATTAACTCCTGGGCGTGGCCTGAATTTAATTACTTTACTAATTAAATTCCTCTTTCTAAGTGCACAAATACTATGAAGACTTGGGTTCTTTAATCTGTCAGGAACCACCTCTAGAAGCTCCCTCACACTAAGTTATTGCATGAAATGGATATGAATGCACTGCCTGATGTCTGAGACACTGTTTTGATGGTAGCTCTTAGTAAGATTTCGCCAAAAATTGTTTTTTTTTAAAAGCCATTCGTGGTGAATTCAGGGTGTTGTGAGGCAAAATAGTCGCCAAAGAAAACTTATTTTTCCAGATTCCACTATTGTACCATGATTAATATCACATATAAACACTCAGAAGACTCGTGTAGGGTTCACTGGTGGCTCTGGATAGTAAATAAAGTGGCTATATCTGTGTTGTAGTCATGGAGACCCCTGGTTCCTATCAGCACCACTGTAAAGAAATCTGAGTCTGTAAGTTTCTCTACAGTGAACCATTTCACATCAAACCACTCTGTTTACATCTCAAAGACTGAGCTTTGCAGAAATTTTGGAAAGTTGGTGGGATTCCCCTTTAACAGCTTCAATCAGGTGTGTTGGAGCAGGTAAACCACTCAGCTGCGCTCACCTGAGCTGAAAGTGTCTGAATAGGAGGTTGATTCTATAAGTGATGCTGCCCCCTGGTGGCTGTGTTGGTGAACTGAACCTGACAGGCTGCAATCCAGTTTTGTGTGGACTGAGATTTGAATCAGAGCCAAAGCTGCTTAAACCCAGCAGAGCAGAGCCTCTTGGCGCACAAAGGACACTGTAGGAACATAACAGGATTTACTTCATCAGGTAATTCACATAATCTCAAAATGAGGCTCTTCGACAGCGTCTTGCAGATATACACCGATCAGGCATAACATTCTGACCACCTCCTTGTTTCTACGCTCATTGTCCATTTTATCAGCTCCACTTACTATATAGGTGCACTTTGTAGTTCTACAGTTACAGACTGTAGTCCATCTGTTTCTCTGCATACTTTGTTAGCCCCCTTTTACCCTGTTCTTCAGTGGTCAGGACCCCCATGGACCCTCACAGAGCAGGTACTATTTGGGTGGTGGATCATTCTCAGCACTGCAGTAACACTGACGTGGTAGTTGTGTGTTAGTGTGTGTTGTGCTGGTCTGAGCGGATCAGACACAGCCGTGCTGCTGGAGTTCCGTGGGGGTCCTGACCACTGAAGAACAGGGTAAAGGGGGCTAACAAAGTATGCAGAGAAACAGATGGACTACAGTCTGTAACTGTAGAACTACAAAGTGCACCTATATAGTAAGTGGAGCTGATAAAATGGACAATGAGCGTAGAAACAAGGAGGTGGTCATAATGTTACGCCTGACCGGTGTATGTTCAGAGCCTTAGCCAGTTCATTGATTGTGAGTTGTGTGTGCTAGTGTCATGTAGGACCCCCTCTAGCCCAGCGAAGTGCAGCAACTCGACATGGCATCGATTCCACACGTGGACAGAAGACGTCTGGAGAGAGGTTGAGCTGGAGAACTTGTAGAGAGAATAATTATCACTCTGTAATGTCTGCTGGGTTCATCAAACACTAGAGGGCGCTCCCAAACAAATCCAAAATGAATGTGATAAGATGGAGCATTTTAAGTAAAATCATACTTTATAAATGCTTAAACATTTTTAATGTAAAATAATACAATCATTTACTGAACACAGAGCAGCATAAAACATTTTAACACCGCTGTTATATTTTTAAAGAGCTTTTAAACTCGACTTAAAGGAGTTTAAAACGGCGCCTCATGTACGTTCATGACATCAGTCAGCGTGAACAGCCAATGAGCTGCTCCGCTCTCCAACCAATCAGCACTCAGTAGCAGTAATGTTAGCGTCCTGCAAAACCTGTTTGCTTTTTTAATGAAATACATCTGTCTACTGTCTAAAATGAAAGGAAGGTTCTTGGCGAGTGATTAGAAACTATTTTAACTTTTCGTTTTTAGCCGTTGAGCTCCATTTACTCCCATTCATTAAGGACTGATCAACTCGTACTTAGTCCCATAATCCACAGGACAGAAACGCAGGTCTGCAATAAAACAGGGACAAGATTTCTGAAAGCCGCATTCCAGATTTAACCAACAACATATTTGATTACTTTAAACAGCGCTTAAGTCCAGACTATGAAATAGCCGTGGTTAGTAGACTGAACCTGTTGCACTGTTCATATTCATTTGTAACCAAATGATGGCCAATTATCTATAGACCTCCATATATTGTGAGGTTACTCCTTACAGGCAGTGTAGAATACCCCACAATTCTGCCACTGAATTTATCAGCTGCAACTATGTGGGTCACGTCAAACATCCCACTCTTTCGTTTTGATCCAGATGGATGTTATGACCCATTTGAAAGTGTAACAGGGTGGTGCAGTGGGTAGTGCTGTCGCCTCACAGCAGGAAGGGCTCGGGTTGGATTCCCTGGCTGGGTGATGTTCTCCCTGTGTCTGTGTGGGTTTCCTCCAGGTGCTCTGGTTTCTTGCCACAGCCCAAAGGCATGCAGCCAGGTAAACTGGAGATGTTGAATTGCTCCTAGGTGTGAATGTATATGTCTGTCTGGCCCCTGGTGGCCTGTCCAGGGTGTTTCCTGCCTTCTGCCCCATGAGTTCTGTGATAGGCTCCTGCAACCCAGTAGGATAAGTGGCTTAAATAATGTGTGAGAAAGTGTATGAGATGGCCATTTGTCTATTTGTTTTCAGGAGACGACGACAACAAAAAAGGTTGGAGATCCAGGTTGACATAGTGGACATTTTTATTGTATGAATTTCTGTCAGGCTAATAATCATCACTTGATTTTGAGATTCATGATATAAAACACTGCATAACAGAATATAGCAGGCTTACATCTTGCTCTTCAGATCTACAGAGGACCAGGTGTGGGGCCAAATTCTCACTACCTGCCAGACTTAAGATACAACCACAGGCCCTGAATGTTGCGCTTGTAGCAGTGATTTATGCATGCCTGTTCATGAGTTAAACATGAGACTTGAGAGGCCTATGTGTTTATTCATATTATAGCAATGTGAGCAACGTGAGAACCAACCTCCAAATGGCTACAAGACCTTTTTTGCATATTTACCACATTATCATGTTGAAATTAAGAAATAGTCTGAAAAGGCAAAAGTGTTGTATTTGTCATAGTTTCCTCCATGGTGTTTGGGTATGCTGGACTACATCAGTCTGGCACCTCACCTGGTCTACAGGGCCTCCCTTTGCTCCCAAAACAGCATCTATTCTTCATGGCATGGATTCCACAAGATGTTGGAAACATTCCTTTGAGATTCTGGTCCATATCGACATGATTGCGTAATGGAATTCCGGATTTTTCAGATGCACTTTCATCCTGTGAATCTCCTGTTCTACCTCGTCCCAAAGGTGTCCTGTAGGATTACTGACTTTAAAGGCCACTGAAGACCACCGAACTCATCGTCATGTTCATGAAACCAGTTTGGCGACTTTTGCTTTGTGTCATGGTGCGTTATCATGCTGGATGTAGCCATTACAAGATGGTAAATTATGGTCATGAAGGGATGGACATGGTCAGCAACAACACTCAAATAGGCTGTGGCATTCAAACGATGATTGATTGGTATTAACAGGCCCAAAGTGTGCCGAGAAAACATTCCCCACCTCATTACACCACCTCCACCAGCCTGGACTGCTGATACAAGACAGATTGAAAAGATTCATGCTGATGGCACCAAATTCTGACCCTACCATCTGGGTACCTCAGCAGAAATCAAGATACATCAGACCATACTGTTTTTCCAGTCTTCAACTGTCCAGTTGTGGTAAGCCTGTGTCCACTGCAGCCTCAGCGTTCTGTCCCTTGACCGGCAGACGTAGAACCCAATGCGGTCTTCTGTTGTTGTAGCCCATCCACCTCAATGATTGATGTGTTGTGCATTCTGAGATGCTTTTCTGTTCAACACAATTGTACAGAGTGGTTATCTAAGGTTAGCATAGCCTTTCTGGCAGCTCAAACCAGTCTGGCCATTCTCCACTGACCTCTCTTATCAGCTATGTGTTTCTATCTGCCGAACAGCCACTCATTGGATGTTTTTCTTTATGGCCCTATCCTGAGTAACTCTAGTGACTGTTGTGTGTGAAAATCCCAGGAGATCAGCGGTTATAGAAATACTCAAATCAGCCTGTCTGGCACCAGCAATCATGCCACGGTCAAAATCACAATTTTCCCCGTTCTGCTGGTTGATGTGTCCGTATCTGCATGATTTTACACACTTTGCTGCTGCCACACGATTAGCTAATTAGTTGATTGCATGAATGAGTAGGTGTACAGGTGTTCCAAATAAAGTAGCTGTTGAGAGGATATGTAAATGTGTTGATTTGTGACATCACAAAAACAATGAATTTAAAACAATCTATATTTGCTACTTAGTTCACATACTAGTGAGCAAACAGTATATTTGGAAAATTCGTGTTTACATTCACATTTTTTAGGACTAAAAAATCGTATAAATCCAGTTTTTCATGATACAGGAACTTTAAAGCAGGTAATAAGATGCACGAAACTGAATTAGTGATGCGTGACTTTATTGATTTTTCACAAGCATTTGTTTGTGAACATCTGTCAATTACTGAACATCGAGGGGACGTGATATTTGAAGGTTGTTTGAAGGTCAACTGGTCAACTGTTGCTGCTATGGACATCATGAAGGTAAACACAATACTGAATGAGATTAAACACTGCATCCTGAGTGATTGGGGTATTTGAAGAGCGACAGAAAAATGCAAGTAAATAAAAAAACATGGCAAAACAACAATAACTGAACAGAGGGAAATGAGATGTTTGCATTGTGTCAATATAAATCGGACTACAAGTTTAAAAATGTCTAATATCTCCCACAGCACAGTTTCAATAGTCTCAATGATTCAGTATGCC
Source organism: Colossoma macropomum (assembly GCF_904425465.1). Lineage (NCBI taxonomy): Eukaryota > Metazoa > Chordata > Actinopteri > Characiformes > Serrasalmidae > Colossoma > Colossoma macropomum. The sequence continues at coordinate 29,288,585 of NW_023494786.1, forward strand.
TAACAATACTCACTTGACTGACGAACTGAACTGGCCTACAGTGCAGGCCAAAGCACCAGTAAATGTGCGTGTACAGACATCATAACTGATATCCAGATTCCTGTTATATCGCCAATGCATATAATCAGTGAATGAAAATGGCAGGTAAAACTATGGTCCCACCTAAAAGCCAAACATGCTCCTTAAACTGCGTGTGAATGAACAAGTCAACACCAATAATGTCTTTACAGACCCAGTATAAATGTGAAAAAGAGGAATTTCAATACTTTACCTACATTTCTGCATAACTTAGTCACTGAAATGTAAAAAAAAATAATAATGCAGAGCGGTTTGGTGTGAAATGGTTCATTGTACAGAAACATACAGACTCAGATTTCTTTACAGTGGTGGTGATAGGAACCAGGGGTCACAATGTCTACAACACAAATATGAACATTTTATTTACTATACAGAACCACCAGTGAACCTACACGAGTCTTCTGGGATTTTACGTGCGATGTTAATGGTTAAATAGTGATAAATACAAAATAATTTGATGAATATTTTGCCTTACAACACCCTCCATCTACGTCTCTACCATCGACGGCTTTTAAAGAAATACATTTTAAGCCAAACCCTTCTGAAATTACTATAAAACAATGTCTCCAGACATCAGCCAGTGTATTCATAACCATTTACTGTAATAACTATCTGTGAGGGAGCTTTTAGAGGTGGACGTCTGGTTCCTATCACCACCACTGTGAACATTTCTGACTCTTCAGTTTCTCCAGAATGGCACATTTCACACCAAACCACTCTGAATGACCACATCTTGACAATTTAATAATGCAGAAATTTCAACAAATCAGTGGAATTCCTCTTTAAAGGTTCTGCTGTTACTTGGAGTCACATTTGCTGCAGTTATGTATACATTCATATGTAAAGATGAAGCAAAAACAACCTGCTGTAGAAAAAAAAAGAAACACAAATACAGGTAGACTGTCAAAAAGCACATAAACACACACACACATTTAATGAAACACAGTCACAATAAGATGTATACATATTTACACACTATGTTCGCAAATATAAACATGTTCAAACACCCACACACCACTGCAGTGTCAGAACAAGGAGAAGGAAAAGCAAAGCACGCTTGCCTGTTGCATATAAAAGACCATACGTACGAGTTCATTTCTCCTGTGTTGAACAGATGAGTGCAAACAGAACTTTAATATTTAATACAGCAGCTCTCTGTGCCAGTCTTGTGTAGCCCATGCAACGTGCATTATAGTGTTTTCCAGCTCTAACCCATCAGGGGAGGAGGACTGCTCAGTGAAGAACCCCCTTATCCAGTTATCCATGCTCCCCACATGTATGCAGTTGTGGCAACTGTTGCTAGGTTGGACAAGCTTTGCAGACCACTGGGAAACATCCCACTCAGCCTAAAGGATTTAGGTTGGAGTTTTTACCACATAATGTTCTCCAGTTTAGAACGCTATAATAATGAGCTGAACTGTGGTGTTTGCCATATTGGACCAAAAAATACCCAGTATATATCCTAAAGGGCACTACACACTGGACGCGCTGTGCAGGGCAGTCTCCAAAAATTCATGGTTTTCAACAAAAGTATGCACACCAGTGGTGTCATTCTGTGTCAATGGGCAGCTACGCTCAGTGACTCTGAGCACTGTTCAATTTCTCAGCGTGCCACTCAGCACTTTGCCACTACTGCAGTCAATGAAAGCCATATAGTTGTATGCAAAAGCTTTGGTTATTCTTGGTCACATGACGTTTTGTTGATTTTCCAAGCAAAAATGAGTGAAAACATCCACTACAGGGAAGAAACCTGCATATCACTGCTGTCAGAACAAAACCTCGTATCTCCGTTGTTCAGTTTTTGACATATGATGACTGAACAAAAAGAAATGGCCTAAAATCATCTAGAAAAAAGTCTGGTTCCGTTGACTTGCATTAAAAGTAAAGTACGTTTTTTCCTTCTCTGGTAAAGTTACCATTTGGGACATACAAAGTTTCGTTCCAACAGCAGCAATATGGCATTTTTCAGCAAATTTTAGTGCACAATTTTTTTTTGCCCCCTCCTAATATGTTAAATTCAGATAATACATTGTAATTAAAAAGTAATTGTGCATTAAAATATGCAGAAGTGTTAACTTCTTTTTACTTAGAAAATCAACAAAACAGGTCACATTTGACCTGGGGCACCCACACTTTTGCACACCACTGTATGGAGACTACAGAAAGGCATAATAAGAGCTGTAAATTCATTAAAGTTATAAGACTGAAGTGTAGTGTACCTGCTATGTGATCAATAATCAGTAATAACAGACTATATTTTCATATTTTTAATGAAATATTTTTTTTTCTTTAGATATAACGTGTCCTTTTCTGTTGAGCTTGTCCAACCTAGCAACAGTTGCTACGAAAGCATTTGAGAACGGAACAAGCATAGCTCAACGCAGTGCATGGGGTTATCCAGGACTCGGACAAAGAACCACTAGGATACAACTGTGAGAACTGTAGAACCACACTTCTATATGGCTGTGAGTAACGTGCTTTCTCATTGGCTCTCCTCAGACTTGGCTTGACTCCACCCACTTTCCGTACAACCCTGAGCTCCAGCACTGATCAATCAGGGTGCGGCATTTGGCATCAGACCATGCCAAATCATTATGACACCAGTGCAGGGGGGAACAAAAACACTGCCCCCCACAAACATACATCCTTAAGACTACCCCATTACCATATATATTCTCCATAACAGTGACCACCCTGCCTTCACAGGGCTGTTTCACAGCCCGCCAGCCTGCTTTGTGCAAAGCAACACCAGCTTTCTGCAAGGCTTTTGGCTGAAAGGCAGGATTAGAGGTGAACTGGAACTGTTCATATAGTGATCCACTCTTTTCTCGGGCCTCTTTAGTCTGTTAGTTCTTGGGCGAAGACCCCCTTCGGATGCAGCTTTACGTAAGGCTGGAGAGAAGTGGAGGAACGGACAAGCAAAAATAGAAAAGCTTCCTTTTTTGTAGTGAAACAATTCCTCTTCCTTCTATTATACCATCTTTCTGGATGCTTTAGTTTGAAATGACAAGTTTTGCATCCTCCACATAGACAAACACTCAACCAACGTCAAGTTTCCAGCTCATTTTTGCATGTTTGTTTGTGCAAATCAGTTAAAGAGTAAGTGGCACACTATAACCAGCAACTGCCTTTTCCACTCTGAGATGGTCTCCGCATGTATCCCTGGTCGTAGGTGAGGGGTCTGAGGTCAGCGGTGGAGTAAGTAGACGACGAGCTCGTAGGTAGACATCATGATGGCCGTGTTGGGGATCTGGCGGACCAGGTGTGTGGTCAGTCCGCGGTAAAGTGCTCTACAGCCCTCCTCCCTACACACCGTGCTCAGGGTGGTGAAGAAGGAACGGTACCGAGTGCCTTCCTCCCTCAACCGCGTCCGGATCACCTCTGCACATGCAAGAAGAAGAAGAACCATATCATCATTAGGCTGGTTCTACAATACATGATTTTGCCCCTTGCAACGAATTTTCACAATGTGAAGTGATTTTCCAGGTCGGGAGCTCGATCGGAAGCGACTGACGACGCTGGTGATCTGGTGCAGTGAGAGGAGAAACGTGGATTTTTATCCCTCTGATCGAGCTCTGAAGTGATTGGGGACCCTTCGATATTATCAAACGTTTGATATTTACGACACAAGCATTCGCGAGTCCTGTAGTGTGAAAAAGTCAGAGCTTTACTCAATGAGTGATTCAAACAACAGCCAATCAGAGAGCTAGAAGAGCAGAGAAAAATTCATAAACAGCGTAGCGGAGACAGAGGAACTGGGTGTAAAACACAGGCCAATAAGAGCCGATATCATGTTTATAATGTCGGATCCAGACGTCAAAACACTCTCTTTACAGTTTCAGCTCAGCTGCCAGTTTGTAGTGAAACATTTCTCCATCTCTCACTGTAATGTCAGCGTTTCTCACCACACATTAATCCTCAGTTTGCACTTTCGCTAAGCAGAAAAGCACAAACAGGTCCAGCAAGTTTAGCTTTGTTTGTGTCATGTGATCTGAGGAGATTTGGGAGTTTGAGTTCTTATTCATAGCACAAACTTCTGGGTTAATGTGGGTTAAACTCTCTCTTTCCCTTGTCGTCTAGTGTGAGTGCCCACACGACAAAAAAGACAGGAAATTCTGTGACAAACTGATGTTAAGTTTGTGATGCTCTCTGTTCTAAAAAATCTTAAGATTTTAAAAGTTGTGTAGTGCACACCCTGCGTTACCTTATGCCTAAGAAAAGATACCAACATTGAGCATTTGACGATTAAATGCACCAAAAGACTCTTGCGTGCAAATCTGTTTCCCATTGGACAGATTCATGGAATAGTTCAGTGACTAATGCTAATGTTGCTAACCATGAATGAAAGTGAACAGTCACCAATTAGCATTTTTAAAATAACATGCTGACTGGGGACGACTAGCTTCCATTTCGGGGTGTCTTCAATAAAATGATTACGCTGTTCTGTTACTAACAAAAAAAAGCCTTGAATTTGTGCTTGAAATTTGCTACTTCGGTACACTAGGTGGCGATATGCACCTCTTATTTCTTGATCAGGGACAAACAAGAAGTCTAACCTTCCTAACAGCGCAAACCGTATTTATTTATTCAATATTTCAAACATGAATATGCGAAGTGAAAACCTGAGAATACTGCCTGAAGCCTGAACATTCAAAATGAAGATCTTAGAATAGTGAACGAGAAACTGAATACATAAAATGAAAATGTGATAATAAAGAATGAAAACATACAAAAACTCAATTAAAAACTGAATATATAAAATGAAAACCTGAGAATATTGAGCGTCTTTCCACTCACCGTGTGGATAAGCTATACAGGTGGCGCAGGTCTTAGAAGTAGCGGCCGCCAACATCATGCACACGAAATCTGAGGCGTCTCTCGTTGTCTCGACCTCGTCGTCCATGTGCGTAGCCGCTCTGGCCTGCAGGAGGCGCCGTTTAATGTTCTCGTAGATCACAAAGTGGATGACTGTCTCTGAGATTCCGGCGTAGGACGCAGACATTCCCCGATAGAACCCCCGCAGACCGTCTGTCTGATACACTCGCCTCACGCACTCGATCGCACTCATTCGGTACTCTCCACGGTTCCTGAGTGCACAGAGAGAACAGCAACATCATTCTCCAGGAACTAATCCACTACAACTAAGTGTGATCAATCAGGGTGAACGTATTTTCATACTATAATCAAACTCTGGAGATGCAGTAACATTTGTGGCACATTAAATAAACAGTCTGTCAAAAATAAACATTAAAAAATTGGACAAAAATATGTAACATAGCTAAAAACCTAAAAATAACCAAGCTGGAATTTTATCTATACTTTTATCAAGGCTTGTCACAATTACAACATAATGGTCTAAACTCAATTATTTGGGACAGTCATTTGATTTCATCATATTCTCATCTTGAGCCAAACAAATGTAAACAAAAGAAATCACTCCTTTCTTCTCACTGTCTAGTTCTAACTTACAATGCTAAATTTTAACTGCGTGCTACAACATGTTTAGGTTTGTTACTTTACAGCTAGTACAACTAACACTAAGGCCCAGTCCCATTTCTTATTTTCACCCATACCCCTTGTTTTCAAGTGTCTCCTCGCCCCTTGGAACCGAGTTGCAAGGGGTAGTGGTTGAAATCTTCCCTATGAAATAGAACAATCCTCAAATAAATAGGATCATTACTTCATTAACAGGCTGCTAGCGCTGCTCTGTAGGCCAGTCTGCAGTGATAGCAGAGGAGGGTAAAGTTCAGCTCCTCACTGCTGGGCTTTAGTTACATTTAGGGCATCATATGCCTTCAAAGAGGGCCGACGCGATAATTAGTTATTATCACCCACCCCCAATTCTTCTTTGATATGAAGCTGAAGTCAGTTATTCGCCAGCTTCTTGAATTTTCCTGTTCCACATTAAATGGAGCAGCAGTTACATTCTGGTACTCCAAGCGTCAGAACTGCTGGACTATTTAAGGTGGAACGGGAAATTTAGCCAGCTAGCTACCACAACATCAAACTATTAGATTTTTTTTATGTTTGTTAAGACAATACAGAGGTTATCGTATTTTTTTTGTATCTTACATTTGTGGGTTTCTTTGGTCTCTTGCTCAGCCATCTTGCTGTTTTTTCTTTTTTTTTCTCATAACACTTTGTTTGGAGTGTCTCTGAAAAACCTCTGTTTGGAGCCCTAACACTTCACCCTCCATCTCAGCAAAAATCGGGACACTCTACCCCAGACGTTAGCCTTGGGCTAAGGGGTAGGGGTGAGGGGTGAAATGGGATTGGGCCTAATTTTAGCATGTATGCTTGCAGAACAAGAACTTTTCACTCACGTTTTCACAGTTTCAAGAGAAAAAACATTATCAAGAGCATCATCTCCTGTTAACAATCCAATGTAGCTGCTTTGGACTTTATTACGGCTTCATTAGTTTCATAAAATGAACAAAAAGAACAACTGAATAATTATTCACTATTTTATATAACAACTGTCAAAAACTACACAGCCTCAGCCTCAGATGCTCTGCCCAGAGAGGTACAGACCACCTGACGTCTATACACTAAGGCAGTTTCAACATTTGCATTCTGTCTGGGTATCCGGAAGTCCATGCATCAGACGTTTTTTAGCCAAATTACTCCTTTACACTAGAAAAAGCTAACTGACTACGACTAGAGGATGCAAATAAAGTCCAGAGAAGAATTCATCTACACAATCATAGGTGAAGATCTAATTTTACCTGGGAAAAACTGAAAGAGGTCAGGATTTGGGTGCTGCCAGCTAGTCCTCATACAATAATAATGACCCCAAGAGCTGTGTCTAAAGCATGGTGCTTACCTGGCGTCCAGTTGTAGGCGGGTTTTGATCAGCCAGATCGGATTGGTCGCTGTGATGGCTGTGAACCCTGATTGGAAGAAGAAATAAGATCAGCCTTTTGTACTGAAATTGCAGCAATACTGCATAAGAACAGCAAAGAGAAGAGAAGAGGAGTGCCTGCAGCTTCTAACAGCCGGGAAGGATCAGGGTGAGAAGTGAAGTTGCGAAATACTCATTCTCAAGGGGCTTTCGAGTCTCTACAGCCAGCTAATAGATGTTTATATGAACTCCTAACTCTCAATTTCTCTCTCTCTTTCTAGACAGCAGGACTTTATAATACACATGAGGTTTTGCTTTAGCTGGACGGCACCTGAAAAACCCAGAGAGAGAGAAGGAAACAGTGAGCTGGGGAAAGACGGATTCCTTTAAATCTTCTGTCCTACTTTGAGTCTCTTACAACAGATTTCTGGCTTGTGCAAGACTTTTTATGTAACAAAGTTCTCTCTCTTTTGAGATGTGGGGATGTGATGGGTGGTGCAGCCAAAAATTGTTTTTTCATGTTAGCTGGGGCTTATTATTCTGGGATGTCCCTTCATTTTTTAATAGGAAATTTTTTTAACAACCAAAGTAAACAAAAGGAAACAAAACTGAACAATATATACACTATAGAGACAAAAATATTAGGACACACCTTCTAATCATTGAGTTCAGGAGTTTCAGCCACACCCACTGCTAACAGGTGGATAAAATTAAGCACATGGGCATGCAGTCTCGACAGACAAACACCGACGAGCTCAGTGACTTCAAACATGGTGCTGTCATAGAAAGTCACCTCTGCCTCAAGTCAGTGGCCGAAATGAACGCCGCCACTGGACTCTGGAGCAGTGGAAACATATTCTGTGGAGTGACGAATCACGCTTATCTCTATCTGTCAGTCTGATGGACTATCTGGGTTTGACGAATGCTAGGAGAACGTTACCTGTCTGACTGCACTGTGTCAACTGTAAAGTTTGGTGGAGGAGGGATGATGATATGGGGTTGTTTATCAGGGGTTGGTCTAGAACCCTTAGCTCCAGTGAAGGGAAATCTTAATGCTTCAGCAGAACAAGACATTTTGGACAGTTGTACACTTCCAACTTTGTGGGAACAGTTTGGGGAAGAACCTTTCCTGTTCCAGCATGACTGAGCCCCAGTGCACAAAGCAGCTCCATAAAGGCATGACTGGGTGAGTTTGGTGTGGAAGAACTTGACTGGCCCTCACAGAGCCCTGACCTCAACCCCATCAAACACTTTCAGGATGATCTAGAACGGAGACTGTGAGCCAGACCCTCTCGTCCAACATCGGTGTCTGACCTCACAAATGCTCTTCTAGATGAATGGACAGACACTCTCCAAAATCTTGTAGAAGCTTCTCAGAAGAGTGGAAGCTGTTTCAGCTGCAAAGGGGGACCAACTCCATATTAACGCCTATTGATTTAGAATGGGATGTCATAAAGGCTCCTGTAGGTGTAATGTGTAGGTGTCCCAATACTTTTGTCCATATAGTGCAGATAAACCAGATTGGGAAATATGGACAAGAAGCCAACTTTAAAAGAAAAAAAGGAATGACATAAAAGGAAAAAAAAGATTCAAGTAAGAAAGAAAAGAAAAAAGAAAAGATAGAAGGAAAAAGGAAAGCACTGTAAATTATAACAATCACATTTCAAAAGTGGAGATAAAATTTAAGACACAAAGATGTAAACAGATAATTAGTCTATTAATACAGTACATTAACTGTAGAAATATTGAAGAAAATATTTTTAAAGTTTTCATCCACACTGTATGCATAATTATTTTATATAAAAATAACAATAAATGGTAATATATCAACTGTTTCCAAACTTTTGAACAGCAGCAAAACTGCTTCTGTGGGTTTTTTCTTTACTAAGAAATTTGATATATTAACAGTGAAAAATTTCAAAAGACGTTTCTGTCCCCAAAAGTTTCAGAGAAGTTTAGAAACGGGTTCTAAGGCAGGGGTGCCCAATTTTATCCGCTAAGGGCCTGTGTGGTTACAGGTTTTCACTCCAAACAAGCCGGAGCACACCTGACTCCACTTGGTCTTAGTCTCCAAACATTTTATCAGATGATCTCCTGCGTTGTTGTAGTGAAAACCTGCAGCCACACCGGCCCTTTGCAGATAAGATTGGACACCCATGTACTAAGGTGCGTGTTTGAGTGACAGAAAGCGATAAAGAAAAGAAAAAGCAGGTGAAAGGTAAACGGAGAGAGTGTTACCTGCTATGCCAGCAGAAAGCATGTGCACTTGAGTGGAGTCTGGAACCAGCAGGCCGTTCAGTCGCTCTTTAGCCGTAGAGTATGCAGCGAAATAGATCGCCCTGAAAAAAACAACAAAAACAAGGCATCAGTACACAAACTCAAAACACACACACAGACACAGAACATGATGTACCAGCTAAATCACTTCCAAAAAAAAATGATCAGAGGTCAATAAGGTGGGCAGACGAGTCAGCAACAAAACACTGAACACATACAGCAGGATAAACAAACACATGCACACATCAGAGTGATCTCCCTGCGCTGCACCAAGACCAACTAACACGCTCCACTAAACAAGCACATTAATGTCTCAGCTAACACAGCCCTGCCATGTGTGCAGCATTAGACAACCCTTTAATGACTGTCTTTCTGTTCTCATTAAAGCTCTGACTACAACCCTCAGCATCATCAGCACACGTCAGCTCCAGAGAGAGAGTGATCATGATGACTAAACATACTCATCCATCACTCCATCAGGACGCTGCTGAGCACACACTCCCTCATTAGGATACACAGGAGTAATGCTGCAGCTCAGAATTCACCAATGAGCTAAAGGCAGAGACCCCTTGCAATTATTCAATTACCAGTCCATTAAGTATAAGGCCATTTTTCAGTGTCAGGAAAAAAACAAAGATTAACGGAAAAATCACACAGAATCTACAGAAATGAGATATAATAGCACATTTTCAGTAATTAGTGTCTCCACTTTTGCCATTATTACAGCTTCCATTCATTTTATGAGACTTGCATTCAGTTTTTCATAGAAATCTGCACATTCAGTGATGTTGAGGTCTGGAGGGGTCGGCAACTTGCAGCTCTTTTACTGCCCTGTTGCGGCTCCACAGCAGAATTAGACTTTTAGGTAAAGATAAAAGAATCGTCCTTTGCAGTGAAACAAAGTTTTGCTGATCGTTTTAACACAGTTTAACAATAAACGGTCTTAAACGCTGGAGTTAGCTGTAGAACTGCTAATTTACCCTTTAACCCTGAAAGTTGGTGCACACTGCTGGTCACCATAGCAATGCAGACAACAGTCTCGCCTAGCTAATAGCTAACGAAACGGCAAAGAGAAAGATTTGAGACGAACATCGATAATTTGGAGATGAATGGACTTGAGTTCATCATCACTCCAGCTGGTTTCCTGATACGTTTAATCTGCAACAAGAAACTGACAAACACTAAAAAAGTCGCAAAGCTGAAGTCGCTTCTCATTCGCCAGCATTTCATTTGAATTGTCCTGTTCCACCTTAACTAGTACAGCAGTTACATTCTGGTGCCATTTAAGAAGGAACAGGAAAATTCAAATGAGAAGCTGGCGAATGAGAAGCGACTTCAGCCTCGTAAAAAGTCAAGAGATATTTTACAAGAAAATGTTCTACTTTTGTGGAAAAGTTTCCTGCTGGAGATGCGAGAAAAGTGGCTATAGCTTAAAGCAGAGCAAAGTAAGTCTGCGATTTCATTAATATTATATTTTTTAGCCTATACTAGTACATCAGCACATACTGAGACATCATTACAGCCAAGACGGTAAAATGGACATTAAAAGTTGTGGCTCCCAAAGTGGTTTGATGTTTGCTGAAAGGACAAAATGGCTCTTCTTAACATCTGGGTCGCCGACCCATGTTCTGAGATCACCAGCAGCTTGTTTGTTTCATGTGTCCATCTCCTTTTCTCAGTAAGGGCTTCTTGACAGCTACACGTCCTTTCAGACCCATAACGCTGAGTCGTCTTCTCACAGTGGAAGGATGGACAGAAACACCTGTGGATGTTTTCAGATCTGAAGCAGCTTGATTTTCTCCTCTCTCTCAAAGACGAAAGCTTTAAGTGCTGTTTATCTGATGGGGGCAGTGTTGTGTCTACCAGGTCTTCCAGGTGGTTGTTAGGAGTCCCATTTTCTCTCGTCAATCATTTTTTGAACTCCAGTTTTGGAAACGCCTGTATTTGTTTTATTTCCATTTGACTTCTCCATTTCTAATACAAGTGGACTATTTTATATCTAATCTTCTCAGAAACATCTCCCGAAAAATGAAGAACTTGTACTTTAAAAATATGACTTTTATTCAGTGCTGTATACATGTGTAAATGTCTATATATGGCTTGATTGTAAGAGTGACACTGTGTGGCAGAACTGAGGCATGGCTGTCTCATCAGTGTGGCAGCTCTATTCTCAGTTACTGAGTAACCAGAGAGAAATTCCTTGCATGCTCCAACACACTGGGTCAATAAAGCCTGATTCTCATTAGTAAATCTTAATGCTCCTGTCATGGGCTTTTATGTCATATCTAGAGAAAAAGCTGAGTCAGAAAACAACTGCATTGGATCTCCTGAAGCTACTAAGACTGCTTGATATGGATGGAATCTGTCAGTACAGTTGCTGAATATTGCAATGACGATATAAGAATCCATAAATTACCATTAAATTAGTGTGTTTTTGGCTGTGCAGCAAGATCTTATGGCAGAACTGTAATATACATACAGGTTAAAAAAAAAATATATATCAATAATTCTGTTGCAATGTATTGATTTTTCAAAACTGATTTTTCACTGTCCCAGCCTCGGACTGCCTCTTCTGAAGCTGCAGGTTAAATTTAGTCAAGTCTTGACCTCCACCACTCGACCCCATCCCCCTTACACCAACTCAGTCTCTGATGAACTTTAACCTTATTAAGAACCCTTGTTCCCCAATATGTTACACTCAAGCAAATATATATAAACTAAGTGCACTAAAATTTGCAGTGTGTTCTCTGAGGATGTATTAACTTAATTGCATGAACTACTTAAACTAACTTTTTTAGAAAATCATGTACAAAATATGTAATTTGATTAGCTGTGTTCAAACTTTTTCATACAACTGCACAAAAAAACTGCACCCTGTACAAAAAACGGCTCCATTGTTAATATAAGCCTCTAAAACACACCAGTTCACACTAGACACCCCACTAGACACACTACTTTATACACTGCCCAACAAAAGTTTGCTCTTTTTTGTTTTTTGAATTTTATTAAATTCATGTTTCATTTTTACTGTTAATTTTCAGTTAAGTTACAAAAATATACCTACACTCCTAGAAAAATACTGTACCTTTCAGGGTACAAATGCTGTTGCTGGGGTGGTACCCCAGGGCTACACCTACTGACTTTTAATTAGGGTACATAAATGTACTACTTTCCACTGCAGTTCTATTTGCAGTATGCACAAGTATGCACAAATCCCACTGAACTGGATATAAGCAATACCAACTCTGTTTTTGATCAACTTATTAAGAGCATGCATGAGAGAAAGTGTTTGTCCACAAACGACTGAAGATGAAGGCTATCCCTGTATTTGTGTGCTTAGTATGATAAATACGGGCTGTTTCTAGCAGAACCACAGCGTGTTTGTACAGCTCTGCATACACCCGAGGCCATAAACATACCAGCAGCTGGGTGTGCTGTTCCGTACGCAGGCAGCACGTGTGTACATTACTGCTGATTGACGTTGGGATTATAGTGTGAAAGAAATGAAGCTCTCACAAGCCGGGCTGGTTTATTTGCTTTCATTTTCAACACAGAATCAGAATCAGAATCACTTTTTCGGTCAAGTATATTTGCCTTCACACAGAATTTGTCTTGATGAAACTGAAGCGAACGTGAATCAGTGCCTTAAAGAATACCTCAGACTTTTTCAGCTCAATCTACAAAAACAGAAGCAACTGACTTTAAATGTACTTATAATAGAGGAGACTGGGAAAGTGTCAACTGACTGCCATAATAAGCCAGTTTCATGTATTTTTTTTTTTAAATAAACTTATAAAACAAACTAGCAGGGGAAGTTACTGCCTGTGATAGATGGATGTCTGATACAGATCCACCAGGTAAAAAATGGAGTTGAAAACGTGTGAAATTTTCAGCCTAATCCTTAATCACAGTAGTGCTGAGTCATCCAGTGCTGTGCTTGTAAAGAGGGGGTATTTACCTGGAAGGGGCGACTCCTACTAGATTGGGGCCCAAACCTCTAAACAAAGAACGAGGTCCCTCCTTCTCCAGGATTAACCTGAGAGAGAGAGAGAGAGAGAGAGAGAGAGAGAGAGAGAGAGAGAGAGAGAGAGAGAGATGGTGTTAAATAAACATCAAATCTGTAGAAATACACATATAAATACACATATATTCTCTCACAAAGCTTAAACCTAGTTTTGGGCCCAATCTCATTTCACCCTTTGCCCCTACATCTTTTTTTTGTTGAGATAGAGGGGTAGAGTGAAGTGTTAGGGCTACATGGCCCTCCAAATGGAGGTTTTTCAGAGACTCACTCCAAACAGAGAGTTATGAGGAAAAAAAAAAAGAAAAACCGGCAGGATGGCTGAACGAGAGACCAAAGAAACCCACAAATATGAGAATTTACTCCATTAAAGAATTACAGTACCCACTGTATTTTCTTAGTTTAGCGTCATTTCAGTGTATTATGGTAATAAAAATCTCGATAGTATGCTGATGTCTCGGTATCTAGCTAGCTGAATTTCCAGTTCCACCTTAAATGCTGCAGCAGTTACATCCTGGCGCCTCAGGCATCAGAACTGCTGCACCATTTAAGGTGGAACGAGAAATTTAGCTAGCCAGCTACCGAGACACCAGCATATTACGACCGATAGCTGACTTCAGCTCCATATCACTGAAGACTTAGGGGTGGGCGATAATAAATTATTATTGCATCCCCCTCCCTCTGAAGGCAAATGATGCCCTAACTGTAACTAAAGCCTTTTATTGTTCTGCAGTTCTTATAAAAAGGTACTTGTGTCCCTTTCGTCTGGGAAAGAAAATACAGCATACCTTTAAAACTCATTTAAACTTCAAAATTGGACCTTAAGGACCATGTTGAACCTTTAAGGGGACACTTATTTTGTTTGTACCTGTTTTTTATTCATATAAAACAGCTATAACCTAATTCTTTGTGTACATTTGATATATTCAAAGTGTCTTTCTTAGTATGACGAAGTTCTACCAAAACAGTCCCCAAACTTTTGACGGTATACAAAAATCCCATCAAACTGGATATGAGCCACTACAGCAGCCTCTCATTTTTAAAGGGTGTGGCTGATTTAGTAAGATTAAGGTGTCAGTCAGCACCATGGTAGTATGTTCTTACACAAACACATAAGCGACTATTACCACAGGGACGAGCTCAGCGCGGCACGTTCACAGGCTCACATTCAGCACAGTGTGTTCAGGGTACAGCCGCCAATCCTGAACGTGCTTAATGCAACTAAATGCACTAAAATGGCCATTTTAAAAATCTCAACAAATCTGTGGGTCAGCTGTTTTTATTTCATTTTGCCGTGACTCCAATGGGCCACTGTTTATACAAAATATGCCAAAGGTGCAACAGCAAAATAGGCACTGAATACTTGAACTATTCAAAAATAATTTAAAATAAAATTATACTGTTTTATATAAAACAACAGGCTACATTAGCTGCAGATAACCAGTAAACCTCTCTTCAAGTGTCCTAAGGAGGAAGGTTTTTATAACCTGCCTATTTGCCTGAACTAGACACCTGGCATCTTTTCTTTATGTGTAACTACTGGCCCACGGGCCTTATGTTTGACGGGGCTTAATGTGTTTAAATATTCGTATATCGTTTAAACAAACTCATCACTCCTGTTCAACAAACCTGTGATTTGTACAGCATTTGCTTTAAACATCCTGAGGTGCTTCCAAGAAAACCATGTCTGTATAGTACTGGTGTTATAACATACTATGAAGTGCCTCGGAGGAAGTATATCGCTGCTGTTGTAAAAAAAAAACCCTTGTCTCAACTTCAACATGGTAACTTTACAGGAGAAGGAAAAAACCTTCTTTACCTTTAATGTAAGTCACTGGAATCAGATTTTTTCCCAAGCCATTTTAGCCGTTTCTTTTGGTCCAATCATCATGAAATTTACACCCAACGTAAAGGGCAACACGCATTTTCAAATAGCGTCAAAAATGAAAAAACGCCAAAAATGGACATACAAGATTTTGTCCCGTCAGCAGCGATATGGACCCTTCACCCTACCAGCTTGGTAGCATCATGCGATAGGGAAAGATCAGCTAGTGTGAGGAATTTGACACGATTAAACTGAAGAGAACAGTGGATAAAAAAAATACACAAAAAGGTCTTGATTCTACAGAGCTCTGATTTCATACTGCACAGAGCTGGGTGTCCCAAAAGCACCACAGCACAAATAAATGGTAGAGCGAGCATCACACTAAACACTCTCTCTGCCAGTTAAGACCATGCTTTTGGGAAACTGGGTTTGGCTCAGACAGAATATTCTGAAATTTTATTTCAAGACAAACGATTGGAAAGTAGCATGTTCTTATGCAAATTAGTGATCTGATAAACTGTAGCTGCGCTATAAAACAAAAAACAATCAACTCCCACATACAAAACCTGATATACACTCAAAAAAGATGGTTCTTCTAGGGTTTTTAGTAAAGAAAATGCCTCTATATAGAACCATAAACACTCAAAGAACCCTTTGCATGATTAAAGGGTTCTTCGTATTGTGAAAGTGTTCATCAGATTGATGGAGAACGCGCTGTAGATGGTTCTACATAGAACCTTTTTTAAAATCTTTGGGTCAAATAACAGTGAAATGCCTTTTTGAAGCCGTTTCAGCCCAAATCGCCACAACAAAGAAAGATTTTTCCCACTAAAACCTTCAATAACAAGGCGATCTTTCTGACCCAGATTTGACCAGTGAATTCAAACCAGTTTTTGAAACACTGGCCTGTTTTCCAGTTTAAGGTTTACAGTTCTCTCCTTTTTCCTGTAGATAAGAGCCTGATCTTCTATGATGGGAAATAACTGCCCGGGGACGTTAAACCAGATGGCCACCATGTGGACGGACTGACCTGGAAGTCCTTTGATTTGCTCCAGCTGTTAAGTATGTTAATCACAATCTGTATGTGATTAACACAATGAACTCTGTGTTTGATATGATTAAAATGTCGGTACTTTCTGTACCGTCCAACTGCCTCGTAGGACACTCGTTTGCCCATTTCCGATTACTGTAAACCTGTTGTGATTCCTACTTTCTACTTCGCCACAACTTCCTGGATGTTTTCGCCTTCTATTTTCTACTTTTCCATCACTTCACAGTCATTTTGCCTTATAATACCTACTTTTCAGTTACTTTTTAGGTGCTTTTCCACTTTTACTTCCTACTTTCTTATTACTTTATATCCGTTTTGCTTCACATGTCCTTCTTCTCTATTACTTCTTAATTTCTGCTTTTCTATTAAACTACAGTTGTTCTGATTCCTCTGTCCTGCTTTGTCACTTCATAGCTGTTTTGATTCCGACTGCCACATGCATGACAATCGTTCACACCCTTTTGTAGCTGCTCTTTTTACTGCGCTGTTATAAAAAAACGGCAGTAAGAAAGCTGAGGGAGTGTTTAATCTTGCAGTGTCTTTTCTGGTCCAGCACTGAGCACATGCGCCAAATTTAGGACATGTTCCACACTGACAACGACAGCTCTGAAATGAACCGTCACCAGGCACAAGGCTTATTACTGAACTGTCAAGCCATAATAGCCTGTGGAAACAGTTTCGATATCAATTTGGTTGCGAAACAGGAGTTTCTGTAAGTTACCATACACCAGCCTCTTTCCTGCACCTACACTGTATATGGTCTATTATCAGGCCGTCAGGCTCTAACAGCCAGTGGAAACACCTTTAACCCTTTTATGCCAAGCAAAAAAGCCGCCGTTTGATCAATTCTGCTTTGATATTGTGATTTCTCAGTGCTTTTCTTGCCTTTGTTCTAATATGTGAAAATCAGGATCTAACAAAGCAAGAAAATGTAGATTTTTATTTTGCTTGGGACCATTTTGAGCAAGCAAATACATGAATATGGATGCACTACACACTTTGGTGGCCTTTTAAGGTGCTTTTCCACTGCACGGTACGGGCTCAACTTGACCCGACTCGCCTTTTTTGGTTAGTACCTGGTACTTTTTTGGTACCATCTCTGTCGAGGTTCTGAGTGAGCTAAGCAGATACCAACAGGTGATGTAAAAACTCTACAGACCACTGACTTGGTCAGAGAGAAGATTAAGATTAAGAGTGACCCTTATTAGTCCCACAATGGGGAAATTTCACCCCCGCATTTTAACCCATCCGTGCAGTGAAACACCACATACACACTAGTGAACACACACACTAGGGGGCAGTGAGCACACTTGCCCGGAGCGGTGGGCAGCCCTATCCGCAGCGCCCGGGGAGCAGTTTGGGGTTGGGTGCCTTGCTTGAGCCATGAGAATCGCCTTGTCATCTGAACTCTGATGTAGTGTTTCTGAAACTCTCCAGTTCTTTTTCAGCAGTTTTTTCACTTTAGTGATATCAACCGTTTTCCGTACAAAAAATTGTCTCCTTCACCTCTCAGTTTCAATTGCCGTCGCCATGGCGACCAGCTACATTGAAGGTGTACTACATCTGCAGTGGAAAAGCTAAGTAGCTGGAAACAACAGCGTACCATGCAGTGGAAAAGCGGCTTTACTGTTACCCCGGTTAAACAAAATCATTGATAAGTGTTCGATAATGAGGTGAATCGTGTTCTGAATGTGTTCGCACTCATCAAGAAACAGTGCAACAATAAAGGCAGCACGGAGCTTCTTTTACACAGTGATAGGAAACACAGTCACTCACAGAAAGCTCCAGTTCCACATGGTGATCCATTTTACTGACCAACGTCACTGGCATGCTTACCACCTACTCTGGGAGCAGCTTTAATCAGTCAAAGGAGGGAAATACTCTGAATGAACTGCCGGTAAGAGGTTGAGAGTATTTAGGGAGTGCCAGGTAGCTACTAGGCCTATACGATAACATATCAGGGTTGTTTACCACTCCTTGCGGTACTTTGATAGCGGTGAAACGGGACTTGGGAAGAGAGCCATGCAATGGCTGAGATGTAAACAGAGTCATTCAGAGTGGTTTGGTGTGAAACGGTTTACAGTAGAGAAACTTACAGACTGATTTCTTTACAGTGGTGCTGACAGGAACCAGGGGTCACAGTGTTTACAACTCAAATATGGCCATTTTATTTATTATCCAGAACCACCAGCGAACCCACACATGTCTGAGTTTTATATGTATTGCTGATGATGGTAACATAGTGGTGAATCTGAAAAAAATTAGCTTTCTTTTTGGATTATTCTGGCTTGAAATGCCCTGCATGTGCCTCTCCGCCATGAACAGATCTTTAAAAAAGCATTTTCTCTCTAAACTGTCATAAAATGATGTCATCAGACAGTGCATTAAAAACCATTTTATGTATTAGCTTTCTGTGAGGGAGCTTGTAGAACCATGAAACTCCTCAGACGTCCGGTTCCTATCACCACTGCTGAGAATGATTCTGACTCAGCAAGTTTCTCTAGATCAGAGTATCAAACCACTCTGAATGACTCTGTTTACATCTCAATGATTTTATCATGCAAAAAATGCACATTATTTACTGCTTTTTCCTTCTCCTATAAAGTCACCATTTCAGAGATGTGTGTCTTTATTACGACAGCCACAAAACATTTATGTCTGTCATCCATTCTTCACACATTTCTCTCTTTTCATTTTCAAAGTGGTATATTCAGCTAATCCTCATGAGCCAAACAGTTTGGCTCTCATCAGACTCCGAACTGAAAAAAGGCGAACGGATGGTTCCTGTGTGAGTGCAGGGATTGGCTGGGAAAGGGGGAGTGTAGCAGCGAGATTCCAAAAAGAACAGACTCTTTCATGCGAAAGAGCAAAGAGGAAAGAGTGAGAGAAGAGAAGGAGAATTAAATATGGAATGTAAATAAAGAAAGTCTATCTGAGCAAAAATAAACAAGACTGAAGGGCAAAGCACGGAGTCGTCATCCAAATCATGACTTTGTCAAACACGCGACCCAAATTTCTCACATAATCTCTGGCTTAACTTTCAGCAGTGAGGTCTCAGCCAAAAGGCAGATGGACCAGCCACTGGAGTATAAAACAGTGAGGAAGCTGGCTGCGTCTACAGCCTCACACCTACTTCCTTACAGTCTGAATGCTTATATCAGGAGTCGGCAACTCGCGGCTCTTTTACTGCCCTGTTGAGGCTCCACAGCAGAATTAGATTTGTAGGTAAAAATAAAATAATCCTCCTTTACAGTAAAATAAAGCTCTGCTGATCGTTCAACACAGTTTAACAATAAATGGTCTTAAACTCTGGAGTTAATGTAGAACTGCTAATTCACCCTTTAACCCTGAAGGTTGGTGCACAGACTGCTGGTCACCATAGCAATGCAGACAACAGTCTAGCCTAGCTAGTAGCTAACGAAAAGGCAAACAGAAAGATTTAAGATGAACATCGATAATTTGAAGACGATCTGACATATTTGTGTTTATAATCACTCCAGCTGGTTTTCCTGATACGTTTAATCTGCAACGAGAAACAGACAAACACTAAAAAGTCACGAGGCAGAAGTCAGTTTCTCGTTCGCCAGCTTCTTGTTCGAATTCTCCTGTTTCACCTTAAATGGTGCAGCAGTTACATTCTGCAGTCTTACATTTAAGGTGGAACAGAAAAATTCAAACAAGAAGCAGGCGAACTTTTTGAGGAAAATGTTCCTGCCAGAGATGCGAGAAAAGCATATAAAAGCAGAGCAAAGTAAGTCTGTTTTCGTTTAAATCATACTGTTTAGTCTATACTACTACATTAGCACATACTGAGACATATTTACAGCCAAGATGGTAAAACGCTACTTCAATAAAATGGATATAAAATGTTGTGGCTCCCAAGGTGATTCGATCTTTGTTGAAAGGACAAAATGACTCTTCTTCACGTTTGGGTTGCCGACCTCTGGCTTATACAATCAAGTAAGCTCTAGATGGTCAATAACAGCAGGACTGAGACACGACTTGCTGGCTACTTTAAAGTGGTAGTCTGGCAAAAAAAATCTACAAATCTAAAAAAAGTTACAGTTTCCCTTCACCGCAAATGTAGTCGATCCACCAAGAAATGTTTGGTGTCTGAAGTCTGCTTCTTTTGTTTTGTACTGGATCTACAAAGTTGATGTGGTGAACAAGCAATGGAAAATTATATGCCACCTGTTATCAGCAAGCAAACTGCACATACTGCATGCCTAAATTTAGGGATCACGATTCTGATCTGATAAGAATCTGTAGACTTTTTGCTCAAGATTGCAATCAGCAAACAGCCAATGTATCATTTTTTTTGGCTGATCTGTGTGAATAATGTAGATCAGGTTAGCGAACTGTGTATTTGAATGCTGCTGCTACACCTGAACCAAAAGGTCGTAGCATAATTATACACGACTCTTTAGACTAAATAATCAGTCGTCTCTTACCTTCCACGTAGCACTTGATTTGACTGATGTTACTTAAACAGGGAACTAGTTTTCTGGAATTTAAAATGGCCCATTAAGTCCAAATAATATTATTCAAAGTGTGGCTTTGGCTAATAGAAAGTACCGGAAATGTGCAAGAGTGTTTCACATGTTTCACAAGATTCCAGCCAAGTAGACTGCAATAAAACTGGAATCAGAATCTGCCATAAAAATGAATGATCGGTATATCACTATCAAAATCACACTTGCCTCAAAGCATGTCAAGCTGGTAAATATTCTCAAATAGACTTGCTTGCGAGCTTTCTGACAACGTAGGGACGTATTAGCCATGTCTCAAAGCCAAGGAGGCAGCTGTGGAAGGCTGCCCTCTTTTTTGTAGGATACTTCAAATGAATTTGAGAAATTCTGCCTTCGTTCGTGAAAAATAAAGATTCACCCACAATCCTTCACACGCAGCATAAAATCTGCTTGGAAAAAGGTGGAAACAGCGGTGAATGGTGAGATGTTGTGGTGACACTGAAATTAAATTTAATAAAAAGTAAAAAGTAATTTAATTTTTTTTTGCTTGTCAGAGGAGCGTTCATACACCAGGGCCTCTCATACCTCGACTGCAGCCTTCAGTTTGATATATACTTACCGTAATAGGTCAGGGATGTTTAACTCTGGACCTGGGGGCTGGTTTTTAGCTCAGTCTGATGATTTCCCTATTCAAACAGACATGATACAACTCCTCTGTTTACTGCCAGGTTTAATGGGTGTGTTCGAGTTTGAGGTCAATCACCAAACTGTACTGGAAACTGGACCCCCAGGACCGGAGTTGAACACGCCAGTTATGGACAAATAGAATAGTATAGTTCGTTGCATGACTCAAAACAGTAGTAGCAGCTATACTTAAACCTGAGGTGTCATTATTTGTTAGCTACATCAGCCTCGTAGCTCCAGACCAAAACTAAAGTAAACTTCAGACACTGAACACTAAATGTCTTTGGAGTGAGGGGGGAAACTTCTTTAGATTCGGTCAAGAGGTTTCCTCGATTAGCACAAAAAACCCACTGAGAATAATTATAGTACACATACTTGAGGCAGTGCAGGGGTCCAGGTGGGGCCATTCGGGCTACGCCAGCTCCGCTGACTGTGCTGAGCTGAACGCTGGATATGTAGAGCGTTATTGTGGAAGACTGCAGCCTCGTCTTCACCACCTCCAACGGGCACGTCAGTATAGCGCCCACTGTTCCCCCACATCTACAGAAAAGACACGGAGAGAGAAAAACAATGGTTACACAATATTCTGGCACCATCCAGAAACTGCTGTAAGACCAGGGCCTCCTAGACACGCGTATCCAGGAAGACGACGAAAGAATGTAAAAAGGAATAAGAGCAAGAAAAAGTGACATGTCATGCTGACCAAGTCACCCAGCCTCGCACTTCAATTCTTCTTTTTGTTGCAGGTGGAAGACTCAACATGACTGTGCACTGAGCTGCCAGTTTATTAGGTACACCTACCTTATGCAATCAGGGGCCATTTTATCAAAAATACCAACATAGTACCAACAAACACTTATACCAACATACAGGTGGGCAACATGGCAAAAACGCTAAACACAACGATTTTTATTCAATATTTGGCACCAAATTCAGTTAAACGGGACAAATTTTTCTCTCTTCTTAATAAAACAAGCAGTTGGTCCGTGTTCTACACACTTAAAAAAGACAGTTCTTCAAGGATTCTTTTATAAAGAAAATGGTTCTATATAGAACCATGAACACTCCAAGAATCCTTTGCATGCTTAAAGGGTTCTTTGCATCATGAAGGTTCTTCAGATTGATGGAGAATGTGCTGTAGATGGTTCTATACAGAATCATACTGAAAAAGGTTTCTATATAGCACCAAAAGGGGTTCTTCTATTATTACAGGTCTGACATCGTAACACTAGAAGAATGCTTTTTGGTGCTATATAGAACCCTTTTCAAAAAGGTCCTATGTAGAACCATCCACAGCACATCAATCTGAAGAAACATTTAACAATGCAAAGAACATTTTACAGAACCGTTTGCTTTACTAAAGAAAGAACCATCATTTTTAAGAAGGTACAAGTACTGATGAGATCCACAATATGTTCAGAAAAAGCATATCATACTGTACTGTGACACAATTTATCATGATAACGATATGTATTTTCATACTGCCCAGCCCCACACCAACACCTCACATGATACCATGCTGTGTTGAGAACGAACCACCACTCAAACAATAACCGATCTGATCCCAATGTTAGAAATAATCCAAGGAAAAGACCAAAATGGCCTTGAAATGAAACATTTTCCCCACATAAAACTTAAGTACAGACACAAAACCCAAAATTGACCCAAAATTAACTTAAAAACGCCTTAGTTATTAACTAGTTATCCAAGGGTTCTTTGGGAAAGGCAATGGCTGTAGAACTGTGACAACTCAAAGAACCATGGTTCTTCTCCATGATGGAAGACCTGCTGAAGAACTGCTTTTTTAAAATGGCCTAAATCGAAATGCAGCAAATCACTATAAATGAACTAAATGTACTAAATACATATGTTTGAATAGTTATTATACGACAACAGGCAAGAATTTCAGTACTTTCAAGCACTTAAACAGTACTATTTCCAACCCTGGCTGGCCCCTTTTCCAATGATGGATGGGGTAAAATGGGGGCTGATAAACTGTGCATCAACATTCAGGCTACAGTCAGCAGTGGTAAACCT
This sequence comes from Colossoma macropomum, assembly GCF_904425465.1. Lineage (NCBI taxonomy): Eukaryota > Metazoa > Chordata > Actinopteri > Characiformes > Serrasalmidae > Colossoma > Colossoma macropomum. Next base: position 29,311,868 of record NW_023494786.1, read on the forward strand.
ACGAAGTGCACCAATATGGTAGGTGTTTCTGATAAAATGGCCAATAAGTGTAGGTACAAGGCAGGTGAGGTACGAACTGCATTGTGCTCACCTCAATGAGGAACTGCACTAAATACAGTGCAATTCGAATAAAGAAAGCGAGGCTACGCTGAACGTGCTGAACGACTGACGAAAATCTGTTCAAACCTAAACAAACAGTCAGCTGTATTTTATAAACCCTCAGATTTCGGTGTAACGCCAACACACAAATGAGAACAGGCGCTGAGAAACTGGAGACAATGTGCTTTTAAGTAGCACGTCAAAGTTTTAGTTGTTCTACTCGGGAGCACTGCATGCCTTGGCATGCAGATCTGGGTCAAAAACAAAAACGCAATCTTTCGCTCCTGCTTTGTCAACAAACAGAGAATCGGAAAAAAGTCTTGTGACCAACACAAAACCTTCCAACTGGCCCGAGGCTTGTTTCACGAAGCAGGAGTTTAAGCTTAGTCTGAGCATATCTTGGGTTCACGATGGTGGACCACCCTTTACCAGGCTACATTACCACGGTAATATATGCTGCAATCCTACCCTGCTCCAAAAAAGCAGTTAATACCCCAACAAGCGACATTACAAATGCTTTTCTTTCTACATATTTACACAGCACCATTTCTCCTTCCTTAAAAATAAACCGCTCGACTCCTTTTACACGACTGGCTGTTCATAATAATCTTCACCCTTTTCCTTGTTACGTGGGATAACAGGAAAAGCCGTTAAGCTCGTAAGTTGCTCGTCAGATTCATGTTTAGAGGGAGAAAATAAATTAAACGCCCAACAAAAGTTAATTACTATTATGCGCTGATGTGTTCACTGGAGCAGACGTTACACCTCCGGCTGTCCTGGATTGTGTATCAGCTCAGGCAACCACACCTGTCTAAGTTTAGATGCTCAGCAGGCACATAAAGCCTACATACCAATCAAAACACAGATGACTGCCATGCATTCAAGTTCACTTATAAGAGGACTACCAGTAACTGAAGCCGATCTGTTCCTCATAGTGAAACCATGTGCCTAAAATAAACAGGGCTTCTTTTTAGCACAGAGCATGCTTTGCATGAATGGACTTGACTGACCTGGAGAACCAGATCACTGCCTGGACTGGTTGAACTGTGTTGTGGATTTGGCTCAATATCTTAGCGAAAGGAAGAAACACTAGGATGACGCAATAGAAGCGAAAGGAGCTTCTGCACACCGCAGCCTTGGGCCCAGTCCCATTTCTTCTTTTTACCTCTACCCCTTCTTTTCCAGTGTCACCCTAACCCCTTGGAACTGAGTTGCAAGGGGTAGTGGTTGAAATCTTGCCTACGAAATGGGACCCTCAAATAAACAGAGCACTACTTCTTTAACAGCTACTAGCGCTGCTCTGTAGGCGACCCTGCCAGTCTGCAGTGACAGCAGAGGAGGGTGAAGTTCAGCTCCTCACTGCTGGGCTTTAGATACATTTAGGGCATCATATGACTTCAAAGAGGGGGGATGTGAAAGTGATTCATTATCACCCACCGCTAATTCTGTGGTGATACGAAGCTGAAGTCAGATATTCACCAACTTCTTGTCTGAATTTTCCCGTTCCACCTTAAATGGCGCAGCAGTTACATTCTGGCACTTCAGGCGTCAGAATTGCTGGACTATTTAAGGTGGAACGGGAAAGTTAGCCAGCTAGCTACCACATCAGCATTTTTATGCTTGTCATGAAGAAAACGACCATAATACATTGAAACAACATTAAACTGAGATAATACAATGATCATCGTAATTTTTTAATGGAGAAAATTCTCACATTTGTGGGTCTCTTTGGTCGCTCGCGCAGCCATCTTACCCGTTTTCCTTTTTTTCTCATATCACTCTGTTTGGAGTCTCTGAAAAACCTGTTTGGAGGACCATGTAGCCCTAACACTTCACCCTACCCCTCTATCTCAACAAAAATTGGGACACCCTACCCCTAGACGTGAACGCGCAAAACAGGGGGCTAAGGGCTAAGCGGTAGGGGTGAGGGGTGAAATGGGATTGGGCCTTGGAGTGAGTGTTCAAGTGAACGCAAATGTGCAGAAAACTAAATAAGTTAAAAGTTACGTCCCTCACCCCAAATGCTGATCAGCCAAGACATGTTCGGAGTCTATAATAGAAACTTTCCATAAGCTTCCATTACTTGTTAGGGACATTAGCCTTGTAGCTTCAGTGCAGAACGAATGAAGCACATTTCACACACCAAACATGTCTTGGTGGATCGTGTTTGGAATAAAAGGGGTATAGTACATTATAATACTGCGGTACTACAGTAATACATATCTTTGCTGTCAGGACAAAACCTCGTATCTCCAAAATGGTGACTTTACAGGAGAAGCAAAAAGCATACTTTACTTTTAATGTAAGTCAATGGAACCAGACTTTTTCCAAGTGAACGTAAGATGGTTACACCAATATATTCCTGTTGTTGGAACAAAACCTCATATCTCCAAAATGAGAACTTTACAGGAGAAGGAAAAAACATACTTTACTTTTAATGTAAGTCAATGGAACCAGACTTTTTCCCCAAGTCATTTCGGGCCGTTTCTTTGGTCCATTCGTCTTGAAATTCACATACAATGTAAAGGGCAACAGGTATTTTCAAATTATGTCAAAAACTGAAAAACGACAAAAATAGAGGTACAAGGATTTGTTCCGACAGCAGCGATATAGTACATTCAAAAACGACACGGAACACGTTCTGAACTGTTTTCTGGTTTCAGTAGAACATACACACTCAGTTAGAGCCTCGGGTGAATATTACTGACAACTGAAGAATTGAGATTCTGTATGAAGTACAGATCAATCTAAAATGGCTCTGTATTCCCTGTTAAGTGCACTACAGGGCCCAACTAGTGCACTCAGTGTCCAACAAGACGTACTGGGACTCAGCCTGTTTCTTCTCCTCTAACACACCCAACTGAACTCCTGAGTGTTACTCACAGTACTTTAACGACTGCCTCTCGCAGAAGCTCGGGAACTTAGATATGAGTCAGCATGCATATTACTGGACGTTTAACTGCGTATAAACTATCTAACTTACATGAAACTACTTTTATTGTATCGTATTATTATTTATCCACATATTTATTTTGTTAATTTATTCACTGGTTTTACCAATATATGGTTGCTACTGGAACAAAACCTTGTATCGCCATTTTTGTCATTTAGTACTTTTTACAGAATCTAAAACTGCTAACTGACCTTTACAGTGTGCCGAAATTTCATGATGAATGGACCAAAAATGCCCTTGAAATTAAACATTTTCCCAACATAAAACTTAAGCACAGACACAAAACCAACTTCACGCCTAAAAACTAACTATCCAAGGGTTCTTTAGTACAGGCAATGGCTATAGAACTGTGACAACTCAAAGAACCATGGTTCTTGATAAAATGGTTCTCGTCTATGACGGACGATCTGCTGAAGACCTGCTTTCAAGAAATGGCTCAAGTCGAAATGCAGCAAATCACTATAAATGAACTAAATGCAATGAATATGTATGTTTTGAATATTTATTATATAACATTAATTAAGAGACATGAGCATTTCTGTAAAAAATGCCCCATCAAACACACTCAGTGTTAACAAAAAATCTTACCTCCATTTTTGTCGTTTTGTACTTTTTTACAGAATTTTAAAAAACTAGCTGAACTTTACAATGTGCCACAATTTCACGATGAACGGACCAACAAAAATGCTCCAAAAGTGCTTGGACAACAATCTGGTTCCATTAACGTCCATTCAAAGTAGAGTATGTTTTCTCCTTCTCCTGTAAAGTTACCATTTTGGAGATACGAGGTTTTGTCCCGACAGCGGCGATATGAGGGTATCTTATGTTCTTTTGTGTATTACCTATTTTACATATTTTATGCATTCCTAAAATGGGCAAAAATATCGCTGCTGTTGGGACAAAAATCATACCTCCATTTTTGTCCAAAAGAAATGCCCCAAAATGACACTGGAAAAATTCTGGATCCATTGACTTACATTGAAAGTAAAGTGTGTTTTTTCCTTCTCCTGTAAAGTCACCATTTTGGAGATACGAGGTTTTGTTCCGACAACAGCGACATATAGGTTTAACCATCTCACGTTCCTTTGCGTATTTCATATTTTGCATATTTTATGCACCTGAAATGGGCCCTGTGGGGATAATTAAAGTTGAACCGAACTTTAGTTATGAGGTGTTGAGCAGAATAAGCGTGGGAATTGAGGTAAAGTGCCAAATCTTCCAAGTCTTGAGTCCAACAGCCCTGATCTGGACATCAAACTGGTTTAATAACACCATTTACACTGGGACAAGTTATTATTGAAGCAATAACTCACCTGTTGGCCGGACAGATCATGTTTATTAGTGTTATTTATATACTTACTGGTTTAACCAATTTAATTAACCAATATTATTAATTAACCACCAATATGATGCAATTTGTTCTTATATTATTTTGTGCATTTTATGTTTTGCATGTTTTAAAAAGAGTCTGTGGGGATAAATAAAGCTGAACTGAATGCTTTGGTTATGAGGTGCTGACCAAAAGCAGAAGTGGGAAATGAGGCCAAGCGCCAAATCTTCCAAGTCTTGAGTCCAACAGCCCTGATTTAGACTGCAAACAGGTTTAATAATGTAATTTACATTGGAACAAGTTATTAAAGCATTATCTCACGTGTTGGCCACCCAGCTCAGTTTAGTCACGTACTAACTGGGGTGAGACAACGTGTTTGCAGTCACGTTGACCTTCTTGTCCACCCCACTCTCCATTTTACTGTCCCTATGCTGAGCTTTCTGCACTTTTACGTGCATAAACACCGACCTATAGCTGTTACTGAGCACCAGAGTCACCAGCTGCCTCGTGGCAGTTAAACGAAGCTGAGGCTTGTTGAATCTTGACCTTTGCCTCAAATATAAGCAAATTAGCTTAGCTTAGCTACAAGACTGCATGACCACAGCCCTGTCCTGAGCTAAAGTTACTCACCCTCCAGCAAAGAGATGAACCAGTGTGTCTCTTTGGCTCATCTTCACACATATTCCCCGGAGCTCCGCAGGTCAGCGAGGTGGCGGCAGAGCTGAAGCCGCAGAGGGCGAACCCAAACTCGGCTAACTTCACTTCGACCACCGCTGCTTCTGGAGCTTCAAGAAAACGAGGATATTTGTGCTCCTTTGCGATATAACCTCCGAGTCGTCTGCATGAGGGGGTGAATATGGCCTCGCTGTGCGGCTACATGCCATTTAAGCGAAAAAACCTTAAAAAAATAAAACAAACACGTTTCCAACTTCACCCCCGCCTCCAACTCAACTCACTCCCGCTGTTCGTTTACACTGTAGTGACTCGCGCACGAATCGTTTGTTTTTGAACAAGTGACTCGAAGCGGTGAATCGGTTCACATGAACGAACGAATCTATTTTCAAGTTACCAAACAACTAAAAAACTTAACACAATCAACCGATACATCAACATTTCATTACAGTCGTCTCACATATATTTAATGTATATACAAAACAAATATACTGGTTTCGTACGCTTTTAACCAAGAGATATGTTTAACACTTTAAAGGAGAACTCCACCGACTTCTCAAAATTCTTGCATAACTAATATTTCTTTACAGTGGTGGTGATAGGAACCAGAGATAACAACGTCTACAACACAAATATAGTCATTTTATTTACTATCCAAAACCACCAGTGAACCTATACGAGCTCTATACGGAATATTGATGATGATAAAATAGTGGAAAATCTGTCTCTGGGGACTATTTTGCCTTACAACGCCTTGCATTTACCTCTCTGCCATGAATTGATTTAAATAAATGTATTAACAAGGCGTTTTAAGCCAAAACTTTATCACAAAACTATTATAAAACATTGTCTCAGACATTCATAACCATTTCATGTAATAACTTTCTCTGAAGGAGCTTTTAGAGGTGGACGTCTGGTTCCTATCATCACCACTGAGAACAATTCTGACTCAATAAGTTTCTCTAGAACAGATCATTTCACACCAATCCACTCTGAGTGACTTTGTTCACATCTGAACCATTTAATTACGTATAAATGGTGGATTTTCCCTTTAAATGCAATTTTGTAATGTTAAAGTTGTTATTTTTTATTTCACTAACAACTGTATGTATTATATAGTACGCATCAATAGGAATTAAATCAGACTAAAAGGTATGATCTTAGGTCTTCGCCACAAAAAGCTATGCGTAGATATAAGTCTATACTTATTATTCAATTGAACTTTCGACTCAGTTCAAAAGACTCGGTTCGTTAAACTGAATCGAACTTGGCATTACTACAGTAGTTGTTGCAGCGGCGGTTTAGCCACACGGACCGGCCAATCAGAAGACTTACAACACAAAACAGAGCCTCTGATTGGCTGATGCTGGCAGATCCCGCCCCCCAGTCACTCAGCCTTCACGTGATAATCGAATGTGAATGGAGTGGCCTGCTGCTGCCTCGTGGTCTGTACTGTCAACAGAGGTCAGGCAAAAGCTGCCCACAGCATGGTGAACACAGAATCTTTAGCTCACGTTTGCAATTACAAACACAAACACTGTCCCTAATCATATTGATAATCTAGCTGCACTTGGGCAATACATGTTTTGGGGTGTTTTTTCCCCAACATTGGCCTATTTTGTTGTTTTTCAGAATAAGTAGGCCCTGTCTGAAGGTCACTGCAATGTGGCTCTACTGTTACTGTTGTTTATTTAGCAAGCGCCCCTGTTTGAGAGCCAGGCATGAGGACTGTTCAGGTGTATTCACAGCACTTTACCTTGGTTTAGACAGCAGAGCTGTGTTTGCTATGTAGGTTAATGTGGTGTCACGAACGTTGATGGGAATTATAGAGTAAATACGGTGTTTGGGACTCAACAAGGCAGAGTTTAGCATTCTGCCTCTCCTGGAATCGCACGACCCAACTCATCAGCTAAATAAAGGCCTTCAAGAGTTATGTTATTCATGTTTTTCAACAAAAACCTAGTGGACTTGCTGGCTTATCTGCAGTTCTGTGCTTCATAACGCACTGGCCCTGACCAATAAATCACTAAAATAAATAAATAAATCAACCCACTCAGGGACTGCATTGTCATAACTGTCATAATTAGCCATTTAGGCTAAATCTGGCCTATTTACTTCATAAAATGTTGTTGATTACAGTGTATTGTCCCTATTGGAGTATAAATATTGTTAAAGCTTCAAAATGTACCGTTCATTTGCATTGCCATATATGGAAATTGGCTGTTTTTAATCTATTGTTTTTGTCATGTCACAAAAACCAACACATTTACATGTCGCTGCTGTCGGAAGAAAACCTTATATCTCCATTTTTGACGTTTTTCAGTTTTTCACATAATTCGAAAATGCCTGTTGCCCTTTACATTGTATGTGAATTTCAAGATGAATGGACCAAAGAAACGGCCCAAAATGACTTGGGAAAAAGTCTGGTTCCATTGACTTACATTAAAAGTAAAGTAAGTTTTTTCCTTCTACTGTAAAGTTACCATTTTGGAGACACAAGATTTCTTCTTCCGACAGCAGCAATATATCCTCCTATTCAACCTACAGCAGCTTAGCCCCGCTGATTCACTCTGAAGTTATAAAGACGGTTTTTGCTTTTTGAATGAGGCACCATACAGGGCAGCCAATCAGAACAGAGCTCATTTACATATCAGTCGTAAAGGCACAGTAACAAAACCAGCCTGTTTAATTCTGAAGTTGGAAAGTGGTCATTCATTTAAAATGAATTATGACTGTTTTTACTGCACAACTGTCATAAATGGGCGTGTAGGAAAAGTATAACGTGCATGAAAGAGTAAAAGACTGTAGCCCTCCAGCACCTGATATGTCGTGAAGTCTGTTCACAGTATGTCTACTCCATGTTCTTGGTTCTTCTGCAACTCTCTAAGAAGATACTAATAATGGTATTTGGAATGATTCCCTGCCCTGTGATGGACTGGCAACCTGTCCAGGGTGTATCCTGCCTTCCGCCCAATGACAGCTGGGATAGGCTCCAGCGCCCCACCGCGACCCAGAAGTATAAGCGGTTAAGATGATGTATGTATGTATGTATGTATGTATGGAATGATTCCACTGAAGACCCGAAAAGGACCAAAAGAATTGATTCCCTAAAGAACCTTTGGTGATTATTTCTTAACAGCTTAAAATCCCAGGCTTATAACATACTAATGCTTATTATTCAGTAACTACAGGGACTTCAGTACAAACTGGCTGACTTATAGAAGAGAAGAGCTTATAGAAGATCTCATATTCTCATAGGTCATAGAAGTGTATATAAAAACTTTGGGCACTGACAATTTAAGGAGTTAAAGAAGGTTTTTTTTCCCATTGTTTTTTTTTTTTTAAGTGCAGAACCTTTTTAATGTTTAAAGACTTATAAAGACTAATATGAAGGTTCAACACCAATAGATGTTTTGTCTTCTAACCATTCACCCAAGTCAAGAAGAATCTGTATTTTTAGAAGTGCACTACACTCTCAGAAATAAAGGTAGTAAACTGTCACTGGGGCAGGACCCCTCTTGTCACTGGGGTGGGACCCTCAAGGGTACATCTCAGTACCTTTAGTCAGGGAACATAACTGTACCATAATCCACTGAAATTATATTTTCTAAGTTGTACTGACTCCACACACCCCGTCTCGTCTCCAGGCTTTTATTTTATTGCTCTGTTTTAAAACACTCGGTTATGAAAAGGTACAAATACAAACTTTTCACCTGGAAAAACTTATTTAAGGTGCATAGTTGGACCTAAAAACCACTGTTGTACCTTTGAGGGAACATTTACATTCTTTGTACCTTGATGAATGAAAAATGTACCTGCACAGAACCTTTATTTCTAACAGTGCACCAGAAATGAATTCATAAAATCAGGTGTTTTGCTTGTTGCTTGTTTCATTTGCTGTCCTGCATTACAAGTAAGAAGATAATCAGCTCAAACGAATATGAGCTCAGACTGCAGAGCTTGGCCTGTTACACCGTGAGCAAGCCAAGAACCTAAAAACTAACAAAAATTCCAAATTGAAGATGAAGAACAAATACAGACACAGTTCAGTCTAAGATAAATAAACAAACAACAACCTCCTTCATGGTTATTATTGGCTCCCATCTCTGTGCAGGAAAAAAAAATATGATAAATAAACATTTCAAACTCCATTTCTGAAAAGACAAATATGCCCTCGAAAATAACAGCGCTAAAAGGGTTCATTGGAGCGACCGCAGGTTCTCTAAAGCAGTGGTTTTCAAACCATTCCTCAGGGACCCACATTTTTGCTCCATCCCAACTCACGACACAGAGATAGAGCAAAAAAAGTCCCAGAATTCAAAACATCATTAAAAGGTACAATTCGATTTCTATTTTTTCTGAGAGTGCAGTTTGAGAACCACTGCCTTAAAGAACCTTTCCATGGATGGTTCTTTAAAGAGCCATTGGCCACACAATATATAAAATGTCTCTTATTACTGTGTAGTTATACATTAATAATATATGCTATAAATATGTAACTACTGGTGTATGTACTGTTATCCAGCAGCTTCTGTACATATTTATGTATCCATTTCAGTTCTTACTCATACGATTAAACAAGTGTATCTTGATAGTTATAACAGCATATTACACATGTAATAGAGTGAACTACTGATTTTCCAACAAGACTTTTCTGATTGTAACAGGTGTGTAATTACCTATATTATGAGAGAGCTTACACTGTATCTGCACAGGGATCACCAGCTGTCCTAACATGTAGCTGGCTGTAGTCACACGCTTTTGTTGTGGCATGGTGACCAAATCAAACGTCTGGTTTTAAACTTTGCTATAATGTGACAGTATTTAAACAGCAGCATCACAAATCTGTAAAAGTGACTTTTTTCTCATTAATTAAAATATGTTTTGTGTTATTCAGCTGCAAATGCAATGCCTGGATTGTCAATCTGTAATTTCACTGAACCTGTACAGGAACTGTCCACTTATTTTTAAAGTGTAGCTTTTACTTAGTTGCTTCAGGATAATTGTGCAATAATATAATATATCCTGATTAAATGATTAATGCCAATTTGTAATGTTACAGTAGCTAAAGATAAATATTTCAAAGATAATGATGAGGGACACAAATACAGTCACATTATAGAAGCTTTAAAGCCAGAACTCTGGTCACCATGTCGCAACACAAGTGCACTACTACAGCCAAGCTAAAAGCTAGGAAAGTTGGCGGTCCTATGCAGATACAGTGTAAGCATAACATGCCTCAAATTACAATAAGGAAAGTCTTGCTAGAGCAAGAGCAGTTCACTCTATTATGCATGTGTAGTTACATGAGAGAAGATATGCTGCTACGACTATCAAGACACACTTACATAATAATTACATGGGTAGAAACTGACATTTTTCATTCATCAAGGTACAAACAATGTAAATGTTCCCTCAACAGTACAACAGTGGTTTTAAGGTCTGATTGTGAACCTTAAATAAGTTTTTCCAGGTGAAAAGTTCGTATTTGTACCTTTTCATAACCGAATGTTTTAAAACAGAACAGTAAAATAAAAGCCTGGAGACGAGACGGGGTGTGTGGAGTCAGTACAGCTTAGAGAATATCATTTCAATGGATTATGGTTCAGTTATGTTCCCTGACTAAAGGTACTGAGATGTACTCTTGAGGGTCCCACCCCAGTGACAGTTTACTACCTTTATTCTGAGAGTGCAGCAGATACAAAGAGACCTTCTAAATAAAAGATAACACCCCCCCCACCACCACCACATATACTCTCACCTCACACTCGTGTCCTGGTCTCGGCAATGAGATATAATTTGAACCAGGCCCAATCCCATCAGCTTTTGTTAATTTCTTAGAATAGTGTCACAACACACATACTTTGATCAGTGTCACTCAAACCAGTGTATGGAGGATAGGGAGGGTTGTCACCCCCCCCCCCTCATAACACTTCCCTCCTAGTTCGTAGTTCGATGTAATTACAGTCTTATGCAGTCAATGTGCCAATGAAAGATTAATCCCCCTCATATGACAAGAGCTGATATTGTTTTATATATCATATTATATTATATTACATTACTCGTGAGTTATTGGTGATGGTAAGTGGTGATATGAGAAAGTATATTTCTTCAGCCATGTCAGAAGAACACTTCGACTCCCTCATATTCACTCATTGTGAAGAGAAAGCCGCTTATCCTTCTGGGTCACGGGGGGGAGCTGGAGCTTATCCCAGCTGTCATTGGGTGGAAGGCATATTATATTATATTATATTATATTATATTATATTATATTATATTATATTACTAATGAGGTACTGGTGATGGTAAGTGGTGATATTAGAGAGCATATTTCCTCAGCCATGTTAGAAGAACATGTGTAATACAATTTCCATCAATTCCAACAACCCATTTCTAAATCTTTGACCCTAAAAAGAACCAAAAGAATTGATTCCCTGAAGAACCTTTGGTGACCCCAGCCCTCTTATATACTAAGGCTTATTATTCAGTATCTGTGTGAAGAAGTCAATTTAAATGTAACCACTATCACTAGACTAGTCATGTGTTGGTCTGCTCTAATATATTGTTTTCTTTGTATATGTAAATGCATTAATCCAGATTTCACTGCACTTTTAAATTATTAATCACTTTCCTTAAAACTCCAATCATCTGTAGCTGATCTTATTTTAGTGCGTATTCCCATCTGAGGTGCTCAGAGCTGTAGACAGTGCAGACGGAGGTTTTGCTGTTGACACAGGTAATGAGGACTAGAAGCGGTTGGTTTGAGGAAAAATCAAGACAGACTAGTTTTCATTGTTCCCTCCAACTGTTTACTCATGACTTGTGACATTTGACCCACAAAGCTCCAAACCTGGGGGTATATTTCCAAAACCCAGCACATGACTGTGGGTCAAAGTTCATTTTCTACAACCAAAATTGTACGTCAATAATTTCTGATTAAATCATTGATTTATTTCTTTCCAAGTAGCATAATAACATTAGCTGCTACTGACTAACTGACGAACTGAAGACGAGTCTGAGCCTCACAGCTGGTGCAAAAGGGAAATTTAGCATTGCAAACATTATTGATGCTCCATAATAGTTTTATTTAGAGTTTCCTTTTTCTGCTACTGAAGAGTTTCCATTATGACTTCATGTGCTAGCTTAGTAAAAGGGGAAGTGTGCCCTGTACTGAAAACAAGCCCACTTACATTGTCCAGCATGATCCACAGGCTTTGTTCAGTACAATTTCAATGAGTGTGTTTACATGCACTCAATAATCCGATCATGATCAGATTTCTGCTGTTATCTGATTATTCAAATGGTCATGTAAACAGCATAATCCGATTTCTTAGATCTAAGTCTAAAAATCCGATTAAGAAATCTGATAAATAGAGCTGGATTTTAGCTCAGTAATCAGATTTCTCAGTGCATGTAAACTCTTACTCTGATTTCTTTCGCATTTCTCCGTCAGGGCATGTGCGAAACAGATGGCGGCACCAGAAATAAGCAAGCAGCATTGCCGCGAGACACAGCAACACACTTTTGGAGTGACGCTGAAACCGACTACATGCTTGACGAAATGAAGGATTCAAATATTCTTAATCTTTGTCACGCTTCCCTTCGGCTCCCAAGCCGAGCAGAACTCCAACTCCCATGATGCCTCTGACTCCCACGTGACTCCTAACCAGAGTCATGTGACTTACCCACGTTCCCAATCACCCGAATACTGATTGTTTGCACCTGTGTCCCAACCTATTTAGACTCTCATGTTGTTCAGCTCTCTGCCGAGTTTTGTCTAGCCATCTAGCATTACAAAGCGTTCATTGTCTGTTTGATTTCTTGTGTTTTGACCTTTGCTTGTTTATTACTCCGAGTTTTGCCCCTCCCTTTTGTACTCTGTTTTGCCGGTTTTGGATATTTGCTTTATTATTCGACTACGTCTCTTGGTATGCCCCTCTAGTACTTCTGTTTTTTTGCTGTTGTTGACCTGGACTGTTTTTGACTACCCCTTCGTGCCTAAGCCCTTTATTAAAAACTCTCATTTTAATCTGCGAGTGTCTGATTTCTGTCCAGCCCCGACAATCTTCTAGATGATGTATGTTCATGGTTTCAGGTAAAGTGTTGCGATGTTTTTTAAAAAAAAGTCGCAGCATGAAGTTTGAGTTTTACGTTATGTTTCACGTCTTCTTCTGTGAGTTTATTGGCTGCTTACAAAGCAGAAATCTGATTACTGTCTGACTCATGTAGACCTGGAGTTTCTCCATTATCTGATTACTCAAGTGCATGTAAATGTGCTGATCGGATTACTGACAAAATCTGATTTTCTGTTGTTAGCGGATTATTCAGTGCATGTAAACACACTCACTGACATCTGTCAGGACATATAGTAGCTATCATTCAGTCCCACAGTGCAATGAATCCATGAAGCAAAAGTGATGGAAAAAAATGAAATTTTGCAACAAAAATAAAAATAAATTACAGTTTTCTTTTACCTCAAATGTAGTTGATCAGCTGAGAGATGTTTGGTGTCTAAAGTTCATGTTTTTTGTTTTGCACTAGAGCTATGAGGCTAATATAGCTAACACACAATAGAAGCTTAAACCCCACCAATTAGCATGTAAATTGTATGCCTATATCATTGCTTATGTCATTTTTTTAGAGATAACAGTGTCACACAGTGTCAGAAAAGACAAACCCAAGTCTATTAGAGATTACATAACAAATCCACACAGTTTGAGGCAGGTGAGTGATTAAGGCCTGCAGTTAGCATGATGCTAATTGGTGGGGTATAACTTCCATTACTTTTAAACCAGATTTGCCTCGTAGCTCCAGTGCAAAAAGTAAAGAAGCGAACTTCAGACACTAAACATGTCTTGGCTGATAGTCTATACACAAAAGATCCTCCTTGTTAGTGCAGTTAGAAAGCAGCTAACGTACTAACTATAAACAGTAACAGCACAAACATACCCAAATAGCAAGAGGATAGTGGGCCACTGTTGGCCCACGGATGGCAAAGCTGGCGGGCCACTGGCTTTTTGCTTAATGTTTTCCAGGTGGCCCCCTGGTGGTTAAGCAGAGCGTCAGACAAAATGCCACAAAATGCTTTTCTTTTCCAGAATAAAAGTCTGGGTGCATGTATCGGTTTGAGGAGATTAAAAACTAGTTAGACTTTATATGCAGGACAGTAATCTGGGTGGTCTGAGGGTGGAACAGCAGTGGCAGTCAGCAGGGTGCCGACCTTATCAAGCCAGCGGACTGATATATGCTTGCTTTTTGGGTAGTTATATCCAGGTTTTTAATGGGGGAACCCTAGTTTTAAAAAACTTCTATTCTAGATTTGTAGAGTCAAGCAATGAATTTAATCTTTAATTTCGTACTAAAATACTCATAGTCATAGTCATTTCAAGAACTAGAATATTAAATATTTTTTTCTCAGAAGCTTAACATTACTACCTTACTTCAGGGGTTCGTACCTTCAGCTCGAGTCACATTGTCTAGCATGCTAATTTACCAGGGACATTTTAAACTGAGCTCACTGATGGAAAATTTCACCAAAAAAAAAAAGAAAAAACACATTTAACACATCATTTAAACCCAGCAATGTTTTTATAAATGGGGTTGAAGTTAAAAGTTTGTGCTTACTCTGTTTAAATTAGTATTTTGCAAGTTCAGTGCTATGAAGTGCTAAGCAAGTAGCACTATTGGTAGAGGACATTAATTTTCCAAAGTTGAACTTGAAGCAAAATTTTGCACGAGATTTATTTGCGCCGGACGTCTGCGCCGCAAAATTGCTTATCGCAGCTAATTCCACTAAAATAAATGTACTTTGGTTGCAAAAAAACTCAAGTTTCTTGACACAAGTGTGACCTTTAGAACAGTGATCACCAGCCCTCTTCCTGGAGACCTACCATCCTCACAAGTTTCATCTCCAACCCAAATGTAACACAGAAAAACAAGCATGAAGCTATTCTGAAAGCAATAATTAGATGGATAAGGTGAGGTGGATTAGTGCTGAAGCTAAAGGGTGCAGGAAGGTGCGGGACTGGTGACCACTACTTTAAAATGCCATTCATTTTGGAAATCTCCGCACAACTATGGACTAAATTATTGAAAAGAGGTCAAACGTACCACTTCAGGGTGTAATACGAACATTTTGCATCACTGCAATCCAGAGAACCCATCAACATCCTCTGTGTGCTGACCCAGAAACTGCTAATGATTGTAGAAGTGAATGTCTGTGCAGGAGGAGTTGCAGTTCAGAATAAAAGTTTATTTCAGTGTCCTTCTACCATGTCCCTTTTCAGAGCGGACACGTACCCCCACACCTCACACGACTTGGCCCTCAGTTTGCAGCTCAGTGCCAGAAAGCTCTTGTTTTCATCACGTGTGGTGCAGCAGCTGTTGTGGCACAGTGCCGGAAAGTGAGCCGTGACGGTCAGTGTAACACTCAAGCTCCTGTGGTGAACTTTAAGAGTAAACAATACTCATCTTTTGCCGCGGAAGCTGTTTTCTTCTTAAAACAAACAAAAAACAAAGTTTGGACTTGCAGATGGTTTATCTGTCCGTATCCTCTGTCTGTTAGACTTTGTCTGTCTAGAGCTATAAATAGACATCCGGGAAAGTCTGCAGGTCGATTTCAGATTTCAGGCTTTTGGACTTCACTGTGGGTTCAAACACATTATAACCAACAAAAAAGGAGTCTTGTTTTGAAATCTTCCCAACTAAGAGTACAAAGAACGTTTTACATACAAACCCAATTCCAAAAAATGTTGGGACAGTAGGTGAAGTGCAAGTTAAAACAGAAAGCAGTGATTTGCAAACTGTCCATGACAGACGTTTAATTGAAAACAGCACAAAGGAGAGATATTTAATGGTTTACCTCAACTTTATTGATTTTTGTGAATATGTGCTAATTTCATATTTGAAATCTGTGTCTGCAACACAATCCAAAAGATTTGAGAAGGGGCAACAAAAGACTAGTAAGTTGTGGAATAATCAAAAACACCTGTTTTGAAATTTTCCACAGGTAAACAGCTGAATAGGTAACAGGTGATGCTGCCATGATTCAGTATAAGGAGCTTTCATGAAAGGCTCAGTCCCCACTTTGCAAAAACTGTGTGAGTGAATAGTCCAACAGTTTAAGAGCAATGCATGATAAGAGAGAATTTAGTTTGAATTTAATTTCATCATCTGCAGTCCGTAACATTATTAGAACATTCAGAGAATCGTGAGAAATCTCAGCAGAAAACCAACATTAAATTATTCTGTAATGAATATAACATGTGGGCTCAGGAATACTTCAGAAAAACCTTGTCAGTTAACAGTTTTTGTCACTGCATCCACAAATGTGAGCTAAGACTCTATTACGCAAAGAGGAAGTCATATACAGCTTCAACAGCATCCAGAAACACCGCCGACTTCTTTGGGCTAAAGCTCATCTAAGATGAACTGATGCAAAGTGATAACATTCTGCACATGTTACAACAGCATGGCTTCATAGAAGAGAGTACAGCCCAGACCTGCCTGCAGTCCAGACCTTCCTCCCATTGAAACGTGATGCACCATAAAGCTCAATATATGGACGGAGGCCCCAGACTGAATGCTATATCAAGCAAGAGCGGGTAAGAAATTTAACTTTCCCAACTACAACAATTGGTGTGATCAGTTTCCAAAGGATAACTGAATGTTAAAAATGCTAAAAGGAAGTGGTCCAATTCCAAGCTTTTGTTGCTCTTCTAGAAGAAAAAAGTTCACATCCTCTAGAAAAAACAAACAAGCACATTTTAAATGCAATAAATAAATAAAGAAAACAAAATGTGAGCTATCAAAAGTTATGGCATGTAGCTTATATTGAATATGCCTTTTATGTTTTATTATCTACACCACACATATACCAATACTCTATACTCAATTGTTACAATTTATAATATATAATGATTTTTAAATCTAAAATAACAGCTGACATAAAATGGAAAAAAAAAACATTTTTATTTCTTTAATAAAGATGGTATTAATATTAATATAGCATTGATATTTCTTGCATGTGTAAAGCCCACTCCCAGCAACTTGCATGGTCTATAATGCATTTAAGAATTAAACTCTTCATATATTGTCTTCTTGATTTTGAAAGACCACTTTTTGTATCCCCCTGTCGTTTTTCAGTATTCATACTCAACCATCACACTGGCTGACTGAAGATTGGTGTGCAGACTGCTAGTCACAGCAAGGCAGACAACAATCTCGCCTAGTTAGTAGCTAACGAAAAGGCAAAGAGAAAGATTTAAGACGAAATCGAGAATTTAGAGACGAATGGACAGACTCATTTGCATTTATAAGTAATCCAGCTGGTTTATGGATATGTTTAATCTGCAGTGAGAAACTGTTCTAGCGGGAAAGCATCCTGCTAGAGATGCAAGAAAAGCAGCTATAATGCTAGCTTAGCTAAAGATTAAAGCAGAACAAAGTAAGTCTGCATTTTTATTCATATTTTATTATATTTTTGCCTGTATTAGCACATTAGGACATACTGAGACATATTTACAGCCAAGATGTCAAAATGTTAAACCGATAAAAGGGGCATAAAATGTTGTGTCTCGCAAGGTGGTTTGATTTTTGTTGAAATGGGACAAAATGGCTCTTCTTAACATTTGGGTTGCGACCCCTGCTCTGGCTGATTAGGCAGAATCCTCAAAGCAGACCGCCTGCTGTTGTGCCCTTGGACAAGGCTTTCAACTTCTACTGCTCCAGATAACACTGCACTGCTCCAGTCTGAGCACTGATAGACAGTAAATCAATCATTTTCATAGCAAAATTGATCAGTAAAGGTTACTCTAGTGCTACGTTGAGCCCATGAATATTGTACAGTGCGTACAGCAGTGTGTTTTTGATAAAACAGTCTCTGCACAGAATCTGAAGCAGATTAAAATTCCACTGAGTATAGTAAATAAGATTAAATCAAACAAAAACAGCAAAATGTGGAAGGTCATTTAAGGGGAGAAGAAGCACAACGGAAATCCAAAAATAAAAAAAAATCAGGAGATGGATTCACAAATGTGTCTTAAGGAAGAACATCTACATATTTAACTTTTTAAGAACTTTCTTCATTTCTTCCTTCGCTTTTCTTCCAAGAACAAGTGAAATTCTTTAAAAAATATGCTCTTAACTTTACAACAGTCTCACACTTGTCTTAGACTGTAAGAACTGAAAGGATCAAATTCTTAAACTGTAGTTTTTAACAGTTTCACAACACATAACTTAAAATAAATCAAGAAGGATTTTTCTGTTTCCTGTTTCCTCCACCATCGCTTCTAGGTCTTGTTTGCTATGTTTTTTTTATCTTCATTTTACTGTCCTAGGGCAATGTGAATTTCTAATAAATGTATTAATTTGTGTCAATGTATTGAGTTTGTCTATTTTCTGAGCTTGTTTTGTTGCATTTAGGCCAAAAGAACACAATGTGTAGCTCTGACACGGATTGTGTAATTCCTTGTTTTTGCCACAGTCAGTGAGAAGCTCCTCATCCAACCACAGGCTGCTGTTTCTCTGCTTCATCCAGCAAGAAGCTCTTTGTTCGACCACACAACTTCTTTTTCTGTCTCATCCAACCACAGGCCTATTCTCTCTACCTCATCCAACCACAGGCCTATTCTCTTGACCATATCCAACCACAGGCCTTTTCTCTCTACATCATCCAACCACAGGCCTTTTCTCTCTACATCATCCAACCACAGGCCTTTTCTCTCTACATCATCCAACCACAGGCCTTTTCTCTCTACCTCATCCAACCACAGGCCTTTTCTCTTTACCGTATCCAACCACAGGCCTTTTCTCTCTACATCATCCAACCACAGGCCTTTTCTCTCTACATCATCCAACCACAGGCCTTTTCTCTCTACATCATCCAACCACAGGCCTTTTCTCTTTACCGTATCCAACCACAGGCCTTTTCTCTCTACATCATCCAACCACAGGCCTTTTCTCTCTACATCATCCAACCACAGGCCTTTTCTCTCTACATCATCCAACCACACGCCTTTTCTCTCTACATCATCCAACCACAGGCCTTTTCTCTCTACATCATCCAACCACAGGCCTTTTCTCTCTACATCATCCAACCACAGGCCTTTTCTCTCTACCGTATCCAACCACAGGCCTTTTCTCTCTCTCCCACAGCTTTTCTCTACCGTATCCAACCACAGGCCTTTTCTCTCTACATCATCCAACCACAGGCCTTTTCTCTTTACCGTATCCAACCACAGGCCTTTTCTCTTTACCGTATCCAACCACAGGCCTTTTCTCTCTACATCATCCAACCACAGGCCTTTTCTCTCTACACGTCATCCAACCACAGGCCTTTTCTCTCTACACGTCATCCAACCACAGGCCTTTTCTCTTTACCGTATCCAACCACAGGCCTTTTCTCTCTACATCATCCAACCACAGGCCTTTTCTCTCTACCTCATCCAACCACAGGCCTTTTCTCTTTACCGTATCCAACCACAGGCCTTTTCTCTCTACATCATCCAACCACAGGCCTATTCTCTTTACCGTATCCAACCACAGGCTCTCTCCACAAAAGCTCTTTGTTCGACCCACACTTCTTT
The DNA here is from genome assembly GCF_904425465.1 of Colossoma macropomum. Classification (NCBI taxonomy): domain Eukaryota; kingdom Metazoa; phylum Chordata; class Actinopteri; order Characiformes; family Serrasalmidae; genus Colossoma; species Colossoma macropomum. The sequence continues at coordinate 29,331,507 of NW_023494786.1, forward strand.
TTTGTCTCATCACAGGCCTTTTCTCTCTACCTCATCCAACCACAGGCCTATTCTCTTTACCATATCCAACCACAGGCCTTTTCTCTCTACATCATCCAACCACAGGCCTTTTCTCTCTACATCATCCAACCACAGGCCTTTTCTCTCTACCTCATCCAACCACAGGCCTTTTCTCTCTACCGTATCCAACCACAGGCCTTTTCTCTCTACATCATCCAACCACAGGCCTTTTCTCTCTACATCATCCAACCACAGGCCTTTTCTCTCTACATCATCCAACCACAGGCCTTTTCTCTTTACCGTATCCAACCACAGGCCTTTTCTCTCTACATCATCCAACCACAGGCCTTTTCTCTCTACATCATCCAACCACAGGCCTTTTCTCTCTACATCATCCAACCACACGCCTTTTCTCTCTACATCATCCAACCACAGGCCTTTTCTCTCTACATCATCCAACCACAGGCCTTTTCTCTTTACCGTATCCAACCACAGGCCTTTTCTCTTTACCGTATCCAACCACAGGCCTTTTCTCTTTACCGTATCCAACCACAGGCCTTTTCTCTCTACATCATCCAACCACAGGCCTTTTCTATTTACCGTATCCACCAGCCTTTTCTCTTACCGTATCCAACCACAGGCCTTTTCTCTCTACATCATCCAACCACAGGCCTTTTCTCTCTACCTCATCCAACCACAGGCCTTTTCTCTTATCCAACCACAGGCCTTTTCTCTCTACCTCATCCAACCACAGGCCTTTTCTCTCTACCTCATCCAACCACAGGCCTTTTCTCTTTACCGTATCCAACCACAGGCTTTTTCTCTCTACATCATCCAACCACAGGCCTTTTCTCTCTACCTCATCCAACCACAGGCCTTTTCTCTCTACCTCATCCAACCACAGGCCTTTTCTCTCTACCTCATCCAGCCATATGCCTTTTCTCTCTACCTCATCCAACCACAGGCCTTTTCTCTCTACCTCATCCAAACACAGGCTTTCTTTCTCTGCTTCATCCAGCTAGAAGTTCTTCAATTAGCCATAAACCTTTTTTCTGCTGCATCTAGTGAGACGCTTTTATCTAGTCGCAGGACTTCTCACTATGCTTAGTAAAGAGGGAGCATTTTCATCCAACCATAGGCCTTCTTCCTTTGCTTCATCCAACCACAGGCCTTCTCTCTATATACCTCATCCAACCACAGGCCTTTTTTCTCTGCTTCATCCATCAAGAGGTTCTTCATTTAGCCATAAGCCTATTTTCTCTACTTCATCTAGCAAGAGAGTCTTCACTGAGTCACAGGCCTTCTTGATCGTCTAGATAAAGATAGAGGGCCTTCATCCAACCACAGGCTTTCTTTTTTGCTTCTTCTAACCACAGATCTGCTCTCTGTCTCATCCAGCAAAATGTTCTTCATCCAGCCGCAAGCCTCCTCGGGAATGCTGGTTCTCACTGGAATTTCTTGCCACCGGACTTTGAGAATGCGCTGTCGCACTTTTAGCCCCATTCATCTACTCCTTCCTGTATCTGTAGTGCTCTCTAGTGGCACTAATAACACACAGCAAATCTATCCCAGTATTACCACAGATATTGCAGTCTAGGAAGGCTTTGTTGCTGCTAGCTGAGGGCTCATCAATCTGTGAGGCACCTGTTCTTGTTTTTAGATTTTCTCTGTAGTAAATAAAGCATTTTCAGTGTTTGGTTAGAAGACTGCCTTGTTTTTTTCACTATAGATCATAGTATCAGATGCTGTTTAAGTTTGCATTAATTAATAATGAATCCATACTTTCTGCTACTCTATGCTAAAAGAATATGGTACAAACGTGACAGGGCTTGTTTTGAAGGGAACCTTACACAGTACTGTAAACATTAACCAGGCAGAAACATTTCCAGAAAGGAAACTTACTGGGTCATTCCATGCCAACTCACCTAGCGCCTGTCCAGCCACCTCATGCATTTCAGTGAAAAAGTTTTTAGCAATTAAAGTTTAATATTTACCTAATCATGATCTAAAGTGCATCTTAATTAATGAATGTAAGGGCTGATAGAATGACTGAACTGAGTTAAAGGCGCATTTTCTCAAAAAGGTCCAAAATTTCTTTAAACCGTTTTTATAAACAGGAAATACAGGATTCCCTAAAGGTTCTAGGTAAGCTGTCATGGAGTAACTCAAACATTTATTTAGTTTTTATTTATTTTGAACAGTAATTTTTACAACAATCCAAGCAAATACACTGACCGGCCACTTCACCAGATACACCTACCATATATTTTATCAGCTCCACTTACTATATAGGTGCACTTTGTAGTTCCACAGTTACAGACTGTAGTCCATCTGTTTCTCTGCATACTTTGTTACCCTGTTCTTCAGTGGTCAGGACACTGATGTGGTGGTGGTGTGTTAGTGTGTGTTGCGCTGGTCTGAGTGGATCAGACACAGCAGTGCTGCTGGAGTTTTAAACTCCTCAGTGTCACTGCTGGACTGAGAATAGTCCACCAACCAAAAATATCCAGCCAACAGTGTCCTGTGGGCAGCGTCCTGTGACCACTGATGAAGGACTAGAGGATGACCAACACAAACTGCACAGCAGCAGATGAGCTATCTAATAGAGTGGACAGTGAGTGGACACAGTTTAAAAACTCCAGCAGCACTGCTGTGTCTGATCCACTCATACCAGCAAAACACACACTAACACACCACCACAACATCAGTGTTACTGCAGTGCTGAGAATGATCCACCACCCAAATAGTACCTGCTCTGTGAGGGTCCATGGGGGTCCTGACCACTGAAGATCAGGGTAAAAGGGGGCTAACAAAGTATCAGAGAAACAGATGGACTACAGTCTGTAACTGTAGAACTACAAAGTGCACCTATATAGTAAGTGGAGCTGATAAAATGGACAAAAAGTGTAAATTCAGGATGTACTGAAATAAAGTGGCCGGTCTCAGTACGTCGCAGTTACCTACGATTTATTATTATTATTATTTTAAGTTTTTACATGTTTGCTCAGCAGCTTTCCTGTTTGAGTGTCCGCTCTTTTTCATTTTGCTGCATCTGTTCATCCTTCCTCTGTCAGCTGTTCTTTAGTTTGCATATACTATGAATATGAGCATATTGGTAATATTTATTCATGTCACATTTTTTGTTTCTGTGACTGACACATCTGCAGTTTCAAATGAATTTATATCACTTTGTATATTTAAAAATGATATTGATTTGACATTTATACCATATAAATAATTACAATAATTTGTAATATACATAAGTGCCATTTTCTCCATTTAGAGCTCCATCATTGTACCTTTAGAATTGAAGATCCTCTTCTTATCTGACGTTTATAATAAAAATAAAAATAAAAAATACTTTAGGGGGCATTCGGCCTAAAACTAGCCCTTAAGTGTAATATGCTATATGTTATGTTTTTTAATATTTCTATAGCACAGCACTGTATTCCTCTCAGAATTGACAGTTCATGATTTTGTGTCATTTCTGTGTTTGTGTGAGTGTGTCTGCCCTGCAATGGACTGATGACCTGTCCAGGGTGCATCCTGCCTTCCACCCAATGACTGCTGGAGTGGGCTCCAGCTCCCCCCCGCGTCCCAGAAGGAGAAGCAGCTTAGAAGATGTGTGTGTGTGTGTGTGTTGTTCTTACATTCTCCCTTAAAAATATTATCAATATTATTACATTTTCCCTTAAAACTCCTTAAGAATTACCTCCCAACCTCCCTATATTCTGACAAACTCCTGTTTTTAGGTGTTAACTTCAACCTTTCAGAGGGTAAACTGTTCAGCGTTAGTGATGAATTCTGACAAAGAAACTTCTATTCCAGCCTCAGACCGACGGCCCATATTCATAAAGCAGTGCTCATTAAAGTAGGAGAGCCGATAAAGGATCTGCTCCTGTTAGAAAGGTCATAGTACAAAAAAAGATCTGATCCTAGATCAGAGGGCTATTCCACAGAGCAGGATTTCTCAGTTTAGCCAGACATCTTAAGCCTCAATTTAGGCCTGTCCAGCTGGAGAAGAGCTGAGGAACATTCCTATTGGACATTCCTAAAGTCCTGCACTTTAAGCTTAAATGATCTGGTTCAATGAGAAATCCTGCTGTGTGAAAGACCCCCAGCTCTACCTGCCCCACTGAGGTGAAATGATAGAAGAGTGACCTTAACAACCACCATCTTTGCTTAACCTAGTGCAGCCAGCAGGGGGAGTCATACAACCAAAAAATCCAACCTATAAGTCCCCTTAGCCCTCAGCTGAGGAGGAGGAGGAATCCACCGGTAAGAGCAGAAATGTCTGCCGGCTGCTGTGTGGACGGCTGGTCGGTGTGCGGACAGAGCTGAGTGTGAAGGTAAAGCCTGCATTTATCCCTTTACTGCCCGCTGCTGAACGCTGTAGGAACGTTATTCAGTGCTGGTTACTCTGTACAGTAGATCAGCTGCTGTGTAGCTCCGCTCCGTTTCCTCCTTTGATAATAAGGCTGCAGACGTGGTCATTGTAGCAGCCTCGCATGCCTGAGCAGAGCTCTGAGCTTTGTGCTGTGTATCTTTGGGTCGTCTGTCTGCCTGCCTGTCTGTCTGTCTGTCTCTTCCTGAAACAGCAGCGCTCTTTATCTAACTCATACGGTACTTTCAGCTCAAGCTACAGTCACCAAAGTCCTAACAGACTGGGCTGATTGAGCTTCTCAGTCTGTGAGCCGTTCAGTAGCTCATAGTTTACAAACGGACCTCTTTGGACGAGTTTACATTGAGCGGCACTGAAATCTACAGTATAACGGTATTTAATGATATTTATGATTTCATGAAGTTAATGAACCTGTGCTCCCTCAGCTGCTCTGTGCCAAAAGACTGACATGGCTTGTTTTGATTGCACTGACTTCTGTTGAATGGTGTTGCCTCAGGGCAACAAAACCGTTTTCTTCAGTTTACAAATAAGAATGATCAACGGGTTGATTAAAAAAAAATAGAGGATTTTGAATAAATCAGTAAATGCTGTTTAAAGGCAGATATTTTTAAATCTCTTTCTGGCATGAATGACAGACAGTTTCAGCCAGAACAACAATCTTTTACCATGTTTTAGCCACCCAAACGTGAAAAAATGTGATCTGTTGGAGTGTAAATGTTGAAGTTTCTTTTATTTTAACATCCAATGTCATTTAAATATTTTTTCTTTCAAATATAACATTAAAAGGTCTCATAGAAAGGTTTTTTGTTTGATGACAAATTGCTTAAATACGGATGTTGCCTAGAAGCAACGTGGTGTGACAGCAACGTGGATGCTGCCAGTAGCGTCCTCGCTTATGTAGGCACTTAGGAGAGCCCTGCAGTTATCAGTGGGTTTTCATTTTGTGTTTTTTTTTTGTATTTCTGTTGACTTGTTTGTGCAGCTTTAGTAGCTATAAGGCCATTCCAGGTGTTTTTGTCATGAGCCAGACCAGACTGTGTAGTATGTGCAGTTTGGCCAATATTAACGTAGGTCAGCACAGGTGTTAGGTCACTAAAAGCTTCAGGAGAATAACAGTGGAAAAGCAGAGGGGAAATCAGTAGGTTTTCGTGTTGGATGAGTAATGGAGGCTGCCCCTTCAGATGAGCCAACGAGCTACCAGAGCTGACTAGTATAACGCTGCGTGCTGCTGAGGACTCATCATCATCCACACAAGGTGTTTTCTCCTCAGTGAGTGATGTGCTAATGTTTCTGGACCTGGACAACTCCAGCTAGAGTAGTTGGCTTCCTAGAAACATGTCTTCGATAATGTATTTATGTTAAGGTACTCATGTTTTGTAGTAGGAAAGTATGATATGATACATATTCAGAAATATGACCGAAACTGTCACGTGTACAGTCCTGTTAGAACCCGCATGTCAAACATAAGGCCCGCTGCCCAAGTCAGGCCCGCGACACAGTCCTATTCGGCCTGCAAATTTTTTTTTTTTATTTTATATTCTTATTAGCCCGTTTCACCCTTAGCAAGCAAGAAGGCAGAGTTTATTTATATAGCGCTCTTTACAACAGGTGTTGTCACAAAGCAGCTTTACAGAAAAATCAGCATTACAGAAAAAAAAAATCCAGGTCTGAGTCCGAGTCCCCACCAATGATGACAGTGGCAAGGAAAAACTCCCTAAGAGCAGGAGGAAGAAACCTTGAGAGGAACCAAGACTCAGAAGGGGAACTCATCCTCCTCTGGTCGACACCGGATAGCAAACATTGTAGCTGCACTACAGTCCCCAGCATGCACTGTGTGTTCCCCCAACAACAATCTGTGGACGAGCGGTTACACAAAAAGGGAAGATGCCTGGTGTCTAGTTCAAGCAAATAGGCAGTTTAAAAAACAACCACCTAAAACAGTTTAATTTTGTTTAGAATTATTTTTGTATTCAGTGCCTATTTTGCTGTTACAGTATTGGCATATTTTGAATAAACAATGGCCCATTTCGGTCATGGCAGAATGTTAAGTAAAATGAAATAAAAACACAGTTGGCCCACAGTTTTTTTTAATAGTGGTTGAATTTGACACCCCTGTATTAGAACATAAAATTGCAGAATTGTTTTATGTATGTATATATATAAATGATAACTTTGCAGGAAAAACCCTGCTTTACTTTTACTGTAAGTCAGTGGAACCAGACTTTTTCCAAGTCAGTTTGGGTCGTTTCTTTTTGTCCATCCTTCATGAAATTTACACACAATGTAAAGAGCAACAGGTATTCTCAAATTATGTCAAACTGAAAAATGACAAATGTTTTTCTTCCGACAGCAGCGATATATTGTTATATCATTTGTACCCCTATTAAGAGCTAAATTTGAAAGACTGAAGTGAAATAGCCAAAATGCACAAATACTTTCTGCTCAAATATGTTTTGGTATAAATGTATAAAACATTGGCAAATACTCGAGTACATGGGATTTATGTAGTTGCTATCTGTATTATTGAGTGTTAAGTGTTCACACTTTGGTGTATGAGAATGAAAACACGCAGGACAGTGTTTGAGGTAGAAGAGAAAGAGTTAAAGTGCTGAAACACGAGTGAGAGACTATAGACTAAAGTTAGTGTCTCTGAAAGGAGTGAGTGAACGGCTTGGATTGAAACCATGAACCTGGTGATCACGGTGTCTATATTTAACCATAATAACACCCTACTGGTGTGGGATCGGGATAAATAGCTGGTTGCTTGCTGCTACAGTGTGTGTGTGTATGAGAGAGAGAGGGAGAGAGAAAGAGAGAGAGATTTTTCGTGACAGAGCTTCTGTTTGTCCTCCTACATGTGTTCCTGCTAGGCTGCTGGATTTATGGAGAAAAACAGCACTGTGGAGGTTTCAGTAGAGAGTGTGAATGTGATAGTGTGTGTGTGTGTGAGTGTGTGTGTGTGTGTGTGTGTGTGTGTGTGTGTTGCGCACACGCCTCTCTAATGTTGTAGATCATCCTCTCACTATCCTGCAACTGTCCCAGAAATGTTCTCTATGTATGCAAGTAGGCTGAGGCTGTCATGACTACTCGATTAAACCAGATTATCTGATTATTGGATAGAGCTGGGACTATAATCACATTTGATCTGAATAATCAATAATCAATTTTGATCTTTGATCTAAAAATGCGCCCAAATGATGGGTGTTTTACTGCAGCATAATCCATATGACTAGGACAGTTTCCGTTCATGACAAGGCCTTAAAAGGAAATTCCCCCCCAGCTTCTCATAATTTCTGCATAGATAATTTTCTAAGTTGTAAACAGAGCCATTCAGAGTGGTTTGGTGTGAAATGCTCAGCTCTAGAGAAACTTACAGAGCCAGAGTTCTTCACAGTGGTGGTGATAGGAACCAGACGTCTGAAGAGTGTAATACCTTTAAAATTTCCCTCACATAATGTTATTACACGAGATGGATATGAATGCAGTGCCTGATGACTGAAACAGTTTTGAGAAGGTTTTGGCCCGAAGACTTATTTAAAATAAGACATTCATGGTGGCGATACTCAAAAGAAGGCTTATTTTTTCGGATTTATGACTACTGTACCATCATCAACATTACTTATAAACTCTCAGAAGACGTGTAGGTTCACTGGTGGTTTTGGACAGTAAATAAAATGGATATATTTGTGTTGTAGACATTGTTACCCTTTGTTCCCATACATCTCAACAGTTTAATTCTGCAGAAATGTTGAAAAATCAGCAGAATTCTTCAGAATTCTAAGCCTTTTCACACAAAGTCCAAGTCATGCAAACTCTCCAGCAGCATTACTAGTCCAGAACTAGTCCAGAGTCAAATGGAGCAGTTCAAGGACCAACTGGCAGAAGAAGAGTGACGGTGTAAATGTTCATGCAGGCTTGAATCAGTGTCTTTGAATTGCACTGTTGATGCAACTTCCTGTGTTTTCAGTGTTGACTAAAAATAGCACATTGGACTTGATGTCAAGGTTTCAGTGTGTTAAGTCAGCACAAATCAACTTGGTTTGAAAAGCTCATGACTAAAAATTGGGGGCAGTATTGGGCTGGAGGAACCAGCTTTGTGACCGGAAGGTTGCTGGTTTGATCCCTTGAACAGACAGTACATGACTGAGGTGCCCTTGAGCAAGGCACCTAACCCCCAACTGCTTCCCAGGCACCGTGGATAGGGCTGCCTTCCGCTCAGGGCAAGTGTGCTCACTGCCCCCTAGTGTGTGTGTTCACTAGTGTGCATGTGGTGTTTCACTGCATGTATGGGTTGAAATTTCCCTGTTGTGGGACTTAGGGTCACATAATAGTAATAATAATAATAATAATAATAATAATAATAATAATTAAGCACAAAACGATGTTTTTATCCCCATGTGGTGGTCCATCAGTGTGACATCGACTCACTGCTGTGTATATAAATGAAATAACACTGCAGCAGGACTGGAGTCTCTCATAATGGCCTTATTAAAGGCTTTTTTCCAGTAAAGTTTCTTAATCTTTGAAAAGCTCTGCGTGGCTTGCTGTAGTTTGATTTAATTGTTTGGCTTTTTTTTAACCTCTAATCACATTTCACAGGCAAAATAATCTGTAGAGTACTCTGTTGTTCATGTAATCGATAGTAGCAGCCCAAACGTTGACATGACTGATGCTATGTCCTTCTTTTTTGCCGTCAGGTGGAAGAAAGTGGGCGAGGCATGTATGGCTGATGGAGCGGTGAATGGACCAATCACTTGACAATGCTGGCTCGGAACCGCTTCATCCTGCTGCTGGCGGTGGGGCTGGTGCTAGCTGTGCTAAGCTTCAGCCTCCAGTACTGTAAGTGTCTGTATGCGTTTGCATACGTGTTCAGTCTCAGGTTGTGCTCTGATTCCTGCCTTTCCTCCAAACCCTGTGACTGAGTGTGTCTAGATTGGGGGGAATTCCTTTGGGTTGGTCTGTGTGCATACATGAGTGATTGTATGTGAATTTGTTTGTTATGTATGTCCATTGGGAATAGCACACCTATTAGACTATAGTCAGTGGGCAAACAAAGGCATTTCCCTCGGAGACCTAACGTCTATATATAACAGTAATTGTATTGTGTGCTGCTCTTAGCTGCTCCGTGAGGGTTTAAAGTGGATCACGCCTCAACTACACTGTTTCTGCTGTGTACTGCTGTGGTGTTGCGTGAGTGCATTGAGTGTAGACACAAGAGTGGCCCTGATCTGCTGTGAGAAGTGCTTTTTATTGAACACACCAGCACTAAGGCATATGCAGAACTCTGAAACCACAGGTTAGGTCACCACACTTCGCCCTGATGGTGACCAAATCACACAAATACCCACACAGTAACCCCACTGCCCGACACGGAACAACACAATGAACACATATACACAACTAAAGCTAACAACAACCAACACTAAACAACACAAGTTTCTTTGTCAGAGGGCACATGCATACCATGAGCCTTTGCATGTGGCCGTCTGCATAGCCAGCTGGTCCGGCAGTTCACTACTTGGCTCTGGTTTCTTGTGGTTACACAAGGTTCCTTGTGTTATTCTGTGTTGGGGAGTGGGTTAATATAGGTTAGTATATACTTACATATCGCTGTTATGGGAAGAAAACCTCGTATCTCCACAATGGTAACTTTACAGGAGAAGGAGAATCATACTCTACTTTTAATGCAAGTCAGTGGAACCAGACCAGTAATTTTGGGCCGTTTCTTTTGGTCCATTCATCATGAAATTTCCACACAATGTAAAGGGCAGCAGGCATTTTCAAATTATGTAAAAAACTGAAAAACAACAAAAATGGAATTACGAGGTTTTCTTCTGACAGCAGCGATATATATTTACGTATATATGTGTATTTAATTATATATGTCTATCACTGCTGTTGGAATAAAACCTCGTATCTCCAAAATGGTAACTTTACAGGAGAAGCAAAAAAATTGCTCTACTTTTAATGTAAGTCAGTGGAACCAGACTTTTTTCTAAGTAATTTTGGGCCGTTTCTTTTCGTCCTTTCATCATATAATTTACACCCAACGTGAAGAGCAACAGATATTTTCCAATTATGTCAAAAACTGGAAAATGACCAGATGGAGATCCAAGGTTTTGCTCCGACAGCAGCGATGTGTGTATGTGTGTGTGTGTGTATATGTGCTGCCACCCACTTTCACTGTGTTGTGCATACTGCAAAACTATTATCATATCGTTTACAGTGTTTGCACTGCACATTATATTTTATGGTTGTTTTTAATATTTTTTTAACGTATATCTTCTTCTATATATGCATCTGTATAATAGCATACGGCACTGCTTTTGCTCTTTACTGTACTTTGTGCTGTGGTAATAGATGACTCATACATACATACATACAAGTAAAAAATCTAAAACATATTTTGACTGAAAATACCTAAACATTGATTTATATCCTCCTGTAAGTGGCTGACATTGGATTCGTCCTTCAGCTGTTTCATTCTGAAACGTGTCCTGGCCTGTGCAGGCTCTGTACACACAGACTTTTCAGAGAGTTTATGATTCTGTGTGCTGTTAGCTGTATAAACCTACCTCCTCCCACATACAGCCCATATCCCACAGCAGCCAACTGTGAACTGTGTAGAGATTTTCAGATTTCACCACAATTTGGTTTAGTATTATTTATAAAATAAACATTTAAGGACATAAATATGACTGGAAGAACTCAATAGAAGTCAATAAAAGCAATACACCAAGCTTTTATGTTTGTTTTTATGTTTGTAAATAGCCTGAGAATTTCATTTTGGCCAAAAAAAGGAGCTCATACTTCAGATTCATAGATTCCAAAATTGATACGGTTGAATTATGACCTTCAGAAGGCCACTGTGTTGCTTTACTGGTGTAGCAGTTGTGGCTGTATACTATGATGTTGTGGTCCTCGAGTTTGGTCTTGAGATCGTAATTGAGGAGTCTCAGTCTCGTCTCGGTCTCGACTCATTTGGACTCGGCCTTGTCTCGTTCTCGGGGTGAGGTGGATTTGGAAGTTATTGGCAAGACCAGCTGAGTGTGATGCCTCTGACTGAGGACACTGGACACTGAATATCAGCAAAATCAGAATAAACAGAATAGAAAAGTCCTTTCTCTGCATCAGGGTTTCCAAACTTTTGCAGCTTGTATCCCATAGAAACAACCTCAAAAGCTTTCGCTGATTGAACTGATCAGACCATCTTTTTCCGACTCTCCTAATGAGAGAGCTGATTTGGCAGCTACCGAGTGCCGGATGTCAGGCTGAAGAGAGGAAAGCTGAAAACGGAGTTCAGACAGTTGGACAGGTTTAGATATCTATTCATTATATTTAGCCTATAAATGAACGTGTGAACTGTTGGGTTTGAAAAACCCAATTTGAAAAGATCCTTGAACAAACAGCACAGAGCTGCAGTTACTCATCTTCAGTCGTCACTCATGTGAAGCCCAGAGCTACGTGTTCTCTGCTGCGTGTTCTTCGTTTTTGCTTATAATCGCGTTGAAAATATGACTAACGAACACTTTGCTACAACAATCAATGAGCTTAATATAAATATAGTGTTTTATTTTTGCATATTTAAAAATACGGTTGGGTTAAGTGTCTGTATTGTACCAAATGTGCGTTTATAAACTGCAGTACCACCGCGGACCACTGGCACACCTGTTGTACACCACTGCTGTATGTGTTTAAATAAAACCTGTTTGTTCAGGATCCAATTGATCCTATCAGGATGGTTTAACAGAGTATTACTTGTTTGTTGTATTTGGTTGTTGATTCTAATGTTCAGACATCGTCTGAAGGCAGGTAAATGTTATTAATGTTATGAATGTTATTGTTACTTTGTATTCGTTTTATAATAAAAATGGATGTAGTTTAGTTTTCTGCTCATTTCACTTCAGAGAGGAGGAGAGAACAACCTTACCACTAGTTCCAGTTACAGTGCAAGGTTTGATTAAGACAATAATAGTGTGCGTGTGTGTATGCGTGTGTGTGTGTATGCGTGTGTGTATGCGTGTGTGTATGCGTGTGTGTATGCGTGTGTGTGTGTGTGTGTGTGTGTGTGCGTGTGTCTGAAAAAAAAATCTTAATCTGGTTTTGGTCTTGGCTCTGGTCTGGAGTTGGATCTAGCAGTCTTGACTGTGACACTGTTGTACTGTCTGTATTTAGAATAGAGAAGTTTAGTGGACATGAAGGTCAGACAGTTCTGTAACTCAGGCTGCTGCTGTTCTCATTAATGTTGATGTTGTTAAGGCAATCTGATGGGCAGCAGTGTAGTGTGTGTGTGTGTGTGTGTGTGGGTGGGTGTGTACACGTGCTAGCTGGTGAACTTGGTGACCCATGAATTCTCTCTCTCTCTCTCTCTCTCCTCTCTCTCTCTCTCTCTCTCTCTCTCTCTCTCTCTGTCTCTCCTCTCTCTGTCTCTGTCTGTCTGATATCCTCTGCTGGTGCAGTATGAGGGCAATAAAAGATTAATAAAATATTGAAATATATTAAAACGCAACATCATTTAGCTACTTAGCCTGTGTGCTCTTAAAGGGCTAATATCCAGCAGTTTTCTTCCATTTGATTCCCCCCACCAAAAACAGTCATAATTATTTTCTACAGGATCATTTATCCAGCCTCTTTGTATCTCCTTTCAAATCCCATTTTTATTACTGCACCTGTAATGCTGAGATATATATGTATGTATACACCGGTCAGACATAACATTTTGACCACCTCCTTGTTTCTACGCTCATTGTCCATTTAATCAGCTCCACTTACTATATAGGTGCACTTTGTAGTTCTACAGTTACAGACTGTAGTCCATCTGTTTCTCTGCATACTTTGTTAGCCCCCTTTTACCCTGTTCTTCAGTGGTCAGGACCCCCATGGACAGAGCAGGTACTATTTGGGTGGTGGATCATTCTCAGCACTGCAGTAACACTGCTGGACTGAGAATAGTTCACCAACCAAAAATGTCCAGCCAACAGTGTCCTGTGGGCAGAATCCTGCGACCACTGATGAAGGACTGGAGGATGACCAACACAAACTGTGCAGCAGCAGATGAGCTATCGTCTCTGACTTTACATCTACAAGGTGGACTGACAAGGTAGGAGTGTCTAATAGAGTGGACAGTGAGTGGACACAGTGTTTAAAAACTCCAGCAGCACTGCTGTGTCTGATCCACTCAGACCAGCGCCACACACACTAACACACCACCACCACCGCGTCAGTGTTACTGCATTGCTGAGAATGATCCACCACCCAAATAGTACCTGCTCTGTGAGGGTCCATGGGGGTCCTGACCACGGAAGAACAGGGTAACAAAGTATGCAGAGAAACAGATGGTCAGTCTGTAACTGTAGAACTACAAAGTGCACCTATACAGTAAGTGGAGCTGATAAAATGGACAATGAGCGTAGAAACAAGGAGGTGGTCATAATGTTATTCCTGATCGGTGTATATATGTATGTAAATGAGTTCTGTTCTGATTGGCTACCCTGTATTGTGCCTCCTTCAAGAAGCATTCCGGACTGAAACACTCCTTATAACATCAGTGTGAGGGGGGTGGGGCTAAACTGCTGTAGGTTAAATAGATAAATATATGTAAATGTGTTGGTTCTTCATGACATCACAAAAACGGTGAACTCAAAATGGGCTTGATTTCCACATGTGGACTGTAAGGACTGAGGAGTGAATGGCAGCACTGCGAAATTTTGACAGTGTTTACATACAACATCAAACTCCTCCAGAAAAACAGGGGACATTCAGTTTTGCATGATATGGGTCTTTAAACGTAAAGGTTCCCTCATGGTTCTTGGCTTCGACATTTCACAGAAAAACATTTAATTAGTACATAACCATCACGTTGTGTAGATGTTCTTTAAACTTTTAAAAGTTTTTTTTTTTTACACTCACATCTCATTTAGAAACACATTAAAACATAACAAAAGTAGTTCTTTACTTTCCATTCTTAGGTTCTTTATGGAATCTGTAGTGGTTCTCCTGAGGCATTGTTCCAAAGATCCCTTTTTTTGGCACCTTCATCTCTTGTGTGCATCATAGGTGCATATTAAAGCAATAAGCCAGGAGAGGCCGTGCATTACAGTGATGTTATCATGGTGAAGGGTGCTCTTAGGCAGACGGAGTAAAACCCCCATCCCTGTGATAAAACTGCAGTAACGCAAGGCCTCAAGTGGCTTACTGCTTTTCTACAACAGTGGCCAACATAAAATATATAAAATACGCAATTTTTCAGAAAATAATTGTAAGTTATTATTAATAATAATGGAAATAAACAAGTATTCCTCCAAGAAATGTAGTTCCTTTAGCGTGTGGTATTGTTGTCATGGACAGCTGAATAAGGGGAAGAATGTTTGGTTGGACATCACTGTATATTGTTGACATTTCATTAACTTTTTGTCGTATGACAACGAACATATGACAACCAGTGGTGGACAAAGTACACAGATCATGTACTTGAGTTAAAGTAGAGATACCCAAGGTAAATATTACTCCAGTAAAAGTAGAAGTTCCTCCCTTTAGACCTCCACTTGAGTAAAGGTACAAAAGTATTTGCCTTCAAATGTACTTAAGTATCAAAAGTGAAAGTATTAAAAGATTAATTATGGCTTTAATGTCCTGTTATCATTTTTATAACAAGACTCGCTTCATTAACTCATTTTAGGTGAGAATACTCTAGTTTCACTCTATAACAACAATATTTAATAGAATGTCATTAATTAGTGACGCTGATGTCCATTAATATTATCATAAGCACAAAACACTGAAGGCAAACAGTTTCCATTAGGTAGAACTGAGTGGCTCTGAAATCACTTTTTGCAAACAAGCAAAGTTTCAGTTTAAGATTTATTTGCAACTTAGTTACAAGTTTCAGTTTAATAAAAACTGTAAACTCAGGTTCACAAATGAGTTTTCTTTACTAAACTGCATCTGTAGGTCTCTGTTCATAAACATAAACTAGCAAAAACAAATTTACTATAAAATGAAATGTGTTTGTATAAATTCAGAATAAAGACACGTCAGTCACAACTGCATATGTGTACATATTTCTATATTGTGGTCTGTTTACACAAAGTTAGGTTAGTTCATCATTTATGTTGAATAGACTCTCCCAAACTTTTACGCTGCTGCACTGATGTTGAACCGTGTGCTGCACTGGGTCGGTATGACCAACAGGTCAAAACAAGCTCAAAACAAATGCTGTGCCCTGATTGGTGTTCTTGCTTTGCGCTTCTTTCGTTTTGATGTTTCATTTTTATTCACACGTAAGACAAAAGGAACGACAGATTTCTCATAATGTAGTGGAGTAAAAAGTGAGATATTTGACTTTGAAATGTAGTGGAGTGAAAGTAAAAAGTCGCCCAAAATGGAAATACTTCAGTAAAGTACAGATACACGAAAAAACTACTTAAAGTACAGTAATGAATACATTTACTTTGATACTGTCCACCACTGATGATAACACAGCACTGAAAAATGCAAAAATCTTCGATATATAAGTCTCTTCCTCTCTCTCTCTCTTTCTGTGTCTCTTTCTTTCTTTCTCTCTTCATATGTCTGTCTCTCTCTCTCTCATCTCTTCTTAATTTCCCTTTCTCTCTTTCTCTCTCTGTCTCTCTCTCTCTTTGTATCTTTCTTTCTCTCTCTCTGTTTCTGTCTGTCTCTGTTCTTTCTTTCTTTCTTTATTTCTTTCTAGCTCTCTGTCTCTCAGTGTATTTTTCTTACCCCCTAGTGAGGTCATTATTTATTTATTTATCCTTTACTAACAGGGCTTGAAAGCAAGCTGAATGTAGGACAGAACCCCATCTAAAAATCTGTCTCTCTCTCTGTATGTCTCTTTCTTTCTTTCTTTCTTTCTTTCTTCCTCTCTCTCTCTCTCTCTCTCTCTCTCTCTCTCTCTCTCTCTCTCTCTCTGTGTTTTTCTTACCTCCTAGTGAGGTCATTATTTATTCATCCTTTACTAACAGGAGTTGAAAGCAAGCTGAATGTAGGACAGAGCGCCATCTTAAATTCTCTCTCTCTCTCTCTCTCTCTCTCTCTCTCTCTCTCTCTCTCTCTCTCTCCCCTCCCAGCCTTGTGAGAAAGCTGAGATGAGAGAAAGAAAGACGGGCTGTAAGTTCATCTGTGTCCTCAGGTTCAGTAATGAGGGGCTCGATTGTCCCGTCTTCAGTCCTGAGGATGTTTCCTGCTTGTCGGTCCTGAGCTGCTGTGGCACTGAGCCGTATATCGGTGAGAGGAAGTCGTTAGCTTTAGGCTCGGAAAGAGAAAGTGGCTGTGGAAGATAACACAGGCACAGTGTAAGTGGGCAGCAGTGTTTATAGTAGCACTATGCAATGTGAGGATACACTATATGGACAACAGGAGCTTTTATGCATCCCATTCTAAATCCATAGGCATTAATGCGGTGTTGGTCCATAGCTTCCACTCTCCTGGGATGCTGTCTACAGTATTTTGGAGTGTCTGTGGGAGTTTTTGCCCATTCATCCAAAAGAGCATTTGTGAGGTCAGACACTGATGTTGGACGAGAGGGTCTGGCTCACAATCTCTGTTCTAGTTCATCCCAAAGGTGTTTGATGGGGTTGAGGTCAGGGCTCTGTGAGGGCCAGTCAAGTTCTTCCACACCAGACTCACCCAGTCAGGCCTTTCTGGACCTTGCTTTGTGCACTGGGGCTCAGTCATGCTGGAACAGAAAAGGTTCTTCCCCAAACTGTTCCCACAAAGTTGGAGGCATAGAATTGTCCGAAATGTCTTGGTGCTGAAGCATTAAGATTTCCCTTCACTGGAACTAAGGGTTCTAGATCACCCCCTGAAAAATATCCCAATATCATCATCCCTCCTCCACCAAACTTTACAGTTGGCACAGTGCAGTGAGTTAGGTTCTCCTGCCATTTGCCAAACCCAGACTCATCCATCAGACTGACAGATAGAGAATACGTTTCCACTGCTCCAGAGTCCAGTGGTGGCGCTTTACACCCCTCCATCCAATGCTTGACGTTGTTCTTGGTGATGTAAGGCTTGCATGCAGCTGCTTGACCGTGGAAACTCATGCCATGAAGCTCCCGGCACACAGTTTTAGTGCTGATTTTGATGCCAGAGGAGGTTTGAAATCTGCAGTTACTGAGTCAGTAGAGTGTTTGGTGACTTTTATGCTCTATGCTTCTCAGCACTCGGCGACCTGCTCTGTAACATGATCTGACACTTCATGGCTGAGTTGCTGTGGTTCCTGAACGCTTCCCCTTTTCCAGACCACTCACAGTTGATTGTGGAATATCTAGGAGGGAAGAAATTTCGCAAACTGACTTGTTGCAATGGTGGCATCCTATTACAGTACCATGCTCAAATTCAGCGACTAAGAGGTGTGTCCCAATACTTTTGTCCCTATAGTGTATGTTATCGTTACTGTGGTAAATCGTTTCATGATAAACAGTTCTGAGTATATCTTGGGCATCATGAGGACTTCTGGAGCTCTGACCAACTGCTTATTTCATTAAAAAGGATTAGAAAAGTGGTCTGTGGTTTTGTGTTAATGTCAGGAAATCAGGAATTTGAATCCTAATGTTGAAGCGAGCAGTGATTGGCCTTTAGATATAGTGGTGGACGCTACGTGACATTTAAAAAAAACAACAATCATGGTTTTAACTTCTTTCAGATGTGGCACTATTGTGATGCATGTGTTATGAAAATATATTCAAGTATCAGTGTATTTTTACTGTATCACCCACCCTTAGTTTATAGTCTGGATTTTTACAGTGCTTCTCCTACCATTACTAGGCTGGGCCTAATTACATCATTCACACACAGGCATAGTTAGTGGTGTTCCTTAAAAAAAATTCCCGTTGATGTGAAAATGCTGCGCTGGGAGTTTTGGCTGCTGGGCGATGAAAAGTAAAGTGGCTTCAGCTCATTTGTATACTTCAGAATGCGCATCTTCCCTCAAACTCCACACAGAGGCGTGTATTTTTCCAGCCACAGAATGAGTGTCTACAAAGTAAAAGGTCTGAAACCGTGAAACACACCCTAGTTAAGAACACGGCTTTGTTTAACAACCAGCGAGGCAAATTTCTAGCAGGCTAACAGACTCCTTCTTTAATACACAAAGCCTTGAACTTGAAGTATTTAAATGTTTCACTGTAAAACTGCAACATGCAAAGTAAACCATGGTCCTTGAAAGTCTATTACAAGCTTCAAATGTGCATGTTTGGATATTATGTAGCATTAAATCATCTGTAGGAAAGTGAATGTACTCTGTTGTGAGCTTATATTGGGTAATTTACACAGCATGGTTGAAATAAAAATGTAGAAATACATAAACATCCATTTATCATTTCCGTGATGCCGTAATGCATTACTTTGCTTATTCCGTGTTTGTGGAAAGTAATTTGAAAGTAATGCGTTTCTCCACAACATCGCCTGAGATCGTCGACTGCATTAAGAACAGCCTATAATGTTAAATCCTACGAAGCTTTCTATTTCCCAGCTTAGTGTTTAAATTTTCCCGTTCCACCTTAAATGGTGCAGCAGTTACATTCTTGAGCCGTTATAATAACTGCTGCACCTTTTAAGGTCCCTTAACTTGACACTTGCATGTTATTCCATAGAATATAGCATCATCAAAGCATGGCTATTTGGATGAACAAAGGCTGCTTATAAAGTAAAGGATTTAACGATGAAGGTTATCATGATTTTCATGACTGTCATGTGTTCATGATTACATGACAACAAACAGGGTTTCACGAGAAGTTAAGGAACGCCAGCACCAGCATTTAACTGTTTTAGCCTGTTTAGCATTCATTTATGCTAACTTAAAGGGAACAGGGAAGACCTGTATTTGTTTGGCTGTTCAAAATTCAAAATAGCTTCAGCTAGAGCTGGGCGATATGGCCAAAAATGTTATAACGATACACAAAATTCATATCGTTCGATATCGATACATACCGCGATAAATGTCAAATCATTATTTCTTTCAAGTTTGAAGGCTGATTTTTGCTCCTGGGTGGTTAACTGCTGTTTTAAACTATCCTTTATGGTCGGATCATGACAAACACTCACCAAACAGTGGAACATTTCACAGATCTGTCATAGGAGAGTGGGAGAAAGTGTCTGGTGAGCTGTTTTTACCAGCTGGAAAAGCATGGCTATTTTGTAATAGTCATAATTTAAGAAAGAAAACAGATTATTTTTAGCTGGTGCCGAGCGCTCGGCTACCCCGTTACAAAGGACATCAGTGTTTAGACACCAGCTAGCGACGACTGGATTTCTCTGTACTATCGTAGTAGTTTAAGTGGTGAACTGCAAAATATCAACACCAGACAAACAGAGTCCGACTTTTAGGTACGTTTAAACTGAAACCGGTGCTTTTGTGTCATGTTTGATCCACAGTATCATCAGTTCTCCGTGTTGTGCAGTGACGGAGCTGCTTCAAGTTAGCCAGCTGCTAAAAATAGCTAGCCTGGAAAGATAGGTTAGCGCTCTCCCGCTCTCCAATGCCTCACAGCTTCCTCAGTTTACTTTCGTTTAAATCAGGGCTGTAATTTACATGAACCCACTTCTTCTTTCACTTTCGTTGCTTGGGAATGTACTAATACTAAATATGACTGAGCGCTGTAACAGCGCTGTAGTTGTGAGGACTGTGATTTGTGATTTATCACTGCTAAAGTTGTTAGGATGTACAGAAAGAGGTGAGTTCACTGTAGGACAGTATAGTTACACCACTGACCTCGTCACTCACACTCGGTCACAGGAGAGCAGATCGCCGGTCGCTCCACTCAAACAGGAAATGTATAACTCCGCGTTTCAGCCGTTGCTAAAGACTCATCTTACTCGTGGCCCCCTC
The DNA here is from genome assembly GCF_904425465.1 of Colossoma macropomum. Lineage (NCBI taxonomy): Eukaryota > Metazoa > Chordata > Actinopteri > Characiformes > Serrasalmidae > Colossoma > Colossoma macropomum. The sequence continues at coordinate 29,351,756 of NW_023494786.1, forward strand.
CCTCTCTAATCATGAAGAAAAAATCGGAAGTGCGCCCTCTACTGGCGACAGCAGAGTAGTGTCGCTTTCCTTGCAGTAGAAAACGCCACCAAGGCTTTCGCTGAACGTGGGAGTGTGAGAGTGCTGTATGATATCGAACATTTATCGAACATGTCATATCGCTCTATCGAGGAAAAGTTATATCGCGATAATTATCGTTATCGTTTTATCGCCCAGCCCTAGCTTCAGCTAACTTTTGCCAAAGTCAAGTGTCAGTAAATCTGTGTCCTTAATAAACTCCCAGGACCCACTGGCATGTCCAGGCTACCCTTTCCCACTTCTGTAATGTAAGAATAACTCAATCAGATGACGTTTGTTTTTCTGTGTAATTACTGAAGAAATCATATGATGTAAAAGCCTGGGACCCTAATAGATTAAGTAGAACTGTTGATATTGAACGAATTGCTCTTTTGTTTGGGCTGCGAAGCAAATGTAATAGAACCCTACAGTTGCATGCATAAGTCTGAACACACCTGGTTAAATGTAGTTTTGTTGATTTTTCTACAGAGAACACACTTTTTAATAGCTAATGCACTGTTACTGTTTATGTGCTGAATTTAACATGTTGGAAAAAATAATAACACATAAAATGGCCTGTGCAAAATTATAGCACATTTTATATGTGTATATATATTTTTTTCCAATATTTTAAACTCAATGATAAATTGAATATATAGCAAATAAATAGAAATTGTGCACTATAATTGCAGTGTGTTCTCTGTCGAGGACACATTAATGTAGAAAATCAGCAAAAAATGTAATTTGACCAGCCTGTTTGAACTTTGTGCATGACTGTGTGTCACTCACAAAGATTTTAGGTGTCAGACTTTTATTGCAACATTAACCTTGTAGCTCCACTGGAAATCTAAAGACACCAAATGTGTTTTGGCAAGTCGACTCTGTTTGGGATAAGGGGAACATTGTGTAGTTAAAATTCTGAACCTTTCCTTTAAACATCCCTCACTCACCACCTGATATTGCTGTTATAGGTTAAATGCTAGGCTAGCAACCTCCAGCTATTTAAGCCCCTGTTAGGAGTTTTGGGTCATCACAAACTCAAGTAATGGCCATCCTGTGGCAGAGCTCATTTCGCAGTGATCACTTTTAAATGGTGCTATAACAGTGCTCTACTGTTGTGCTGGGCCAAACCTCAACTCTCAAATACGCTGGTGTACAAAACACAAGCAACAGTGTCCACTTACACTGACGACACACTGCTGACCTCTGTCTCTACTTCAGCTGGCAAGAGGAAGCGTCTTAATTGTAGGCAATATAACGTCGCTGTCCAAAGAAAAACAAGTATCTCCAGAACAGTAGCTTCACAGGAGAAGGCAAAAACAATCTGACCTTTCAATGTAAGTTAATGGAAAGAGATTTTATTCCAGGCAGTTTTGGAGCAGTTCAGTTGGTCCAATCATCATTAAAGTTTCACACAATGTAAAGAACAGCTGCTGAGCTCAAAAAGTGATGCAGAAAAGTGAAAATCACAAAAAATGGAGGTACATGTTTTTCATTGGACTGTGACTATATCTAATATTTCTCATCATGAGATTGTTGTTAGAATATTATAAACTTAGTCAAACTATTTCTAGACATTTTTACTTGTGTGGAATGAACTTATTGCACTGACAGAATTTTATTACCATAATATTATTTCTAGAAACATGTGACATGATTAGATTTTATATACAACATTATATTGCAACATTTTCACATTATTAAACAAAGTTATTTACTGATAAATAACATACTGTAATTATCTACTTATAATAATTTCTTGAAAGGTTGTCCACCTCAAAATGTGATCACTTGTCAAATTCTGGATATTAATTTTATTGTAACATTTAATCTTCCTCCAGATGAAAAGTTGTAAAGTAGTAGCATCATAATACAATAATCGTATACATGTATCTTCAACCGTTTTTTTATATTATACAGCAATTCCAAACTTTTGAACTGCAGTGTTATTGAGTATGTCTACACTGTAGAACAGGGGTGTCGAACTCAACCACTAAAAGGGCCATAAAAAAATATCAACAATTCCAGGGGCCAGAGAGCGACTATGTTTTATTTGAATTTTAATTTTGCTATAAACTGAACTGACCAATGTTTATTCAAAAAACTTCAGTAGTAAAATATAGGCACTTGTTGTTGACCTTGAAATATTAAATGAATACTTGAAATATTCAAAATTTAAATGCTCCCGGGTGCTCAGTCTTTTAAACCTACCTATTTACTTAAACTGGACACCTGGCATCCCTTCTTTGCTGCAAGTTCATTAATACATGGGCTCAATTTTGAGCTGCTGAGCTGACATTAAATGTTTATATTGGCTGAAATGCAGCTGAAATGCAGCTAGTGTGTTTGGTGATATGACTGGTGTGAAATTGTGTAGAACTGTGATGAATTGAGGTATAACCTCTGTCCCATAGAATGTTGTTGGGGGAGAGTCAGTGTGCACGTTACGTTGCAGTGCATGCTGGGCACTGTAGTGCAGCGCAGTGTAAAACGAGCTAATATTAATAGAAAATTACAATACTTTTGTGGATAAAATTGGGGCCTTGTGTTTGACACGTGGGCTGTAGAAGATCATTTCAGCCATTAAGTACAACTTATTATTTTTTCTACATTAAGAAAAAAGTGGAAAATATATTTAACAGAAAATTATATAAAAACCTCAACAACTAAATATGTCTATTTCAGTATTTAATGTATCCAATCTTTACCTTCATGTGTTATTTTAGCTTCCATCTGCAGGGTTATTTTTCCACATCTTTGAATTTCAGTCTTACAGTCTAATATTTTTAGGAGAAATATCCCCAGATAAATAAACAACATACTTAACATCCTTAGTGCATATTTTAACTGGGAATGTAATCAGTGGAGGGTGGTCTCTGGCTTTTGCGCAGGACTGTAGGTCATCTTAAAATCCAGGCTTGGACCCCGATTTTCTGTAAAGTTTGCTTTCTTACAGTGCCTGTTGTACAAAGTGTTAGATAAATAAACTTTGACTTAACTCATCTTAAAAAAACCCTAAACTTCAAATAATAAGCCAACAAAATGTAAATTTACTGTTTGTTTTGTTCACTTAATGTTTGATGTTTGATTAATTAAAAAGTTTAAGGTTGTTGCAGCGTAAAGTTTCAGCAGTCACCCACGTCAGACTATTGTTGAACAAATTACTTTATCTGTAAGTCTTACGTATCACTTACATCTATCAAGTATTCTGTCTCAAGTTTTCAAAGAAGACTTCAGTCGCTGGGTTCAGTTGGAGAAAAAAGGCTTCCGTTTTTATTACAGGCTAAGAGCATTCAGCCTGGGCTTTAGGCTCTGGACCCAAATGTGAATACGATGTACAGAGTTCCATGTTTCTGTACACTTTTCAGAGATGAGGTTTTCCTCTCTCTTTCTTTTAATGTGCCATAACCTGTTTTGCCCATCTGTTATGCTCGTGGGTATATTTTGGTTTGTCCATCTGAATTTACAAATCGTAAGGCAAATTCTTCAGTAACTGCATGAAATAAATGTACATTTTTTATTTTATTTATATATATTTTTTTTTGTAAAAGTTCCCCTTACATTAACAGAACTTGTGTTTTATGATCACACATATTGCTATATGCTTATGATTTACTGCTGAAAACCAAAAATCTTAGACGCTCTTTTGTATTTTTTTATAAAAATAATGTTTACAGAGCAGATCACTGAAGAGACGCCATCTGTTTATAGTTTACGGCCCAGATTTGTGGAAAAATGGGTCGACTTTCAGGAGACAAAAAAAAATTGTGAGTTCAGCTTCTTTTATTATAAGGGTTTAAATTTCCATCACCCATCTATTTGACTGGAAAGAAGACACTTACAGCTCTCATACGACCCCCACCTTTTGAATGTAGCTTATGAAATATGAAAATTATGAAAAATATGACGAAGTGCGTTTTGGAACCACCGGTGGTCTCAAGGAGTTGAAGAGGTTAAATTCACTTTTTGGACCCATTAAAAAGGCCGAGCTGCCCTGTCTCTGGTACACAGCACCTCCCTTGGTGCTTACCAAACACCTGTTTATACACTGGCCTCCTTGAGGCTTAAGGTTGAAAGGGTTCACTTGAACTGCTTAGAAAAGTTCTGGTATTTTCCAACAAACAGACAAAGTCTGAGCGGCTTTACTGTCTTATGTATGCTTTCCAGTGTCCTGTGTATATACCTTTTATTAATGATGCTCTCCTTAATCATCACATTTGATTATTATGTTATAAATTTTCGTTTTATTCTGTCAAGATGATGTGCTTTTCTAAGTTAAGCATCTTAGAAGGTCCTAAAGGGAGAAGTGATATATACTGTTAACACTCGTTCACTTCTTGCCAAGCTGTTTTTACAGTGCTGTCTGCATCTCTCTTCCACCTTCACTCTTGTTCTTTCTTTCTTCATATGTGTTTTGTATCCTCTCGGGCTCTATGGTGAGGCCACAAAGCGCTCTTTGTCTGTTAGGCCTCTGCGCTGAGGTGACCCGTCATTGGCTCCTGTCTCTCGCCCTTGAGACCGGATTGGCCGGTGTGGTGTGTGTATCTAGGTGGGAACAAGTGAGAAAGGAGCTGATTCTGAATAAGCTCCAGTATGAAGTGGGGACGCACACATTTACACGGACACAGTCACATTCATGCTCACCCACACATGCAGACAGAAGCGTGTTTCCAGGATGCCGGCCTGCTTCCCAATGCAGTTTTCTCTGTTCCTCCTCTTCGCGGGTGAGTTCAGACTGAGCCTTAGCAGTTTTGTCTGTGTGGATTTGACATCTGTACGAGGTGCTGTTTGCTGGTGTGGTTTGTTTTGTGGTTGGCTCTTCAGGTTGTTTCAGTCTGGCTTTATTTATTTTTTGTTTATTTGACAGATGCATGCAGATCATTACATGAACAAATCTATAGGCCGCATATTATATATATACACATACAATTGTCCATTTTATCAGCTCCACTTACTATATAGGTGCACTTTGTAGTTCTACAGTTACAGACTGTAGTCCATCTGTTTCTCTGCATACTTTGTTAGCCCCCTTTTACCCTGTTCTTCAGTGGTCAGGACCCCCATGGACCCTCACAGAGCAGGTACTATTTGGGTGGTGGATCATTCTCAGCACTGCAGTAACACTGATGTGCTGCTGGAGTTTTTAAACTGTGTCCACTCACTGTCCACTCTATTACCTTGTTGGTCCACCTTGTAGATGTAAAGTCAGAGACGATAGCTCATCTGCTGCTGTGCAGTTTGTGTTGGTCATCCTCTAGTCCTTCATCAGTGGTCACAGGACACTGTTGGCTGATATGTTTTCCCAGTTGTATTATTGTGTGTTTCAGTGTGTTAAAGTCATTAAAAGTAATATTTTTGTTACTAAATACGTTAAATAAGTTAAAAAATAACTTATGTCAGTTATTTTTTAAGTAACTGTTACTCATACAGTGTAGATTTAAAGGCCCGTGTTGTGGATCACTGAAGTTTGATGTAGTATTTAATCATTGTTAAAGTGTCTAAACTTACTGTTTCACTCTTCAGTCCATATATGGGAACTAAGCAGCAAAAACTTTTTATGATGTCACAAATACCAACACATTCACATGTAAGTGTCTATGCAGTCTAGAGAAGTTCAGCTCCGCTCCACCCATTCACACTGAAGTTAGGAGTATTTCAGCTCAGGCTGCATTTTGAATGAGGTACAATACAGGGCAGCCAATCAGAACAGAGCTCATTTACATATATCAGTCTTAAAGGGATGGTAACAAAACTGCCTGTTTAATTCTAAGGGTGACGAGAGGATGGAAAATCATGTACAATTATTTCTGCCTTTGCCATCTAAGCCCACAAGTGGACATCAGGGAGAAAAAAGAAAATACGAATGCAGGATTAAATCTTATAAACTAAACAAAAAAGGGTCTTATTATTAATGTTTGATTTAATATTTTAAAATTGATATATACTGTAATATATACTGTAACTGTGATATATATACTTGCCTTGTTTTGTCTTGTGTGCTGTCCAAAAGTGCCTTTCCACAAAATAGCTTAAATAGAAGTACAAAAGTACCAACTCAAGAACTACTGAGTATTAAGTATCTTAAAGAACAGCAGTGAAACGTCTTCATACATTTAGCATGTATCAATATAAGACCTGAGGTTTGTTAGATTCTGTTCTTATCATTTTGATCCTTGTAGTCTAAATTTAAAGCTCCGAAGTGAGAAGCAGTCACAGATACTATCCCCAACATAACGTAAGCAAAAATATACACTCTTAAAAATATACACTAAATATGCAGTGACACCTTCTCACTAATGTTTCTTCTGAAATGAAGGAGCCTCTACTCTTCTGGGAATGCTTTACACTAGATGTTGGAACATTGCTGTGAGGATTTGATTGCATTCAGCCACAAAAGCATTAGCGAGGTCAGGTACTGATGTTGGATGGTCAGTTCTGGATCACTCCAACTCATCCCAAAGGTATTGGATTGAGTTCCATCACTGCAGAGAACACAGCTTCACTGCTCCACAGCCCGGTGCTGGGGGGCTTCCAGCATTGGGCTGTGGAGCCCATGCTTGGCATTGACCATGGTGACCTTAGGCTCATGTGCAGCTGCTCTGTCCCATTCTATTGGCCAGTACTTTTTACAGGGATTATGAAAGTATTATCATTTGAAAATACTCATCAAAGTATTGCTACAGTGCTTGCATTAAAGAAAGTGAGAGTAAGACAGTTAAGCTGTCAGGTTTTACTGATTTTAACTAACTTCAGGACAAACACTACAGATTTGGTGCATTTTCAATGCTTGGGTTGGTGTTTCTCAGCATTCAGATGCATTTATTTTCCCTCTGCTGCTGTAAGTCATCGCTGGGCAGGTTAAACTGTTGCAGTGAGCTGCTTCTGTGTGCAGCTTTTTCAGCGCTTTGTTCAGTGCAGTTCCTTAACTTCTCCCAGTCCTTCGTCACCATGGAGACCCTCCATGCTCCGCCTCCGTCCCACATCGCCATGGCGATGCCGAATTCCCTGCACCCCGGCAGCTTTGTGCTGCCACACACTGTTTACTTTGTGAGGTCATGAGAGGCTGGAAAAAGTGACCGAGTGTGTGCGCACATGCAGGTTTTCAGTGTTAACAGGCCCGTTTCATGGAAAACGTTTCTTTCCTTGCTTTTTCTTTCTCTTTCTTTTTTTCTTTAAATGAGTTTTAAAACATACATTTTGCTCCCCAGTCCATGCATGGAAACAGAGCTGCAAAGACAGCCCATATTCAATTCGTTGTTTTTGTGAGGTCACAAAATTAATTTGCATACATCTGACTACAGCCATTAAGCTCCGCCCACACTCATGAAAGTTGTCAGCTGTTGTCGGAAGAAAACCTCGTATCTCCAAAATGATAACTTTACAGGAGAAGGAAAAAACCTACTTTACTTTTAATGTAAGTCAATTGAACCAGAATTTCCCAAGTAATTTTGAGCTGTTTTGGGCCAATCTTCATGAAATTTACACAGAATGTAAAGAACGACAGATATTTTCATATTATGTCAAACACTGAAAAACGTCAAAAATAGATATACGAGGTTTAGCGATATACACTATATGTCCTGTTCGTTTCTTCTGAATTGAAGGTTATTAACCCTTTTGTTGCCGTGAGAAGGCTAAAGCAGAGAGCTTGTAGCCAGTTTTACAGTGATCTGGCTGTGTGTTTATGCTGTATTTCTGGGTTGTGGGATGTTGGAGCTGGTTTCTGTCACTCTAGTCAGGGCAGGATGTGCTGAGTGTTTTGGTGTGAATCATGTCATTGTAACCCTTTATAATATGAAGGCTAAAAGCAGAGATGTAATATAACAGTAGCGAGCGAGTTTTGTGTGATTTTGGAGCTGGATTGCTGGCTGATGGATGGTCACAGGTGGGTGAAATCACTCTGAATGGTGAGGGTAGAGTCTGATGAGTGATCTGATGTGTGAATCATGTTGCTGTTTTAACCCTTTGTTGGAATATGAAGGGCAAAAAGCAGAGCAATCATGCCCGGATTTTGGGTGATTTTCCGAGCCGAATTACTCACAGATGCAGATGTCACAGCTCGATGATGTCACACTAGCTAGTTAGGGGCGGGTCTGCTGAATGGTCTGGTATGTGTATCATGTCTGTAGCTTAAACCGTTCTGAAGTTATGAATTTATGCCTGCAAACAGGGCTAATAGGGAGTTTGTCCCCCTCTGCTGCAGTAACAGCCTCTACTCTTCTGGGAAGGCTTTACACTAGATGTTGGAACATTGCTGTGAGGATTTGATTGTATTCAGCCACAAAAGCATTAGTGAGGTCAGGTACTGATGTTGGATGGTTAGTTCTGGATCACTGCAACTCCTCCAAAGGTACTGGATGGAGCTCTATCACTCCAGAGAACGCAGCTCCACTGCTCCACAGCTCAAAGCTGTGGAGATTATATATGCTGCGTGTGCTCAGTTTCAAAATGTACCATTCACACTCCAGTCCATACAGTCCATATATGTAAACAGCCTGTTTTGAATTGTTTTTATGATGTCATGAAAACCAGTGCATTTACATATTTATTCAGCCTACAACAGTTTAGCCCCTCCCATTCATGCTGAAGTTATCAAGAGTGTTTCAACCCAGGCTGCTTTTTGAATGAGGCACAACACAGGGCAGCCAACCAGAACAGAGCTCATTTACATGTATCAGTTTTGAGGTACAGTGACACACACAGCCTATTTTATTATGAGAGATAAATGATCATGTGAAAATGAAATATGGGTGTTTCTGGGTTCATGAAACCACAAAATGTCATCATGAACAACACAGGAAAGAAACACAGGAAAATGTCAGTTGAGTGTGTGTTTGGGAGTTAAAGAGTGCAGGAAGGTGTGAAAACGTTGCGAGGCGTATTGTGAGAAAATAGCAGAGAGGATAGAGATGTTCTTCACACAGAGCCGCAGTGTTTACTCAGCACAGTGACACCTTCACACTGTCTGAGGCTGCTGTGTACTTATGCTCAGTGTTTCTGCAGAACTGCTTATAAAACTCTCTCTCTCTCTCTCGCTCGCTCACTCTTTCTTTTTCTTCCTTTCTTCTCTTTTCTTTCTCTTTCTCTCTAATTCTTTTCTTTCTCTTTCTCTCTAATTCTTTTCTCTCTCCTGTCTTTTTCCTTTGTTTCTCTTTTTCTCTTTCTCTTTTTTCTCTCTCTCCTCTTTTTTCTTTCTCTCTTTCTTCTTCTCTTTCTTCTTCTCTCTCTCTCTCTCTCTCTCTCTCTCTCTCTCTGGTGCATGCTGGGAGGTGGTGGGTGAGGGTGCGTCTGTGAGAGGTGCTGTGCTGAAGTCAGGGTGTGCTTTTTCCCTGTTTCTACCCTGTATTTTCGGGGTTATTTTCCTAATTTCTGACTGTTCAGCACCGTTAATCGTTAGCCGCTGAGAGCGGCGAGTGAGGGGGGAGTCATGGCTCCTCGCCTCGCGGCTGAAACGCCGTCTCTCTCCCGCGCAAATGGCTTTAGATGTGTCCCACCGGCAGAAGCGGGAGTTGAAGACGTGCTTCTGGTGGTGGGAGAAAAAGTTGGCTTTGATCAGATCTCCTCCGCCTCGAGGATGAATAAGGCCGTAGTGGTGTTTCTGAGAGAGGAACGTTTAGTGAGTGAGCTCGTGGAGAGCGGGATTTGGGTGTTGGAGACTTTGGTGCCGGTGTCCCCTCTATCAACACCGGCGACCAGGGTCACCATCTCCAATGTCCCGCCTTTCCTCTCCAGCGAGTCCATTGCCAAAGAACTCGGCCGATTTGGGAAATTTGCGAGTGAGATCACGCCGGTCCCGCTCGGCTGTAAGAATGCAGCTCTCAAACACGTCCTGTCTTTTCGTCGACAGGTGTACATGTTTCTAAACAATCCGGATCGGTTTATGCCAGCACTGACAGTTTGAAATGTTTTGGGTGTGGACTTATCGGACATAAGCGGCTCGCGTGCCCGCTTAAAGAGCGCAGCGAGGCGCCTGAGAACCGGGCTTTTGATGAAGCAGGGCCCAGCGGGGCTGCGGGGGCAAACGACGCGGCCTCGGGTGAAGGCACGTCAGAAGTCGCTACTCCGGAGGTGAATCGAGGAGAGGAGGTGAGTGAGCGGCTGGTGGAAACTGTTTTAGTGAGTGAGGGTGTTGAACAGCAGGCTGGTCAGAGGGATGGTGAGGAGGTGAGTGTAGAGGCTGGGCCGTGTGCTGAGGGGAGCAGTGTTACTGAGCTGGAGTCTGTAGCAGTAGGTGAGTCTCAGCCAGGGTCAGTGATATCTGTAGGGGAGGGGATGGAAGAGGAGGAGGACAGGCTGTCTGAAGTTTCAGATATTGGGAGTAGCCAGTTTAGTGGTGAGAGGTTGTACACTGTGGAGCAGATCAGCTCTTTTTTTAGACGAGACTAAAGGCAGGCCGGTTAATGTTACTGATTTCTTTCCTGATCCGGATAAGTTTATATGCTCAGTGCTGAGAGCACAAAAAAAACGTGAGTTATGATGTTCTTTCCCAGCAAAAGCGTTTTCGCCTAAAAAAGCACATAACTGCTATTCGGAAAGCAAAATCTGTGAAGTCTTGTGTCAAACCTTGCTCTGATCGTACAAATGTATGAGTACCACGCACGAGGTCAGAGGGCCTTTTCTGTCTGCTTTTCCGGTCTGTTGCTTTACGTTTTTCTCTCTTCCTCTTTCGAGTGCATGGGGTTTTTGAGGGTGGGTTCCCTAAATGTTAATGGGTTTAGAGATAGGGGTAAACAGGCCCTCTTTTCTGAACTTTTCAGCCTCAAGAGGCTGAATGTGTGCTTTTTGCAAGAGACTCATAGTGATGAAGATCTAGCATCTGATTGGGGCTTATGGTTTAAAGGGGAGTCTCTATTTAGTCACGTTTCAAGTAATAGTGCAGGAATTGGTATCATTTTCTCTCAGTCTTCCTCAGTGACTGTCCTGTCAAGAACTGAAGTAATAGCAGGGCGTTTACTTATGGTTAGAGCGAGAGTAAATGATCGAGTTTTTGTTTTTATTAATGTGTATGCTCCTATAATAGAGGATCAGGGAGGACTGAGTTGTTTCGTAGACTGCGTCAAACTTTACAGTCCCTCTCCCCTGAGGATACTGTTGTGATGGGGGTGATTGGAATTGTACACTAGATTTTATCAAAGATAGGAATGGAGAAGAGCCTCACCCCCAGTCTGCTCGTGCTCTAGCTAATGTGATATCTTCTTTTAAAATGACAGATGTATGGAGGGAAAAATACCCTTTAGTCAAATGTTACACATGGGTGAAAGTTTTTGACTGGGGGAGTTTTTGCTGCACGCTTAGATAGATTTTATGTTTCTCAGAGTGCGAGAAACAGTGTAAGTAAGTCTACTATTCAGCCCACTTCTTTTTTCTGATCACCATTTATGCACGGTGGAGTTTTCTTTTATTTCTCATGTCTCTAAGAGTTGTATGTGGTATTTTAACAAGAAACTTCTATTGGATAAACTTTTTTGCGAGTGTTTTAAGGTATTTTGGCAAGAATGGGTTGCAGAAAAAGGGAGGTTTGAGACTCTTATGCAGTGGTGGGAACTTGGGAAGACTCAAATTAGGATCTTCTGTCAAAATTTCACTGCTTTTTCTACGGCTAAGATCAGAACAGCTGTCCAAGTCTTAGAACAAGACATAACGAGGATACATGACCTCATGATAAACCAGAATGTCTCTGGCTTGCAAGCCATTTTGACCACAAAACTCCAGAACCTTAGTGCCATTTTGGATGAGAAAGCAAAAGGGGCTTTGGTTAGAACCAGGTTTTTATCTATACAAGACATGGATGCTCCCACTGCCTTTTTCTTCAATTTAGAACAATCCACTTCAGACCATAAGTCTCTGGTCTCCTTACGCAAAGATGGTGGTACAGTCACTGCAGACCCAGCTGAAGTGCGAAAGATGGCAGTACAGTTTTATTCTGAGTTGTATGCAACTGGATCACTGGACCAGAACTGTACCAAGGTTTTGCACAACGATCTTCCTCAACTGGATCAACAGCAAAAGCAGGCCTTGGACTCTGCTCTGACTTTTGAGGAAGTCACCCAAGCCGTTTATCAGCTGACTTCCGGACGAGCACCTGGTATTGACGGTTTGCCTGTGGACTTTTATAAGGCCTTCTGATTGCATCAGCTCTTTGGCATAAGTTTACTGTGCTGAATCCCCCTGATGGTCTGGTCGATGACATTCAGAAGGCACTGGTAAACTTTTTTTGGAATGGACATCACTGGCTCAGGGCTGCTGCACTTTACCTCCCGGTGCAGGAAGGAGGACAGGGCCTGATAGACATGCGATCCAGAATCGCTGTTCTGCGTTTGCAGGCTGTGCAGCGCCTTCTGTATCGTACACACCATTGCTGGACTGATGTAGCTTGTGCCCTCCTAAGGGTTGCTGGACGCATGGGCCTTGACAAGCACCTCTTTTCTCTTGTTTTAGGGACAGTGGACTTGGAAGGCTTAACTCCTTTTTACTCAGCAGCAATGCAAGCATGGAAGCTCTTTTCAGTTTCGAGGGAGGGCGTTGCTCCATCACGCTGGGTTTTTGAAGAACCACTGTTTTTTAACCCTGTTTTACCTGCATTGTCCCAGTTCTCAGCTGCATTGAGAGTCACCTTTTTGGAGAAGGGCTTTTGCCTGTGGACTTTTATAAGGCCTTCTGGGGAGTCATCGGAGAGGACTTGTTTAGTGTTTTTCAGGCCTGCTTTGAGGCCAAGATGCTTCCAAAGAGCTGCCAGCGTGCGGTCCTCTCTCTCTTGCCGAAGAAGGGAGACCTCTGCTTACTTAAGAACTGGAGGCCGGTGTCGCTCCTATGTTCGGACTATAAAATTCTGTCACGATGCATTGCAAACAGACTTAAAGAGGTTTTACACACACTGGTTCATGAAGACCAATCTTATTGCATTCCCAAACGATCAATTTATGACAACTTATTTTTGCTTAGAGATTTGGTTGATTTTGCGAAATTGTCTGGTTCGGAGGTCTGTTGTCACTTGATCAAGAGAAAGCTTTTGATCGGGTTGACCATGAGTACCTATTTGATACCTTAAAAGCTTTTGGTTTTGGTGACAGGTTTTTATCCTGGGTTAGACTGTTGTACACTGGGGCCTCCTGTATGATTAAGGCAGGAGGGGTTTTAAGTGTTCCAGTTCTAGTTAGCAGAGGAATCAGGCAGGGGTGCCCTTTATCAGGTCAGCTGTATTCTCTGGCCGTAGAGCCTTTCCTTTGTTTACTAAGGAAGAGGCTGTCAGGCTTACAGTTTCAAGGAAGTTCTGTGAAGCTTTTGGCGTACGCCGATGATATTTCTTTGGTAATTTGTCATGAGCATGATGTTCATTCCTTACAAGAGTGCTTAGACATTTATGAGCGAGCTTCCTCTGCTAAGTTGAACTGGAGCAAAACAGAAGCGCTATGGTGTGGTGTTCATACTGAGAACCTCTCCATGCCACCAATTCCAGGTGGTGTTAAGTGGGGCAGATTTGGTCTGAAGTTTTTAGGGGTTTGGTTAGGCACTGATCAGGCCCAGATCCAGAACTGGGAGGGGTGAAGAGAGAAGGTCCATGCCAGGTTGTCTACATGGTCTCGCCTGCTACCCCAGCTATCGTATCGGGGCTGAGTTTTGATTGCCAAAAACCTGATTGCATCAGCTCTTTGGCATAAGTTTACTGTGCTGAATCCCCCTGATGGTCTGGTCGATGACATTCAGAAGGCACTGGTAAACTTTTTTTGGAATGGACATCACTGGCTCAGGGCTGCTGTACTTTACCTCCCGGTGCAGGAAGGAGGACAGGGCCTGATAGACATTCGATCCAGAATCGCTGTTCTGCGTTTGCAGGCTGTGCAGCGCCTTCTGTATCATACACACCATTGCTGGACTGATGTAGCTTGTGCCCTCCTAAGGGTTGCTGGACGCATGGGCCTTGACAAGCACCTCTTTTCTCTTGTTTTAGGGACAGTGGACTTGGAAGGCTTAACTCCTTTTTACTCAGCAGCAATGCAAGCATGGAAGCTCTTTTCAGTTTCAAAGGGAGGGCGTTGCTCCATCACGCTGGGTTTTTGAAGAACCACTGTTTTTTAACCCTGTTTTACCTGCATTGTCCCAGTTCTCAGCTGCATTGAGAGTCACCTTTTTGGAGAAGGGCTTGAGTAAGATCCGCCACTTGCGGCAGGGTGTATCCTGGATGACAGCAGAGGACTTGGCAGATATGACTGACCTAAGATCAGTGCGCCTGGCTTCACAGGTGCTTGGACGTTTAAAATCTGACCTGTCCGCCCCTGTCTCTGAATACCTGGATGCAACCCCCGTGGAAGACTGGCGGATCATGGACATGGATTACCCAGAACTTGTACTGGACATGGGTCAGGAGGACTGGCAGGAGTTTCAAGGGGCACTTCTTTCCATGGAAACCCCGACTCTTGGGGCTTTCAGTGCAATCACTAAACAGAGGCTGTATCAGGCATGCACAAAAGTTTTGAATTTTCGAAGCCTGAGGGATGTGCAGGAGACTAAATGGTCTGAGGTTGTTGAGGCAGGCTCGTCCCCAAAAGGTAGCTGGCGGTCTGTGTACAAAAGGCCCATCGAAAAGAGAACGGCCGACCTCCAGTGGAGGATTGTACACGGGGTTTTAGCTACGAACAGACATGCGGCACGGATCGATCCCACAGTTGGGGAGGGTTGTCCTTTCTGTGGTGCTCCAGAGACTCTGTTTCATGTTTTTCTGCAGTGCTCACGGTTAGGTTCAATTTTAGTGTTAGTCAAAAATTGGGGTTTAACATTTTTAGGGTTTTTTAGGGATAGTTTGTTCATTTATGGTCCCAAATATTCGGCTTTAAAAAAGGACAAAGTGGTGCTTTTAAACTTTTTGTTTGGAGCAGCGAAGTTGGCGATCTGGTGCACGAGGAAAAACAGGATTAAGGGGTGTGGAGGGATTGACCCTGTCCTAATGGTGAGAGGTCTTGTGATGAAACGACTCCATGTTGAATTTGCATTTTATAGTCTTGTGAATGACCTGGACACCTTTTTTCATGTGTGGGGGGGTGGGGGGCTCATTTGCGAGCCGGATGGACTTGGTGGGTTTGTGGTGAATTTGTAAGGTGATGGTTTTGCTGCATTTGTGCTGATTTCTGTGTGATCTGTTTTTAGTGTTTACTGGTTACATTAAAGGTGTTTTGAAAGTCAAGTCTCTCTCTCTCTGTCTTTTCTTTCTCTTTCTCTCTCCCTCTCTCTCGTCTTTTCTCTCTCTGTGTCTCTCACTTCTTTATTTTGTTTCTCTTTTTATGTCACCCCTTCTCTTTCTTTTCTCTTTTTCTTGTTTCTCTCTCTTTCTTCTTTCCCTTTCTCTCTTTCTCATTTTTCTCACTCTCCTCTCTCTTTTTCACTTCTCTCTCTCTCTCTCTCTCTCTCTCTCTCTCTCTCTCTCTCTCTCTCTCTCTCTCTCTCAGTGCAACTGATGCCGACCAGTCCGGTGGGTGAGGAGGTGCCCCGTGGTAAAAGCAGGAAGAGAGTGAACCCAGTGGTCCACACTGAGGCTCCTGAGCCGGACCCCATCGCTGACGCGTATCGCTACTGTAACCTCCCCAACCAAACGGAGCACACATGGGAGGGTGAGATACACTCTAACACATACAGCTACATCCATCCACCGAGCCAAACTGAGTGCAGATGGGAACATGAGAAACATACAGTACAGCGCAAAATTCTGAGACCCCCCTTCATTTATTAATTTACTTTACTTTTAATTCAATAAACTATATAAGTACAAGTTAAGAAATCTGCAGGGATGTTTTTCCACTCCTCCAAAGTTCAGTCTTAGAAGTTGGTTTTGCATTTTCTGCTTCTCACAATCCAGACAATCCCAAACACATTCAGTGATTCTTTTCCTGCTCTCATGTAAATCCCACAGATCTGTCTTATATGCTGTGTAAATATGCAAATAGATATACTTTTATTTCTACTCCCTCATAGTTTATTCTAACTTATGTCTCCTTTTTATTTCGGTCTTTATTTCTGCCTAATATGTGTAGGTTTATGTGGAATTATATGTGTTGCTACTGTAACACTGCAATTTCCCCTCAGGATCAATAAAGATCTGTCTGTCTAATTGTCTGTCTGTCTGTCTGTCTGTCTGTCAATCAATCTGTCTATCAATCTATCTGTTTATCTGTTTATCTAATTGTCTGTCTGTCTGTCTATCTGTTTGTTATTCTCTGTCTATGTTGAGGTCTGGACTCTGGGGTGGTCAGTCCATTGTTCAGCTTCTTTGTTTGTGTCTGTCTCCTTTTCTCAGTGAACTCGGTTTTGGAAACTCTTTCTCCATTTATTTTTTTTTGACTTTCTCCTTCCTATAAACAAGTGGAGTATCTTGTATCTAATTTCCTCAGAAGTATCTCCTGAAAAATGAAAAACTTGTTTTGGCTGTAAAATTTAATAAATGACTTTTGCACAGAGCTGTATGAATACTAATGTATATTAATGGGCACATACGCTTGCTTACATACATACAAATTAGCATGTGTTGTGTTGTAGGACACAGCCTGGCTGACTACAAACTGCTGTCTGTGCATGTGATGATTCGCCATGGCGACCGTTATCCCCTCTACTCCATCCCCCAGACCAAGCGGCCAGCCATAGACTGCACTCTGTCACCAAACAGGTCTGTAACGTGCTGAATAGAGTCTTAGAATCATCCAAATCACCAAAGTGGGATTGAACATGTAGACAGTACACAATAAACTAAAAAGATGACTTTATTTACTACATTTGTATTTAATTATGTATTTATTTAGGTACATGAGCATAGAAGATTACAGAGAATGTCCGACATCATAAATTTACACTAATGTGCTTTACAGTGTTTGTCCCTGGATTGGTCTTCAACAAATACGTAGTGGTAGGATTATTTTTTTTCCACGGCTGTTGTAAAGCTTAGTGACTTCTATAACAGTCATAATTATAAGAATAATAAGAATGCCAACCAATCACAGAGTGCTTCATACAGGAACAGAAGCGAATCATTAAAACTGAAAAATACTAAATTAAATAACAACACATTTACAAACAACAGAATAAATAATAAGAGACCCAGCACTCCAGGCATAAACCACTCTAAACAAATATATTTTTCATCTGGGTTTAAAAATGCTTAGCCTGCACTGTTCTGGAAGAGCTAGAGGGTCTTCTAGAGGGTCTTCCACCAGCTGAGCTGTAATAACAATAATAATTATTATTTATATAGCACTTTTCCTCAGATCAGTTTGAAAAATCAACCACTACAACAAATAACATGGCAAAGCAAAAGAACAACAAATAACGCCAGAGTACACAAAAAACAGCCACAATCATAAACATCTGGTGGAAAACAGCTGCCATATGTTTACTCTTTCTTAAGGGGGCACCAACCACACTGGCATTAATCAGTCACAGGAGGCAGCGAATGGGCTGTAAAAAGAAAAAAAAAAAGGAAAAAAAAGGCCTTTTAATGTGATTTGAAGAATTAAAGGAGCGAAATGTCTCTGCAGGAGTGAATTCCAAAGTAATGACTGTTCACCCATAGATGAGAGATTAAGGGACCACAAACGTACCAGAAACAATGGACCTCAGTGTAGAAGCAGGAAAAAATAGACGGAGAATGTCAGACAGAAATCGTAGAGCAAGACCATGAAGGACTTTGAAGGTGTAAGTTGCGTGAACTTACAGTGAGAAGAAGGACGCAAAGTGTCACTGATGTGAAGCACCACCGTTAGTGTTTTTGTTTTGTTTGTTTGTTTGTTTGTTTGTTTTTGCCAGTGGACAATGTAGGTTGGGGTAGAATAATGTGATGAAGTGAAACTCTTCCTAAGCTAAATTCATTCTTATAATGTCAGATGATATTTGTTGCGTTTAAAGCTGCAGTGTGTAAGATTTAGTGGCATCTAGTGGTGACGTTGCAGATTGCAACCAACTGAATCCCCCTCCCTCTCCCCACCCTTTCCAAGCATGCAGTACAACCTACAGTTGCTACAGTCAGGTTTTCTGCCGTTGCCTGTCCTGATTTATCTATAGTATAAATATATACTATATAGTAAGTGGAGCTGATAGAAAGGACAATGAGCTAGAAACAAGGAGGTGGTCAGAATGTGATGCCTGATCGGTGTAGATAGTACAGTTTAGTTAAATATTCCAAAAAAAACATTGTCTGACTGTCACCAATTATTAAACAATGTGCTTTAAATATCGCTATTGTGGGAAGAAAACCTCATATCTCCAAAATGGTAACTTTACAGGAGAAGGAAAAAACCTTCTTTACTTTTAATGTAAGTCAATGGAACAGTAATTTTTTCCAAGTCGTTTTGGGCCGTTTCTTTTGGTCCATTCATCATGAAATATACCTACAATGTAAAGAACAACAGGCATTTTCGTATTATGTCAAAAACTGAAAAACATCAGAAATGGAGATACGAGGTTTTCTGCCGATAACAGCGATTTATCAACGGTGCTACATTTATATCACCTGCCAGGTGTTTTTATCTTATCTGTTGGTGTCCATTTTTGAATGGTTCTGAAGTTTCGTGTTTAGGCTCAGGTGCATCAGTGCGCAGATAAAGGCGACACCATGTTAAGCCTCTTTTATCAGCTCTGCTGAGCTGTTTTGACGTAGCATATCGCTGCTGTCGGAACAAAACCTCGTATCTCCATTTTTGTCATTTTTCAGTTTTTGACATAATTTGAAAATGCCTGTTGTCCTTTATATTGTATGTAAATTTCATGAAGAATGGGCCAAAAGAAACGGCCCAAAATGACTTGGAAAAAATTACTGTTCCATTGACTTACAGTAAAAGTAAGTGTGTTTTTTCCTTCTCCTGTAAAAGTTACCATTTTGGAGATATTTTGTTCTGACAGAAGCGATGTATTGCATGTCGCTCTTGGGTTATGCCCACTAACCAAAGATTAAACTAAAAAGCCATGCGAAGGCCGACACCACCTTTTTCCTCGGTCTAGAGGCTGAAGAGACCACTAACGTTTATTTCTTCTGCGTTCTGCTCTCACTTTCCTTTTCCTGCCCCCCTCTCGTATTACAGCACTGTTTGTGTTGTCTCGCCCTGTTCTCTGTTACACTCAGTCAGTGATGTGCAAAGTGTCATGCAAATGTGCTCAGACAGAGAACACAGCTAAGAGTCAGCACTGTGTGACTGAGAGAGCTGATGTGGCCTCATTTTAACATGATTCTTAAAGCAGTGGCTTTAGAGCACTATGAATTAGTATTGATATTAATATTAATATATTGGTCATGCTTTATACCATTAGCCTACCAGCTGGTTAGACAATGTTGAAATGACATGTATTGTGAATGGATAGAACAAGACTGCAGAGGTTTATCACTGATAGACGTGTTTTCAATTTCTTTAAGTTTAAGTTTAATAAGTCTGGTCACGCAAGCTCTGTCTCTTCATCGTCTCATCTTTAAAGAAATTTTTCTCTTTTCTTTCTTTTTCCTGTCTTTCTCTCTTAATCTCTTAAACTCTCTTCATCTTTTTTCTCTCTATCCTTCTCTCTCTCTCTCGCTCTCTCTCCTCTCTTTTTCTCTCTGATTTTATGTACACATTTCATATTTCTTTCTCTCTCTCTCTCTCTCTCTCTCTCTCTCTCTCTCTCTCTCTCTCTCTCTCTCTCTCGCTCTCGCTCTCTGAAATATCTCTGAAGGAAATCAGCTGAAGGAAATATGTGACTCCAAATAGAGTCCATCTCTGGTCATGGAGGCTCCTGTACAAAAGCCCCTTTCCCAAACGTTCAGGAGACCTCCAGTAGGGGATCCTCCACTGTGCTGTACCTACAAATGGTTTTGTGTCAAAATTTAACCCTGTCTGTTTGAGCTCCTGGACGGAGTGCTCAGAAGGCTAGGTCCTCTAATCGAGCTCCTGGACAGAGTGCTCAGAGGGCTGAGTCCTCTATTTGAGCTCCTGGACAGAGCGCTTAGAGGGCTGAGTCCTCTATTTGAACTCCTGGACAGAGCGCTCAGAGGGCTGAGTCCTCTATTTGAGCTTGTGGTCAGAGCGTTTGGAGGGCTGGGTCCTCTGTTCGAGCTCCTGGACAGAGCGCCCATAGGGCTGGGTCCTCTGTTTGAACTCCTGGACAGAGCGCTCAGAGGGCTGGGTCCTCTATTTGAGCTCCTGGACAGAGCGCTCAGAGGGCTGGGTCCTCTATTTGAACTCCTGGACAGAGCGCTCAGAGGGCTGGGTCCTCTATTTGAGCTCCTGGACAGAGCGCCCATAGGGCTGGGTCCTCTGTTTGAACTCCTGGACAGAGCGCTCAGAGGGCTGGGTCCTCTATTTGAGCTCCTGGACAGAGCGCTTAGAGGGCTGGGTCCTCTATTTGAACTCCTGGACAGAGCGCTCAGAGGGCTGAGTCCTCTATTTGAGCTTGTGGTCAGAGCGTTTGGAGGGCTGGGTCCTCTGTTCGAGCTCCTGGACAGAGCGCCCAGAG
>NW_023494786.1:29374769-29394769 GCF_904425465.1 Colossoma macropomum
CAATTACAGACTGTAGTCCATCTGTTTCTCTGCATACTTTGTTACCCCCCTTTTACCCTGTTCTTCAGTGGTCAGGACCCCCATGGACCCTCACAGAGCAGGTACTATTTGGGTGGTGGATCATTCTCAGCACTGCAGTGACACTGATGTGGTGGTGGCATGTTAGAGTGTGTTGCACTTGTATGAGTGGATCAGACACAGCAGCGCCCAGTGTCCTCTCACTGTCCACTCTGTTAGACACTCCTACCTAGTTGGTCCACCTTGTACATGTAAAGCTGCTCAGCATGTGTTGGTCATCCTACAGGGCACCGATACCTGAACCTTTTTTGTTGGTAGACTATTCTCAGTCCCGCAGCGACACTAAGGAGGCCAGCTTTTTTCAGATATATGTGAAAAAACAAAATAGTACGGTTCTTATCAGAAGGATGCAGCACTGTCAGATTGCCAAACTGTTGAGGCGTGGTCGCCGCACAATCAAGCGCTTCGTTAAAAACAAATTGTAAAAATGTGCTGAGAAGAAAAGGCAGAACTGCAGCCTTCCTGGAATCTCTCACAGTACAAGCGCTGAAGCGTCAGGACTGGGCCAAGAAGTATCTTAAGATTGATTTTTATGGACAGATGAGATGAGAGTGACTGTTGATGGACCAGATGGTCCTGTGGCTGGATTGCTAATGGACATGGGGCACCAGTTCGAGGCGCCAGCCGTGGCGTGGGCAGCTATTATTAACACTGAGCTAGTTGGACCTTTTCAGGTCACAGATGGATTGAAAATCAACTCTCAGAACCACTGCCAGAAGACTTTCTTCAAACAGTGCTGCAGGAAGAGAACCACAGCATTGAAGAGGACCCTATTATTTATGCAGGACGATGCTGCATCAGGGTGTCCAAGTACTCCACTGGTTGGCTAGCCACTAAAGGAGTCTGACCCAATTGAGAACTTGTGGGCTCTTTTAAAGCATGAGATTTACAGTGACAGAAACAATACACATCTTTGAACAGAATCTGGAAGGTTGTTGTAGAGCTTATGGATGTTGCTGAAAAGAAGGGTGAATATATTGGCAACTGAATATTTTGAAAGGCTGACATTGTTATTTGTTATGCTTTTTAATTCTTATTTGCTAGACATATCTGTTTATTGTTAAGTAAATTGAGATGCTTGGCGTCGTGTTCATCGTAAAACCTCAGGAAGCCTTCAGTGAGGGCTGTGTGCAAGGTGTGGTTCAAGCTGGAGGAGCTTCTGTGATGTTCTGAGGGTGTTTTAATTACATGGAAATGGATCTTTTGCTTGAGGTGGCAGTAAATTTGAACTGCAGTGCCTACATTGAGCTGCTGGACAACCAGGTTTTGCCTTTTGCTCATATCTTACCAAGGAACATAACATTCCTATCCCATGGATTCCAGGATGGGAATTCTGGCGTTCACAGGGCTGCAAATGTGACTGATTGGCATGATGAACATTCAGGAGCATTCACACATCTGGACTGGCCTGCAAAATCCCCAGATTTGAATCTTCTTGAAAATCTGTGGGACGACCTGGGACGACGAGCAAGACGCCAGGAATGGCATCCATGAAATCTGGCCTAACTTATTTGCTGTAAGAGTGGCTGAACATTGATGTCACCTACATCCAGAAACTCGTCCAGTCCATGCCAAATCTAATCACAGCTGTAATTAATGCTCGTAGGTACGTTTCAGTCACAGGTGGCTAATGTTTTGGTACGGTGAGCTTATTTGCACAGACTAATATTCGAGAAAGTGTTGTATTTCTCCCTTGGCAAAGCCAAATACCACTTTCTCTTTGTTAAACATTACATTTTGATACAAAATAAAGTGTGTATCTGTTCAAAGTATTGCATCTGTTCAAGAGTAAAAATTATCCTGAGATACAGTAATTGCCTAATAATTTTGCACGCAGCACACATATACAGTCGTATGCGAAAGTTTGAACACCCTCCGTCAAATTACATGCTTTGCTGAATTTCTAAGTGATAATAAGTTGACACCTCCTCTACAGAGAACACTCAGATATGTCTTTTTCTGCTAATATAAATGCATCATTTGTATTTATTTGCTGAATTTAACATTTTGGAAAAAATAGAACGTAAAATATAAAATTATATATATCGTATTTTATATTTTGTTTTTATTCCAAACTATGTTAAACTCATTAAAATGTGCAGAAGTGTGTTCTCCATAGAGCAGGCACGCCAAACTGGGGTTCCTCCGGGCCAAAGTGCTGCGGAGATTAGCGTTTACCATCATCTAACAGTCTGAATTCAGTTTATGAAGGTCTTGCTAATTAGCTGATGAGCTAAATCAGGTGTGTTTTAATGAGGCAGTGTGCTGAATTCTGTAGTGTTTTGGCCCACGAGGACTGGAGCCTGACACGTGTGCTGTAGAGGGTGTGTTAACTTATTTGCATCTGGAAAATCAACAGAGCGTGTAGTATGACCGGGGCGCCCAAACTTTTGCATACAGCTGTGTATGTGCTTGGATAAGTAGAACAAGTTAAATGTTGTGCACAGCTGTTAATTTTTTTCATGAGCTCTTTTTCGTAGCACTGTATTTGTATTATTTGTGTGGCCCCCACAGTAATCACTGCAGCAGCTTTCAGAAGAAGAGCTTGGTTTAAAAGAGAGAGCTGACATTGCCGTCTGTGTGTGAGTGGAGTTTAGGAACTGTAATCTCATCAGTATTCTCTCTAGTGGTCTCTGCTTATGCTGTAGCCGCCGACCCCCTACGGACACTTACTTTCATAGGACTGAACATAATTGTTTGTTTCCATGGTTTCAGCACCGTGTCCTGACCAATCAGGGCAGGGCTTTCGCTCTTGTTAAGGCAGCCAGCTGGACCACAGAGCGTTATTAATCTGTGGGCATCCCATAATACTGCCCTGCTGTTACAGATTTAAAGTATTATAATATAATCCTCACCATCTTCCTCTTATTAAACCCCCACCCCTCTCTCTCTCTCTCTCTGTCTCGTCTCTCTCGCTCTCTCTTAAGCTCACTTTAAACACATGTACGCCCACACGCTGGGATTTATTTAGCACAGTGTTGATCAAGAGTTTCTGGTGGTCTTATTATTTCTGTTGTTTTGCCCCCTTGTGGTGACAGTTGGGTATTACACCATGTTTTAGGTCCATTACTGAGATATTCTCTTTTTTTCTCTCAGTTTACTTCAGCTCAGCTTTATTTATATAGAGCCTTTTGTGTTATAAAGCAGTTTTTAAAAACATAAAATAGGTTAATAAACAATGTAAAATCAGAAAGTGATCGTAATGATAAAACATTAAGGATAAGCATAAACTGAATATGCAGAATATTTTAAAAATGGTGACCAATCACGCTGATCAGATAGCTGTTCAGTCAGTTGTGTGAAATGAAATTACTAGAAATAGATAATTATACTTCATTATTCATGAATATTTACTGTTTTTAACTATGTAATAACTTCGTTTTTCATTCACACACTCACTCGCTCGCTCACTCCCTCATTCAATCACTGACTCACGCATTTCCTCACTCACTCACTGACTTATTCACTCACCCACTCCCTCATTCAATCACTGACTCACGCATTTCCTCACTCACTCACTGACTTATTCACTCACTCACTCCCTCATTCAATCACTGACTCATTCACTTACTCACTCACTCCCTCACTCACTCACTCATTCCTTCACTGATTTACTCACTCACAGACTCATTTACTCTCTTACTGATTCATTCACCTCACTCACTGATTTATTCAACTGACTCACTCACTCACTCACTCACTCACTCACTCACTGACTCATTCACTCACTCACTCACTCACTCCCTCATTCAATCACTGACTCACTCATTTCCTCACTCACTCACTGATTTATTCACTCACCCACTCCCTCATTCAATCACTGACTCACTCATTTCCTCACTCACTGACTCATTCACTCACTCACTCACCCACTCCCTCATTCAATCACTGACTCACTCATTTCCTCACTCACTCACTGACTCATTCACTCACTCACTCACCCACTCCCTCATTCAATCACTGACTCACTCATTTCCTCACTCACTCACTGATTTATTCACTCACCCACTCCCTCATTCAATCACTGACTCACTCATTTCCTCACTCACTCACTGATTTATTCACTCACCCACTCCCTCATTCAATCACTGACTCACTCATTTCCTCACTCACTCACTGACTCATTCACTCATTTACTGACTCATTTACTCTCTTACTGATTCATTCACCTCACTCACTGACTCATTAACTCACTGACTCACTCATTCGCTCTTACTCTCTCATTCATTCACTCACCAACACAGTGACTTCAGTCACTCATTCACTCACTCACTCCTCCTGTCACTGACTCACTCACTCTCTGAGTCAATCACTCACTCACTGACTCATTCACTCACTTTGTTTCTCTTCTTCTTTCAGGAAGCCCTCTCACCCTCTCCTGGCCTCCTTCATCAGTCACATGGCTCAGGGTGGGCGTGGCCACTGGGACGCATCACTGGGCTCTATGCCCCGAGTGCCCAATCACAGCAGCTGTGAGATGGGGGAGCTCACACAGACAGGTAACCAATCACAGCCTCAACTCACCAATCACATTTCATACCGTCATCTATAAAAACAGACAAACAGTGTCATACAGTGTCTGAAACCACACAAACAATCTGTTAGAGATCAGTTAAAGGAGCAGTTCAGCGAAAACTCTAATATACGTGACTTTCCTCCCCAGATACAGTCATAATGCAGAAGTCTGAACACTCAGTCATTATGTTTTGTTGATTTTCTGAGTGAAAGTAAGTCAGCACATCCTCTACAGAGAACACACTTAAATATGGCTTTTTTTCTGCACATTTTAGTGCACAATTTCTATTTATTGCTTAGTTTAACATATTAAAAAAATTAAACATTACTCCAAAGTCACTGTGTTTCTGAATTGTTCATCTTGCAATTTGAATGCTTTTTTGATCAGTGAGTGGGACTTTTTTGAATCAAATTCAAAGAATTAACCTTGTGCCATAACTTCTACACAGGCTTCATTTTCTTTTTTTTTTTCTTTAATATGTTAAATTTAGTAAATTAACTGTAACTGTGCATTAAAATGTGCAGAAGTGGGTTCTCTGTACAGGATGTGTAAACTTACTTTCACTTAGAAAATCAACAAAACATGTAATTTGAACAGAGAAGGCTAAACTTTTGCATAGGACTACAACTATTTAATTGCATTTGAATACACACACACACACACACACACACACACACACACACACACACACACACACACACACACACATCCATCATCTAAACCGCTTATCCTTCTGGGTCGCGGAGGGTAGCTGGAGCCTAACCCAGCTGTCACTGGGCAGAAGGCAGGATACACCCTGGACAGGTCGCCAGTCCATCGCAGGGCAGACAGACAGACGTACATTCTCACACACACACACACACACACTCACACCTAGGGGCAATTTAGCATGTCCAGTCGGCCTGACCGCATGTCTTTGGACTGTGAGAGGAAACCCAAGCAGACACGGGGAGAACATGCAAACTCCACACAGAAACGACCCCGGTCGCACGGCCAGGCCCTTCTTGCTGTGAGGCGACAGCGCTACCCACTGCGCCACCCTGCCGCCCCATTTGAATATAATCACACCAAAACAATAATAGTAGCTCTTGAATTCTAAAGGTTAAGCAAGTCTCTCACTCTTTCTCTCTCTCTTTTAGGCGTGGTCCAGCACTTGAAAAATGGCGAGATTCTGCACCAGGCCTATATCAGACGCCACAGGCTGCTGCCTCCTGATTGGTCGCCGCGGCAGGTGTTCATGGAGTCCACAGGTAAAAGCCGGACGCTGCAAAGCGGCTTGGCTCTGCTCTACGGCTTCCTGCCGGACTTCCCCTGGTCCAAGCTGACGGTCAGGCAGCAGTGGAGCACGCTGTTCTGCGGCTCGTCCTGCGACTGTCCGGCCAGGAGCCGCTACCTGGACCTAGAGCAGAAGCGGCAGTACCGGCAGCGGACCTCGGACGCAGAGCTGGAGCACACTTACATTGCCATGGCGACAGTCCTGGGCGTGGCCACTCGGACGCTGCGGGCTGCCAATCCGGTGGACTCGCTGCTGTGCCACCTGTGCCACGGTCTTCCTTTCCCTTGTGCTTACACTAACTCTATTACTCACACCCAGGGGGCGTGTCTCACGCTTAATCACTTTGCTGTGATTCGACGGCAGCAGCGTGATGATGAGCGGGAGCGGCAGGAGGCGGGACTTTACCGCCGCTATGCCGTGCTGGCGGCCCACCCGTACCTGAACCGCACCGCGCTAAGGATGGAGGCGGCGGTGAGGCGGAGACACAAGGGCGCCGAGGAACCTGTTTTCGCGCTGGCCTCCGCCCACGATGTTACCATGGCGCCGTTGCTAAGCGCACTAGGGCTGGAACGGGCGGGGTTTCCGAGGTTCGCGGCCAGGCTGGTGTTTGAGCTGTGGAAGAGTCCGGAAGCAAAGGAGGGAAAAGGAAAGAAGGGAGGAGCTGTGGAGAACGCGTTCATTCGAGTCCTCTACAACGGACAGGACTTGACTTTTGACACCGACTTCTGCCGGGATCATGACCGTCACTCTGCCCAGCCGCTGTGTCCTCTGAGTAAATTTCTGAATTTCGTGAGAAGGGACATGTTTAGTATCGTCAACGCCACAAGCTACCAGGAGGCGTGTCATCTGACCGTACTGTAGAGAGGGAGAGACAAAGAGAGAGAGAGACAGAGAGGGAAAGACAGAGAGAGAGACAGTAAGCTTATTCACATGGCTGCTATTTTGCTTATGGTGTAATAGTCTAGTAGTTTAGTTTTAGTTTAATTTAGTTTATTTTGCACAATTTAAAATACACACAAATAGACTAAGACAACATACAGTGAAGGGAGAGGCCAAAAAACTAATAGGCTTATATAAAACCTCCACCTAAATAACAATAAAATTATACAATATAATGAAAAATACAAAATAATAGTCTTTACAAATCAAGTGCGAATTATTCAGACGTCTGGAAATGAATTGAAACGCATGTATAACTGATTATATCTTCACACCAAACATGAAAATGCAACATTATTTTATTCACTGTCTGTTCGACCTTTGCAAACTCGTGAACTCACTCGTCCTGTCACTGTTGTCTCTGACGGTGACATGAGGTCGACCAAGAAGACAGATCAGCCGTATCCCGACAACTACAACTTTTTACAAAGCTCAGAAGGATTAGTTCACCTTCCGCTTTGTCATGTGTGGTGCTGCATCTCCAAAAGCAGCTGAAACTGCGTTACGCACATCCAAGCTATCTTTTAGAGCTCCCATGAAGTTCCAGCTCCTGAATGAGGTGGTGAAACACTCGGTTCTCCTGTAGCTTTTCTAAAATGTACTGTAGTCTAAAGAGTGACACTGTTTGCCTATTTTCATGAGGAGCAAAGGATATTTTATGCACCTAAAGACATTTTGCTTGTTTGTAGAGATTTTTTTTCCGGCAAAATTTGAAGACAAACGATTAGTTTAAGCTGTCATGTCATTTATTCGCTTCACTTTCGGTGTGCAACGGCCTTAATTCAGCAGCTTTGGGAAAGTGGCAGACTATTCGACCGTCCATGCTTCACCTACAAATGCATTCTTTCATAGCAACTGTTGCTAGGTTGGACAAGCTTTACAGTTTTGGCAGAGTTTTAGCAAAAAGTCCCATTGAACATAACAGGAAATTATAGTTATTAGTGATTTTTAGATTTGCACATTGTTGACTTTAAATTCTCTACCGAGCTGGACTGTGTTGCTGTTGTTGTTGTTGTTGTTGTTGCTGCTAATCGATCAAATTTGTAAACAACAGTGACCAACTTGACATCATGCTAATGTTAGCTTGATTACGCAACTCCTGATCTGTCAGGATCTGATCTGTCATCTTTGACACACGTACAAAATAAATGTCATTCGAAAAGAATAACACACTCTAAATTTATGCATTTAGTCAAAAATTGAGTGCACTACACTCACAAAGACGGTTCTTTAGTAAAGACAGTGGTTCTATATAGAACCCTGAACACTATAAGAACCATTTGCATGATTAAATGGTTCTTTGCATGGTGAAATGGTTCTTCAGACTGATAGAAAATGTGTTGTATATGGTTCTATATAGAACCTTTTTGAGGGTTCTACATAGCACCAGAAAGGGTTCTGCAATTGTTACAAGCTTGACATCGTAGAAGTAGCAGAACCTTTTCAAAAAGGTTCTATATTCAACTATATACAACACATTCTCCATTTTTGAGGGTTTTACATAGCACCAATAAGGGTTCTTCTATTGTTACAAGCTTGATTTTCAAAAAGGTTCTATATACAACACATCCTTCATAAACTTGAAGAACCATTTCACCATGCAAAAAACATAGCATGAAAATAGTTCTTTGAGTGTTCATCATTCTATATGGAACCATTGTCTGTACTAAAGAACTCGAAGAACCATCTTTTTTAAGAGTGCACAGTTTCTCATTAGGATGAATGAGATTTTGTTGGCTGTATTCCGTAAAACTCGTCCAAATTAGCGACAGTAGCTGCAAAAGCGTATATTTGTTGGTGAAGCATGTTTACGTCAGTTACTGCGTGAATGGTCGCCATGTGAATGAGGTGAACGGAAAATGTTTTAGGGACTTCTTTAAAATTAGTATTTTTGGTAGCTGTCAGAAGTTTTATTGTTTTTCTTTTGCATTTACATTTTCTTTTTAATGTTACATGTAGTGGACGCTGACCCTGGAGGCCAGCTGCACAGTAATGTTTAAAGAAATCATTCCTGCTTTGTACGTTTCATATAATCAGTGGCCGAGCCGTTCAGAGACAATTTACTCCTGGTTTTGTATGTAACTTGTGACCAGAGATGTGTAGAGTAGCCTAAATCAATACTCAAGTAAAAGTACTGGGCCTCATTCACCAAAATATCTTCTATGTTTTTCCTTAAATGTGTTCTTGAGGAAGGTCTTAAGACAACGTCTACATCAGATTCATGACGTGTTCTTGAACTGCACACCTTTGCACAGCCTGTTCACACCTTTGTGCTCTCAAGTATGGGTAGATTCTGTTCTTACCCAAGAACAAATCCCAAATAAGAAAACACTGGTGAACGTCAGAATCTTTGTGAAAAATGATTCTTAGGAACACTTGGTGAATGAGGCCCTGTTGATACTTGGGTAAAATACTGACACAAGTAAAAGTACTTTCAAATAAAACAACTTGAGTAAAAGTATGAAAGTATCAGGTCAAAATACTACTGAGGTACTTAGTAACTTCTAGAACTGCAGTGGAACTTCTTAGGCCATCCAGCATCTATTAGCACAGGAACTGAAGTTTGTATGGCTCGGCTTTTCTCTTTTTGGGATTATTTTTGGTCGAAAATGAAGTGCGAAAGCTCCAAAGTCAGAGATGCAACCAATCACAAAGCAGTACAGATGCTGTCAACAACAAAACAGAATGAAGTTAAATAATAAAAAAAGGAATTGGTCACTAAATATGCATAGCTAAAATGTAACTGAGTGAAAAGTAGATTCCTATGTTCACTAATAAACTTGGGTAGAAGTAAAAATGTTACAATTTGAAAACACTCAGCAGAGCACAAATCCATCAATATTTACTTAATTACATGTACTTGAGTAAATGTAACTACTTACCACCCTCCTCTGCTTATAACCTGATAAGATTTTAACTACATTCATTTACACTGGAAAGCCTGACCTCGTGCGTCTCAAGTTGGTCAGACTGATGTGAGATTTCTGTATTGCGAGTAATATGCAAATCAGCTCATATACAACAGCCAATCACCTGTGCTGCTCCTCTTCTTTCTGTTCTGTTCAAAAGAAAATCCCAGTCTTGTACAACACTGTTTATGTCCTCACACCAGCAGTCAGTGTTCACAAGAAAACCGCTGTTGGTTAATAAGCCTCCTGTACTAGTTTCCAGCATCACCAGCCGCACACATTAAAACAGGGTATTATAGCGAGACTGTAAAAAAGTGACCAGGCGAAGTAAACGTTAACCAAACTGGTGCTTAATTAGCTCAAACTGCTAAAGGCTACTGAGTTAAACTCCCCTCAGGAGCTGAACTGAAGGAGCAGTGATTGCCTCTGTTTAGTGAGAGGAGTCCAGTGGGAGGTTTTTCCTATAGGAAGAACAGCAGAGGGCGCCGTCGCAGTGTTGGGAGGGGTTTTGGTTGTCAAATGTGGCTTTTACTGGTGCTTTGGGTGCATTTACACCTGCATTTTTATGTGGATAATCTCTTTTTGGATATAATCAGAAGACATGTAAAATGACCAAGTGTGAACAGAGTCAAGGTTTTCTATTAACATGAATGACCAGAAAACAGAGTGAGACGAATAAGGAAAGGTGTAGAATAAAGCCCACCCACCCTGTATTTAAAGGCCAAGTCACAACAAGTCTTTTTTTGTAAGATAAATTAGTTATAGACAATATACAAAAAGACGACATACACACTTAAGAATGATGGTTCTTCAAGGGTTCTTTACTAAAGAAAATATGTAGGATCATGAACATTAAAAGAACACTTTGCATGATTAAAGGGTTTTTAGCATTATGAAAGGGTTCTTCAGATTGCTGCAGAATGTGCTATAGATGGCTCTATATAGAACCTTTTTGAAAACGGTTCTATTTAGCACCAATTTTTTTTTCTATTGATAGAAGCTTGACATCATAACAGTAGAAGAACTCTTTTTGGTGCTATAAGAAACCATTTTCGAAAAGCGTCATGCAAAGGGTTCTTTGAGTGTTCATGGTTCTCTATTGAACGATTTTCTTTACTTGTCTTTACTACTATTTTTAAGTGTGTAGTGTTTTTACTGACAAAAAAACTGGCTGTTTAGGACTTTTGTACAGTACTGTATGTCAATGAAAGCCTGTGTGTTTGGATGGAGAACAGTAAAGACCAGTAATGGGACTCAGTACACTGATAGTGAGGCCTCTGCCAGTGTCTCTAATACTCAATAAAGCAATTAACTGAGAAAACAGTACACTTAGGGCAAGTAGAGTGGACCAAAGACCTGAAAATATCCTCTAAAAGTGTAATAATGTAGGGCAGAGAGTGTTTTGAGTGACTGAAAGTGAATTGTCTCATTGCTATATTGGTCAAACGTTTTGGCTTATCAAACAGTAGCACACTGCTGAAACGATCAGGGATGCACCGATATGAGAATTCTGGGCCAATGCCGATATTTTTATGTACATTTCTGCTAATATCGATGCATAAACATGTTTATAAAATGTGGAAATTGGAGGTAAACCTGCTTGGTTTAGCATTACAAATACATAATAATAAACCATCATCCCCTAAACATTCTGCTTTTCCAGAGTACAATAAGTATATTGTCAAATATCGGTTTTAATTATCAGTCAAATCTAAACCTATGATTGTTTTTTAAGCAGGTATCTACTGATATGATTCCGATATCATCATGCATCCTAGAAATTACATTTATTCTGATCAGATCTGCATCTGGAATGAGTTTGTAGAGGTTTTTTGACTTAATGGAGAAGCAGTTAAGGTGAGGTTATCCATACATGTGGTTGGCAAGTATATATTTAACACAGTCTGCTCCAGAATATATTTGGACAAACTAAAGATAGAACTTGAAATGACACTGTTTAAAAGAAGTTTAACAATGCATAGATTCAGCACAGCCTCTCCGTCTCTCTCTCTCTCCCTCTGTTTATGTCTAGGTCTCTCTCTCGCAAACACCTTTTGCCTTCTTCCGCAAGCAAATCAGAAGCTGATTGCTAGCACAGTCCCGAGGACAATCACACTGATTTCTGTGGGAAGTTTTTTTGTTGTGTTAGCAGAAAGTTTTTTTTTGTTTGTTTATTTTAGCAGTTTTTAAAAGTTTGTAAAGTAGGGTGTTTAGGGCACTCAGCCACTTTATCCTCATCCTCCTGCAGTTTTTGTGCATCCACTTATTCCTATTGCTGGATGTGCTGTGACTGCAGGATTGTAGACGTTATGCTGGACCAGTGATAGTCAGTTAGAATTTCCATTCGAGCTCTTTTAAGGAGCAGTTCCTGTTTTATTTCTGCTTAATTCTGAACTGATTTTCACAGGCTTACCTTCTGTTTTCTGTAATGTTACATTTGATTCTGAATTTCTCTGTTGTACATTTTATTTCTTTCTTAATAGAGACAAAGTGATGTGTTCTGGTTTAGTTTGAAATCTGCCGAAAAGCTAAGAAGTTGTTTTTAGGTAACAAATTTTTGTATTGTGATAATAATGACTCTTATTGTTCTTAATGTACCACATTCCCAACCTCTGAGCACATTTTGCAATAAACTGAAGTTAAAGTCACCTTCCAAGCGTGTTCCAAGTTATTTTAGATGTTCTTACAACAGAATGAACCCAGCTAACCAATGCACCACTTTCACATCCCATGTTTATACACTTTAGTTGTGTGTTTAATGATGAACGTTTTGCTCAGCTGGCAAATTTTAATGCAGTGCTGAGCTGGATATGAACCGTACTGACTCATTGTACCCAAAAAAGAGAGATCAGATCAGTCCTGTTTTAAAAGAACTGCACTGGCTACCTGTATCATTCTTACATCACAGAGTGCCTCTGTTTATTTTCCGGCACGCAATCTAAGATCTGCCGATAGTGGCCTTCTACAGATACCCTCTGTAAAATACAGAAAACATGGAGAGACTCTTTCAGTTATTCTGCTTCTAAATTGTGGAACTCAATTCCACCTTTTATTAGACAGCCAAGCTCAGTGCTCTCTTTTAAGAAGCACCTGAAAACGTCTCTCTTTAACTTTTACATTTAATTAAAACTCTGTCTCGTGGTTTTTATCTTCTAATTTGATCTGTTTCATTTTCTTCTGATTCTAAATAAATAAATACTGATTTCTTGTATAACTGTTTTATCACCTGTCTGTAAAACACTGAGCTGCCACCAGCATGAAAAGTGCTATATAAATACAAATTATTATTATTATTATTATTATTATCATCATCATATTACCCACTGATATGAGCTCTTTAAGACCGTTCACTGTGATTCACATTGTGGCCACTGGGTGTCAGTAGAGCCTCAGTCATGTGGATGTTGAGTCATTAGAGAGTCAGCAGGTTACCCTCAGTGTGAGAGTCAGCACTGTGAAACAGTGACAGACCCACAGAGTGAGTCTGAGCTGGATCTCATTCACAATCAATAGAAGGAGCAGAGCACAGAGCACATCTTCATCAGTTACAGCTCTGCCTTAATGCACACTGCAGTGACAGAGGTGGATCTGTGTGAGGGGCTCATTTCCACCACACTGTGTGGAGAGAGAGAGAGAGAGAGAGAGAGAGAGAGAGCACCATAAGACGATTTTAATGAAGCTCGCTTAAGAGCCAAAGAAAAGATCATTTATTTAGTGAGTTAGACGGAGAAATCGATCTTAATTAGAGAGTGTGTGAGAGCAGAGCGAGCAGAGAGATTAAAACATTTGTATTGAGAGAGAGATTTAAACGAATGACGTACGCGCCGCTCATTTTTCACTCCTTCTAAACACAGAAATGGACGAGATGGAATTCAGCTTTAATCATCAACATGTGTTTTGTGTGTATGAGTGTAGCAAAGTCTCTCTCTCTCTCTCCCTCTCTCTCTTTCTTTTTCTTTCATCTCTGTTTTTTTTGTCTCTCATCCTCCTTTCCTTTTTTGATCTTTTTATCTTTTCTCATACACCTTTCTCCCTCTCCCTTTCATTCTATCTCTTCCTTTCACCGTATCTTTCTTCTGTCTCTGTCTATCTTTCGCTTTTTCTTGCTCTCCTTTCTCTTTCTCTTCTCCCTCCCCCTTCTCTCATCTTTTCATGTTTTTCTCCTTCTTGTCTCTATTTTTTTCTTTTCTCTCTCAATTTCGTCTTTCTGTTTGTCTTTCTCTCTCTCCCTCCTCTTTTCGATCTTTTTTCTTTCTTTTCTCTTATACCTATCTACCTTGCTCTTGTTTTCTCTCTCTCTCTCTCTCTCTCTCTCTCATATCTGTTTTTTTCTTTGGTCTCTCTCTTTTGTCTGTCTCTTCCTCCTTTCTTTTTTGATCTTTTTTCTCTTTTCCCATACACCTTTTTCACCACTCCTTTCATTCTGTTTTTCTCTTTCTTGCTGTCCTCTGTCTCTTTCTTGTTTCTATTCTCTCTCCCTCTCTCTTTTTTATCTTTTCCTCTCTCTTTCTTGTCTCTCTTTCTCTATTTTGTTTTTCTTTTTCTCCCCAGTTTCATCTGTCTGCCTGTCTTTCTCTCTCTCCGGTCTTTTTTTTTTCTCTTACATTTATCAACCTCTTTCTCATTCTCTCTGTGTCTTCTTTTTTTCTTGTTCCTTCTCTCTCTCCTCCTCTTCTCTGTCTCTCTCCCTTCTTTCTTTCCCTCTCTTCTCTCTTTTTGGTCTTTTTTCTACCTTTTCTCTTGCACCTATCAACCTCTCCCTCTCCCCCCCCTCTCTCTCTCTCTCTCCCTCTCTCTCTCTCTCCCTCTCTCTCTCTCTCTCTCCCTCTCTCTCTCTCCCTTTCCTCTCTTCTTTGTTCTCTCTCTCTTTTCACCTCTTCTCTGTCTTTCTCCCTCTCTCTCTCCTCCTCTCTATTATCTGTCTCTCTTTTCTTCTGTCTTTCTCTCTCCCTCTCTCTCTCCTCTCTCTCTCTCTCTCTCTCAGAGTGTAAATGGGTCAGGCGTGTGTCTCTGGGGAAGGCTCTGGCTCTTCAGCCGAGGGATGAGAGAGCAAAAGAGCGGGAGAAGAAAAAAAAAGAGAAGAGAGGGATGAAAGGAAGAAAGTGTTTGTCTGTTGAGTCAGTGACCAGCGGCTAATGGAGGAGAAATGTTTCTCTACTGACTGAGTAGCAACAACCACACATACGGAGATGTGACTCAGTTCAGTTCAGTCCAGTTCAGTAAGCTTGACTGGTGACAGTACTGATATTAACACAACAGGCACTGACATTAGGAACACTGAGGTCCAGTTTCCCAGACCCAGATTAAGCCTAAGCCTAGACTAAAAAGATTCCCAAAGAGGACTGCACTTTAGTCTGAGACTAAGGATCTGTTTACACCTCACATTAACATGCGTTTTCAGCGATCGGATCACTTCGAATTTCACTTGACCGCATGAAAATCCAGCCTGCAGGATGCATTGTGGTTGGATTATGATCAGATCATTCAAACCACATTCAGAGGTGATCAGAGACGGATCTCGAGCACATTTAACATAAGTGTAAACAGAAAGTGTTTTCGTTGTCCATATACAATCACGTAAGTGGAAATGTGTCTGCTGAGTGCTGACTAGCAGGGTGAGAAGATGGAAGATAAGCAAGGCTGATGTTCTCCCCAAACTAAGAGCCTTCTCTCTCTCACTCTGAGCTGATGGAAGAGTCCAAGCTGAGCTTCTCGACTTATACAGGGAAAAGTAAACAACAGTAAAATCCAATCCAGACCGGAAACACATGATAACGCAAGGTGTAAGCTTTTGTGAATAAATAAATTGCTCCAAAATATAGCTGTGCAGTCATAACTATTTACCAGAGGTTGTTATGATACACTATATGGCCAAAAGTTTGTGGACACCTGCTCATCCAATGTTTTTTCCAAAATCCCAGAGTCCTAAAAAGGAGTTTGTCCTGCTCTGCTACAGTAACTGTCTCTAGTCTTCAGGGAAGGTCTTACACTAAATGTTGGAACATTGCTGTGAAGATTTGATTGCATTCATCAGCGGGAGCACTACTGAGATCAGGTACAGATGTTGGATGGTCAGTTCTGGATCACTCCAGCTCATCCCAAAGGTACTGGTTGGTGCTCCATCAAACCAGAGAATGCAGCTCCACTGCTCCACAGCTCGGGAAAGGACTTACACTAAATATTGGAACATTGCTGTGAAGATTTGATTGCATTCATCAGCGGGAGCACTAGTGAGATCAGGTACTGATATTGGATGGTCAGTTCTAGATCACTCCAGCTCATCCCAAAGGTACTGGTTGGTGCTCCATCACACCAGAGAATGCAGCTCCACTGCTCCACAACTCAGGGAAGGCCTTACACTAAATGTTGGAACATTGCTGTGAAGATTTGATTGCATTCATCAGCGGGAGCACTACTGAGGTCAGGTACTGATATTGGATGGTCAGTTCTGGAACTAATCCCAAAGGTACTGATTGGTGTTCCATCACTCCAGAGAATGCAGCTCCACTGCTCCACAGCTCAGGGAAGGCCTTACACTAAATATTGGAGCATTGCTGTGAAGATTTGATTGCATTTATCAGTGGGA
This sequence comes from Colossoma macropomum, assembly GCF_904425465.1. NCBI lineage: Eukaryota > Metazoa > Chordata > Actinopteri > Characiformes > Serrasalmidae > Colossoma > Colossoma macropomum. The sequence continues at coordinate 29,391,074 of NW_023494786.1, forward strand.
GCACTAGTGTGATCAGGTACTGATGTTGGATAATCAGCTCTAGATCACTCCAACTCATCCCAAAGGTACTGGTTGGTGCTCCATCACTCCAGTGAACACAGTTCCACTGCTCCACAGCTCAATGCTGGGAGGCTTCATACCCCATTAGCTTGCGCTTGCTGTTGGACATTATGACCTCTGGAGCATCCTGTTCTATTGCTAACACTTTTCTAAAGAGATTCTACAAGCTGTGTGTTCGATTGAACTCCTGTGTCAGCAGTGAGTGACCTTAATGCAGCTGTATTGACTAATAAGAAGGGGTGTCCACAAACTTTTGGACATATAGTGTATGTAGATAGAGCTCAGTGTTGGAGTGATTTGTAGTGGTCTGACATTAGCATTTGTCAAGCTTTCAGATATAATCATAGAACATAGTGTTGCGTCCTGCTACTGGCTCACGCCGTTATTCAGATAGTCCACTATAGTCATCTATAGATTATCTACAGATGTTCAAATTGTTAACAAACTATCTGTTAAAACTCAGTTGATCCTAAACAGTGGTAGGGTTGGGGTAGGATTTGGACCAGGGTGAGGGTTGGGTTTAAGTTTTGGGCTAAGGTTAAGGGTTAGGGTTAGGATTAGAGCAGGTTTAGAGTTAAAGAGAATTATGGTCAATTTAGTAGATATTTAGTTGAATGTAGCTTGAACGTAAATTAATTATCTGCAAAGCATCTAAAGTGGATTCTCCAAATAAAGTGTTACTGCTCGCGCTGCTGTGAGAGTGTGGGAGGCATGGACACGTGGATCGGAAGCACCACGTTCATGGTAGGAGAGACATATTATATTGTAAATCAGTTGTTGTTGTGAGCTTAATGATGTGCAGATGTATTATTTGTGCTATTCTGTGCTGGCTGTGAGGTAGTTAGTGAAGTGTTGGGGTGAAAGTGTACAGCTAGAAGTGACCTGCCTGCTATCTTGGCCTTTCAGCAGCACTGAGAGATGTTTCTCCCTTGTTGCCTGTTTAATAAAAGAGCATTCACCTTTAAAGCGCAAATGTTTGTGTCGTGTTCTTCGCTGGCGCCACAATAGTGTTGCATGGACACTAAATCTGACTCACTTCAATCATTTAACAGAATCCAGGTCTATAAAATGTACATCTGTCTGCAAGCTGTGACGGTTTACAGTGTCTGCTGGATTCAAAAAGGGTCCTTCTACTGTAACCATATCAAGCTTATTACAATAGAAGAGCCCTTTTAGGTGTTATATAGGACCCTTTTCAAAAAGGCTCTATATAGAACCATCTACAGCACATTCTCCATTAATCTGAAGAAGCGTTTCACAATGTAAGGGACCCTTTAATCATGCAAAGGGCTCTTTGAGTGTTCATGGTTCTATATAGAACAATTTTCTTTACTAAAGAACCTTTGTAGCACCATTTTTTGAAGTGTGTAAGAGGAAATAAGTTAGCACGTCCTCTACTGAGAACACACTAATGCACATTTTAATGCCCAATTACTGTTTATTTGCTGAATTCAACATATTGTTATGGCACATTTTATATATTATTTTTTTAAATACGTCAAACTCAGCAAATTAGTAGAAATTGTGCAGTAAAATTATCAGAAAAATGCCATATTTGCAGTGGTTGTTGAAAGTTTGTGAACTCTTTAGAATTTTCTATATTTCTGCATAAATTTGATCTAAAACTTCATCAGATTTTCACACAAGTCCTAATAGTAGATAAAGTGAACCAAATTAAACAAATGAGACAAAAATATTAGACTATAATATAAGGAAAATGATCCAATATTACAGATCAGTGAGTGGCAAAAGTATGTGGAACCTTTGCTTTCAGTATCTATCGTGACCGGCTTGTGCAGCATTAACTACAACTAAACATTTCCAGTAACTGTTAATTAGTCCTGCAAATCAGCTTGGTGGAATTTTAGCCCTCCGTACAAAACTTCAACAGTTATGTTGGTGTCCTGGCCCAGATGCAGCAAAACAGGCCCAAACCATGATACTACCACCACCGTGTTTCACAGATGGGATAAGGTTTTTATGCTGGAATGCAGTGTTTTCCTTTCCTATTTTGGTCTCATCCATCCACAAAACATTGTTCCAATAGCCTTCTGGCTGCGCATGTGATCATTTACCTCAATAAATAAATGACTAATGTCTGATATTTTTGTCTCTTTTGTTTAATTTGGTTCTCTTTATCTTCTTGAGGTTTCAGGTCAAATTTATGCAGAAATAAACAATTCTAAAAGGTTCACAAACGTTTAAGCACCACTGTAAGTGTGTTCTCTGTAGAGGATGTGTTAACTTACTTTGATTTAGTAAATCAACAAAATATAACTTCACTGGGGGTGTTCAACACTGTGTACAGATAGAAGGGGACTGTGAATGTGGACCTATGTACACATTTAACATTATTGCAGAATCATTATACAGAATCTTGTAAGCACAGTGTTTTATAGATCTAGTGAAGCAAGGAGAGAAAGAGTGTGAGAACAGGAATAAGAGGTGGGTGAGGATGGGTGAAAACAGAAGACATATCAGCTGGATGTTTTATTGTTTATTCAGTAAGATATCAGTGCGGTGCTGCTGGGCAGAGTGTGATATAAACTGTTACAGCCTGAATGTTTCTGTCTCTGCATTACGGCGCATATGAATACAGAACAGGTTCATATTGTAGATGATCGTTCAACAGTGTGAACAACATCAACAGGAACAGTGCTGCAGAGTGAGTGTAAGACTGTGTGTGTGTGTGATGTCTGGCAGCCGCGCTTCATTCATATTTCAAAATAATGATGTCATCTGCCGAAATTTCTCTGTCTGGATACTACTCAGAAATCTCTCTCTCTCTCTCTCTCTCTCTCTCTCTCTCTCTCTCTCTCTCTCTGTGTCTTTCTCTCGCTATCTCTATCTAGCTCTCTCTCTCTGTCTCTCTCTCTCTGTCTCTGTCTTTCTCTCTGTCTCTTTGTCTCTCTTTATCTGTCTCTCTCTCTCTCTCTCTCTCTCTCGCTCTGTTGCTCTGTCTCTCTTGTCTCTCGCTGTCTCAGCACGCAACCCCTAGATCATCTCTTTCTTCTCAACATTCATTTAACATTTAAGACTTGCTCAGTGTGTGTTTGTGTTTTCCAACATTTTCAGGACTCAGGAAAACAGTTGTGACCTTCAGGACCAACAAAATACTCAGTACTTTGTAAAATGCTCTCAACAAAAGCTATTTATATATGTATGTGTATATATATATATATATATATAATATATATATATATATATATATATATATACATACACATACATACATACATACATACATACATATATATATCGCTGTTGTTGGAACAAAACCTTATATCTCCAAAACGGTAACTTTAGGAAAAAACTACTTTTAATATGGAACCAGAATTTTTTCCAAGTCAATTTGGGCCATTTCTTTTGGTCCATTCATCATGAAATTAACACACAATGTAAAGAGCATTTTCAGAGGTTACGAGATTTTGTTCTGACAGCAGTGGGGAAAGAAAATAAATACATTTTATATATATATATATATATATATATATATATATATATATATATATATATATATATATAATATAATTACTTACATATATAATACGACACATAAGTATGATGCCGTGTCTTGACATTGTTTGAAAACAAAAGTGTGTGTTTTTGTTTAAATCTGGGTCGTTTCTCTCACTG